>NW_006408834.1:2536988-2620663 GCF_000296735.1 Chrysochloris asiatica
ACTTTCAGTATTCTCCTCCAACACCACAACTCAAAGGCATCAATTCTTCTACGGTCTTCCTTATTCACTGTCCAGCTTTCACATCCATATGAGGCTATTGTTGCTATAGTCTGCCAACTAGTCCACTCCTGACTCTTAGTCCACTCTTGATCTAATGGGATCAAGACCATTGTGATCCACAGTATTTTCACTGACAGTTTTCAGACAGAGCCCCAGGACTTTCTTCCTACTCACAGTCTGGAAGTTCTGCTGAACTCTGGAAACTCAGCATCATAACAACATGCAAGCCTCCACTGGCAGACAAGTGGAGGCTGAACATAAGGGGTACTGGCCAGGAATCGAACCCAGATCTCCCACATGGAAGGCAAGGATTCTACCACTACACCATCGTTGCTGTGGAGCCTGCTCCAACTCATAGCAAGCTTATAGGGCAGAGCAGTTGGTGGGTTCGAACTGACCTTTCAGTTAGTAGTCAAGCACTTAATCATTGTACCACTAGGGCTCCTTTTCCTTTCCTTGTTGTTGTATTAAGTGCCATTGACTTGGTTCCAATTCATAGTGACCCCGTCTAGGGTTTCCGAGGAGCAGTTGGTGGGGTTTGAACCGCCAACCCTGTGGTCAGTGCTTATCCTATGGTATCACATCAGGACTCCTTCAGACTCTTCTATATTCTGTTTTCACATCTTCAGACAAAACCCCTGGGATAAACTCTAACGATGGGTGAAATGAAAATCCTCACTCACTGCACTAGAGGGCTTCAAGCCAGGGGCATAATCACGCCTGACTAATGTTCAGTGCACCATAATTCACATCTTACCCATGTGCACTCATAAAACTTCAAGGACTCAAAATGGAGTTGCAAGTGTTTTTTAAAGATGATGACTTAATATTCACTAAGCCCTCACTGTATAGGTCCCTCAGAATGCATATAAATAAATAGCACAGACCCAGGGCTCTTTTATTGTTAACCTAAGGTTAGGTGCCTTCAAGTCTGTTCTGACTCATTATAACCCTAAGAACAACAGAAGGAAACACTGCCCAGTCCTGCGCCATCCTCATAACTTGTTATGTTTGAGCACATGGTTGCTGCCAGTGGGTCAATCCACCTTGTTGATGCTCTTGCTCTTTCAGGGTGACTCTCTACTTTACCAAGCATGATGACCTTCTCCAGGGACTGGTCCTCCCTGAGCTAAACACCTTTGATGTGACACAATAGAAGCAAAGAAGCACAAAGCATGTACACATAGCATACTTACATGTCTTAAGAAATATTTCATGAGCATAACCATAAAGTGCTGCACATAGCTACAGGGAATATGGTAGTGAGCTGTGTGTTGGGAGCTATTATTACCTTTTGCTTTTTCTTAGTTTTCTTGTTGATGAAAATTTTCTTTTTCAGAAAACCAATTATTTCATCTCTCTTTCATCGAGTAAAAGAAAAATGGATACAAAGAAGATTGAAGGGTATCCCCTCAATCATGCCAGGTCCTTATATGAAAGATTTTTCAAGTCCATCATTTTGGAAAAGACCTCATGGAATTGAACTGAAATTGTTATCTTGGTAATGACTTTCACAAGATAAGGAAAGTACTCTGCCACTATTTTGTTTCTCCCAAGCTCAGAAAACCATCTTCTCAACTGTATCAGCTTTGCTAAGTTGTATGGCAGATCCTTGATCACAGGATTTTAGGTCTCACGAGTCTCAGAGTCCAGTCCTTTGCCTGGGTGCCTTGTCTGGTGTGCTGTGACCTACTGTAACCTACAGTGCTATCTCAGATTTGAAAGCCGTTCTTGCTCTCTGGTGATAAAAACTTATACCAGTAACGAGTTACCATCCAGATGATTCACACACCACAGGGTTTTCAATGGCTGCTTTTTAAGAAGTTTATTCCAATGCCTTTCTTCTAAGATGTTTCTGAGTGAACTCAAACTTCCAATCTTTTACTGAATATTAGCAGTTTGTACTACCCAAAGACTCCAATAATAACTTGTTGTTGTTAAGTGCCATTGAGTCAGTTCTGACTCACAGTGACCCTATATAGATTTCCCGAGGCTTGAAATTTTCATGGGAGCAAAAAGCCTCATCTTTCACCCATGGAATGGTTGATGGGTTCGAACTGTGGACCTTGTGGTTTGCAGTCCAGTGCTTATTGTATGGAGCTACCACGCTCAATAATAACTCAGTACTAGTTTATCCCCCAACTAGATGGATTGACAAAATGGCAGCAGGATTAGGCTCAAGCATAACAATTGTGAGGATGGCGCAGAATCAGGCAGTGTTTCCTTCTGTTGTGCTTGGGACATGAACAGTTTAGTTCTTAAACTGATATCTTTGCTCTTTATGCAATTGTTTTTGACTATGTGGATCATTGTGAAGAATGGGTATTGCGGAACACTTGACTGTGCTCATGAGGACTCTGTATATAGACTCATACTCATGAGGAACCTATACATAGACCAAAATGCAGAACAATGGGATACGGAATGGTTAAATATCAGGAAACATGTACACCAGGGTTGTATTCTTTTCTCATATTTATTCAATCTGTATACTGAGCAAATGATCTGAGAAGCTAGACTATATGAAGAAAAATGTGGCATCAGGATTGAAGGAAGACTCATTAACAACCTGTGATATGCAGAAAATACAATCTTGCTTGCTGAAAGTGAGGATGATTTAAAATACTGATGAAGATCAAAGACCACAGCCTTCAGTATGGATTGCACATCAGTGTAAAGAAAATAAAAATCTCCACCACTGACAAATAAATAACATCATGATAAATGGAGAAATGATTGAAATTGTCAAAAGCTTTATTTTGCTTGGATACACAAACAACACTTATGGAAGCAGCAGTCAAGAAATCAAACGATGTATTATCACATTAGGCAAATCTGCTGCACAAGAACTCTTTGAAGTGTTCAAGAGCAAAGATGGAAGTTTAAGGACTAAAGTGTGCCTGAGCCAAGCCATGGTATTTTTAATAGCCTCATATGCATATGAAAGTTGAACAATGAATAAGTAATACCATAAAAGAACTGTTCACTTGAATTATGGTAGAGAAAAATATTACAAGTACCATAGACTGCCAGAAGAACAAATAAACATGTATTAGAAGTACAGCCAGAATGCTACTTAGAAGATAGGATGGGGAGACTTCCTCTCTCATACTTCAAACATATTATCAGGAGGGACCAGTTCTTGGTGAAGGACATTATGCTTGGTAAAGTAGCGAACCAACGAAAAAGAGGGAGATCCCCAGTGAGATATATTGGCACAGTGGCAGCAGCAATGGGTTCAAGTGTAACAACAATTGTGAAGATGGTGCAGGACCGGTAGTGTTTTGTTTTATTGTGCATAGGGGTGCTATGAGTCAGAACCGACTTGACGGTACATAACAACAACAATTCTTTCACCACACCATCAACAGATCTCAAACATAAGCAAACATGCACAAGTCTCTAGGAATAGAGGGTAGAGGAGTTCAGCAATAATCATTAAGTATTGATCACCCAACCCCACGGCACTCAGCTCTATCTCCAGGCATAGTTTTCAATCCTCTGGAAAGAACATATAAATGAATTAGAAAAGGCCCAGGATGAGGCTGGGTTCTGAACTCACTGTGAGCTTTTTCTCTTGTGCTCAGTTTTCTCATTTGGAAAATAAAAAGCTTATTTTCAAAAAAGAAGTGTAGGGCCACTTGATGCTTACTGGATGTCGGGGACACCACGATGCTCGCACTTCATAGCAGCCACATTTGTTACCCGTCCGCTCACTTGTCTGACTGGGGTCAGGGTAGGGGAACAAGAAGTCTTTCGTTGAAAAGAGTCTCTCATGGAGCAGTGCTTTCAATGTGTTAAGGGAGTGGCCCAAAGCCAGTGGCTGGGGAGCGGCAAGGCAAAGCTGGGATTCAAACATTAGTGCACTTGGCACTGAAGCTCACCCGCTCTCCTCCATCACTGGGTACCACTGAGTCCCACACCCTGCCTGACTCACAGATACGCTCTTCTCCGACCCCTGGGGTTGGGATGTAGATCATGAAGGTGCATGATATCAAAATCGAAGGGAAAAACAAGCTACCCATCCCAAGATCCCGCAGATGGAGAGGGCAGGATCTGGTTACCCTAGTCTCCACTTTCTGAGGATCTAAACACTTTTGATGTTGCCTACTTAACGGGTCTCAAGGACATATCTCTACAACTGTTGTTGTTAAGCGCTGTTGAGTGGGTTCCGACTCATAGCGACCCTGTATAGGGTTTCCAAGGAATGGTTGGTTGGTGAGCTTGAACTGCCAACCTTGCGGTTGAGACCCACATTACAGTCCAGCGCATTAGCCCTCAGCACCACACCAAGAACCCAATATCTCTACAATAGGTTTGCAATAACATAGCATAGAATGAAATGACTACATCAAGAGGCCATAAACAAATATTAGAAGAAGGCACCCTAAAACAATCACATAAATATGTGTGAACTTACCTGAAGAGATGGCAAAAAAAAAAAAAAAAAAAAAAAGGCTTATTTCTAAATACTGTCATCATCCAGGCAACTCCCAGGCTACATTCAATTCCTAGACAATAGTCACAGTTGCTTAAAAGACTTCAGCTATTTCTAGCCTGGTAAAATAAACACAGGCTTACAGAAAAGTATAATTTAGAGTATGACTGAATACTATTGCTCTTGATTCAAAAATGTCACTCATTTTTTGGAATATTTTCAAAACCTGCTGGCAAGAGGTTGCAGGGAACCAACTCGACGGCACTTAGGGTTGCAGGAAGTTTTCTGCTTGTTTGTTTTGTTTTGAATTACCAACATAAAACCAAAATCTGCACTTTGTTTGCTGGATTATTCCTAATCCGCAATAACCATCTTTTCCTTCTGTCTCCCAATTCTCACTAAAGCTCAAAGTGGGAATAGAAATAAAGGAGGGGAGATCATTAAGGAATGAGTGAACCGCCTTCCCTCACTTAGTTCACAAAAATATATTTTTGCCCTTTCTCCTAAGCACCATTGGAGTCCTGGTGTGGTGCTGTAGGTTAATACGCCAGGCTGCAAAGCCATATGAACTGCAAGATCAGCGGTTCAAGCTCACCAGCTGCTCCTCAGAAGCCCTATACAGGGTCTCTATGGGTCAGAGTCAACTTGACGGCACTTAACAACAACAATTTAAGCACCATTGAGTTGATTCCGACCCAAGACAATCCCATGTGTTTCAGAGTAGAATTGTGTTCCATAAGACACTATTCTGCTCTGAAACACATGTGATCTTCTGGAAGTAGATGGCCAAGACTTTTTTTTTTTTTGAGGTGTGGCTGAGTGGATTTGAATAAGTTTTCAGTTAGTAGATGAAGAGCAAACCATTTGTGTCACCCAGGACCTAAATCCATCAAAGTCAACTTTTAATGACCCTTCCTTCAAGGCATTTATCAGTAATGCAAGAAAAGGTGACATCAGTTCACAAGCACTATACTAAAAATAATGAGAAATTAGTAGTAACAGATGTTATTGTTATTAAGTATTTTTGAGTTGGTTCCAACTGATAACCACCATGTATAGGGTTTGCAAGGAATTTCTGGTGCTCATAGCATTTATTAAATGCTTTCTATATGCAAGGAGCCCTGGTGGCATAGTGGGTTAACAGTTGGATTGCTAACTGCAAGGTCAACAGTTTGAACCCACCAGCCACTCTGAGGGACAAGATGAGACTGTCTGCTTCTGTAAAGATGTACTGCCTTGGAAACCCCAGGGAGCAGTTCTACTTTGTCCTAGGGTGTCATTATGAATCAGAATTGACTCAAAGGCAGTGGGTTTTTGGTATGTACAAGGCACTGTTGTGTTTTGCATATATTATTCCCTGTCCTTTACAAGTACAATTTCCCACTGTCCAGAAGCAATTACTGGGAGACTGGGGACTTGCAGTTAGAAAAAGGATCCATTAGGGAATGGCCATGAATCTTATCAAACAGGTAGGGGCTGTCGAGTCATTTTTCTCCATTTTCAGAAACTGAGATCAAGACATCCTTTTAGGTTCTGCTGGCCACTTGCTCCTGACAGTCCCCTCCCTGTAATCAAAGAGAGAGGCTTGGGAAGCCCACAGCTGGCTCTTCCAAGGAAACTGTCTCCCGCTTGCTGCCTGACTCACTGTCTGGGCCTCGCAGCTGTAGCACTTGACCTGTGTTTTGCTGCTATTTGCATTTCAAATCAGTTAATAAAAGCAATGAACTAAGTAATAAATTGGAGATTTGTGTTTAAAACAGAAACAACAAAGTCCTTTGATTAACCCAAAATGCCATAGAAAAGCAACTCAATAATCTACGAATGGTGCTTTAGACACATACAGAGTCTCTTGATTGGTTATATTGGGATTTTTTTACAAACACGCCAAAATGAGTTTTAAAAAAAATAACATCTTTGGGGAAGGAAAACTAGGTCAAGACAGATGGGAAAAAAAAGTTACTGATTTGTATATGGTTACAATTAAAGTCAGTCCATCATGGGGCCATCTGTTTAACATGTATTTGCTAAGTGCTGAGTAAGTCCTGGGCACTGTGCCCTCAGTCATTGGGAGGGCTGTGGGAAGCTGATTTACAGTCCAGTGCCCTATCCAAATAAACCTGACATCTGGCGCATGATGGGCTGCTTATCAGCTCTGACTCATGACCTCCAATGTCTCCCTGAGTCTCAGTGTCTTCATCTATAAAAATCGGGGAGGAGATAGGTTGAACTGGTTGCTCTTTGAAAGGCCGTTTCTTCCCTAATATTTAACAGGGTACTTTGGACTTACTCTGTGTCCCTGTATGTGTCAAAGAAAGCACCGCTTCCTATAATGTAGACAGAAATGTACTGCAATGGAAGTTGGAAGTAGAAGTGCTTCAATCTTACCAGCTTCTGGTTTCTTTGGATGCAAAATGGGAATAACGACAATAGGTATCTACAGATTGTTCAAAGAATTAAATGAAATAACATATGACAACTGCTTTGGAAAGCACTGCACAAATGTAACATAGCACTGCTGATGTTGTTATTTGGTGCTATCAAGTCTCAACTCATAGAGACCCCATGGCCAATAGAACAAAACACTGCCCAGTCTTGCACCATTCTTATAAACAATGCTGTGTTTGAGTTCGCTGTTGTAGTCACTGTGTGCTAATCCATTGTGTGCTAATCCATCTCACTGAAGGTCTTCCTCTCTTTCATCCACTCTCTACTTTACCAAGCATGATATCCTTCTCCAGGGACTGGTCCCTCCTGAAAAGTCCAAAGTATGTGAGATGAAGTCTCTCCATCCTCACTTTTAAGGAGCATTCCAGCTGTACTTCTTCCAACACAGATTTGTTCGTTCTTCTAGAAATTCATGATACATTCAATATTCTTTGCTGACACCATAATTCAACTGCATCAATTCGTCTCCAGTCTTCCTTACTCATTATCCAACATTCACATGTGTATGAGGCTACTGAAAATACTATGGCTTGGGTCAGAGGCACCTTAGTCCTCATATTGATATCTTCGCCCTGTAACAACTTAAAGAGGTCTTTTGCAGCAGATGTGACCAATGCAATACGTTGTTTTATTTCTTAACTGCTATTTGTATGGGTGTTAATTATAGAGCTAAGTAAGATGAGATCTTTGACAACTTCAATCTTTTTTCCATTTATCAGGATGTTGCTTAATTACCCAGGTGGTGAGAACTTTTGTTTTATGTTGAGGTATCATCCACACAAAAGGCTGTTGTCTTTGATTTTCACCAGTAAAAGCTTCAAGTTGTCTTCACTTTCAGCAAGCTCTGCTGTGTCATCTGCATATCACAAGTTGTTTATGAGTCTTCCTCCAATTCTGATGCTATATTCTTCTTCATATAGGCAACTTCTCAGGTTATTTGCTCAGCATACAGATTAAATTATCATGCTGAAAGAATACAACCTTGAGTATTAACATTCTTGAAGTGTAATAATCTCTTTAGGATCAGAAAGTAATAACTCATCTTTGTACTGTCCTTATAATATCCTATTTTATATTTTCACTGTTCAATTGGCACACAATGGTTTTTTGTGTTTTAATGTTTTATTGTGAATTATGTGACAGTTTACATGGGAGAACATTTGCTTTACATTCATCCTATCGTATATCGTTTCATTACCATGGTTACAATCCCAATCCCCTCCATTCATCATCAACCAACCAATGGGTATACCCTGCAAGTCTTCCCCCCCACCCCTCCAGTCATCAGCACACAGCCCCTCTCCCTCTCTGGGTCTAAAGTCCCCAGCTGCTCCATCTCTCCACATCACCATCTCTGGCATCCACAATGGTTTTTATTATGTGGACATGCTATTTTATTGTCCATTTTTTCTTTCTCTTTTTAAGAAGATGAAATTAATTATTTTCTGTCTTCATCTACAGTTTCTCTGTCCACAGGCAAATACATCATTTATTCATGCAGACTTCTGTTTTTTTTCTCCTAAATTTCACAATAAAGTATTGCTCGCTTAAAACCTTAATCTGACTCCAAGAGGCGAGTTTTAAGAAATTCCATATATAAGAAAGCAAGACTTCAGAACAGGGTTTGGTTGGTATCTCTGGCATAGTCCTGCCAGGGTAGGTCTTCCCTGAAAGTTCAGAGTCCTTTCACATACTGCTTCTTTATTTTACTCTGAGGAGAGCAAGCTGTTTAAAACGTGGGATTACCACTCTTGAGGAGTTTACCAATCTAGGTGTAAGGCTATCTTTTCATGTGTAAACCATTTAGAAAACAATTATTGCTGTTGTTAAGTGCCATTGAGTGGGCTCAGACTTATAGCAACCCTATGAACAACAGAACAAAACAAATAAAAAATAATTCCCCACAATTGTTATGCTTGAGGCCACTGCTGCTGTTACCATGCCAATCCATCATGTTGGGGGTGGTCTTCTTTCTCACTGACCCTCTACTTTATCAAGCATGATATCCTTTCTCCAGGGACTGATCCACAACATGTCCAAAGTACGAGAGACTAAATATCACCATTCTCACATCCTTAGAAGGAGCATTCTGTCTATACTTCTTCCAAGACAGATTTGTTTGTTCTTCTGGAAGTCCAGAAAACAATATATAATATATCATTAAATGACAAGCCAGTGAGGAGACACAAATGTGCAAGGACATGGTAAGGATTCATTGCAATTCAACAGAATGTCCAAACTTTCATTAACAAAGGGTACTCTCGTCAGAGAAAACACCTAGTCCATTGTCCAACCTAGAGTCTGAAATAATCCAAAGATTTTCAGTACTAATGAATTTGTCAGGAGAAAAGTTTACCAGATAAGAGAATCCTAGTTTAGTAGAGGTTCTCAAGAAAAGCAGAGATTATCAGGAACTGTTAGGGTGCCTGCTCACAGTACAAGGTGGAACACAAAAAGGAAGGAGGTAAGAAAGCTCAGTACTGATTGGAACCTCAGGCCAGTAGACGTAAGGAACGGAGACCGGAGTGAACAAAAACACCTTCCAAATCCCCCTAGCCTGGTCACCAAGAGTTATGAAACAGTTAGGCCTAGAGACTTTCTTCCCTAATCCCTTCTCTCCATCTGGTAGGAGACTGGGTGTGTGTATTCAGGAAAACCCTGGCTGGCAAGGTTCTTGAGTCCAGCTGGAGTGGGGTGCTGGGGAAGACTGAAATGATACAGCTCTCTGCACCAACACCTCATATTCTGACTCTTGCCTCTCATGACCATCTGTATTGGTCAAATTAACTAAGGGTTGTTAAACCTTTCCTTCATGTTATGTAGACACTACCTTAGTGTCTGTTTACAAATAGATGAAGCTGTTAACAGCAAACTGGAATGGAACCAAACACATTCAATTGGTCCAAAAATATGTCAGCTTAACTTATACTTGGAGGAAAATATCCCTTTGGCTGTGTGGCATTTAAAAAGCTATATACACGTGCACGAAATAGTTCCATCCTCTTCTTGGTCCTAAATCCTGTTTCCACTGGTCATGAGAACACTTTATAAACGGACTTGTCAGAGAATCTGAGGATATCTACTGTATATCCACAAGGAAAAAAAACACAAGGAGTAAGCTAGAAAATGAAGACAAGTGGTAAAGAAGTGTATTCCCCTAATGAAATTATAAGCAGAATAGTAATAATAAAAAATAATTCCACACCAATATTATCTTAGGAATAATTCCCCTAGTGAAATTACAAGCAAAATAGTAATAATAAAAAAATAATTCCACACCAATATTATTTTGTTGGAAATGTGCAAGATGTTTCAATCAAGAGCAGCTTCTTAACTCTTTCAACTATATAGTTCCAACCTGTGTGTTTTAGTCAGAAATTGTGTTTCAAGGGTCATCTTATCAACCTAAGGAAAAGAAGTGTTCAAAAGGAGTAAAGTCATAAAAACAACAAAAAGTTTTGGGAGGGAATATTTATTTGTCCAGCACACTGACCACAAATTCCCACATCTGAGAGCTGAAGATGTCTTGTCATGCCCATTCTTGTTTGTTTTTTGAAGTATACTGATAGTGTCCAAATAAAGGAAAGTGGATATCTTTTCTCTCTTTCTATATGTCTCAGTCTTTCTCTAGTCTTAAAACCAACAGAAGGGAACCCAAAGAATAAGAATAAAGAAAAGAGACTGAATCGGATTTGCTCAAAGATTTACATCTTATTTATCCCTCACCCAACATTACCATCACAGGTCAACTATCACCCAACTGCTTGTGGTCCCTTCAGGGTTCAACTCCAGTCTGCCACTTATATGTCATCACCACCCTGAATCTAGGCCTGACTGCCACTTGTCTTCACTTTACTTCAGTAAGATAATAACGGAAGACTGGCACCCCTAGAAAGAGCAAAATACCATCGCTTCTAGTGAATAGTTCCAAAATTATAGCCAATGAAAGACCTCACACTTCTACACGATGAAATTTCCATGAATGTTTCCTCTTAAGCTGAATGTGGTACCACACATCTGTGGAATAGAAAGTGTCCTGAGTGGTGCCCATCCTGTGCCCCTTGCTTCTCCTGTGAAACACTGGCCAAAGCGAGCAGCCAGTGGAGTCTGTTGCCATGGGAAGGCGAGAAAGACAAATTTGTGCAAACATTTATCTGCAGCAAATATGAGGTCACTCAGCAAATACTTGTCTACAGTCTGGTTAGAATCCATAGCATCAGACGTCAGACATATCCATACTACAATTTCCTGACTAAAGTTTGTTTTCTTATAGTCACTCCTGAGACCCTACATAAGCTTTCTGCTCAGACTTCAGACCATCTTGGTTTCTTTGTGGTTCCTCTGGTAGAACCACATTATTGTTTCAGATTACAGCAATGGTACGAGCTGCCCACAGTCAACCCTGCCTCCATGCTGCCTTTAAGGGCTCAGCTCTACAATGTTCTCCACACCCAGAACAGTATTTTATGACAAAAGCTGGCTTTTAAAGTCTGATTGATTTGCAAGAAATGACATAAAAACAACTTGGGATTTTCTAAATGCCTTCTTTTTCTGCGATTAAATAGTATCGAAGTCTTAGTTTTGGTGTCAGTGATGCTGCTCTTGTTAATAGCATTGTCTACAGTTAATGTCTTACTTTTGATAAAGTGATGATGATGTTGTCACATCACATGGAAATGCACATTGTTAACATTAGGGGAGGCTAGGAGAAGGGTATTTGGGAACTCTCTGTGCAACTTTTCTGTAAACCTAAAACTATTTTCAAGTCAAAAGTCTATTTTTAAAAGAAAGACCACTCTGGATGTCCAAAGTGATTTCAGACATGTTCAGTCATGACACAGTGACTATACAATCTAAAGAACAAGGGAGAAAGTTGTGATAATCACACAGTTTTGTCAAGCCAGCCCCATGGTGCAGCCCTGCCCAGGTCAGCCAGCTTGGAGTTGACCTACATGAGCAGTCAGACCAGCCTCTTTCAGTCTCACAGACCTGGCTTTTCCAAATCCGTTGGAGTCCTGGTGTACTACTGTAGGATAAGCACTAAATTGCAAGATCAGTTGGAACCACAAGGTCGGAAGTTCAAACTCACCAGCCACTCCTTAGAAATACTATACAGGGTTCACTATGAGCCAGAACTGACTTGATGGCACTTAACAACAAGGTCTGTGGTTTGAGCTCACAAGCTGCTCTGCGGGGGAAAGATGAGGCTTTCTGCTCCAGCAAAGATTGAAAGACTCAGAAACCCTATATAGGTTCACTCAGAGTCAGAACCTACTGGATGGCATTTAATAACAACAACTATCAAAGTACAGGCACGCCCACCATAGACAATCTGGATACTAGTACTCACAAATCATCACTTGTCTCAAAGCCAATCACTGTGCATCTTTGAATATCTTTTCAGCACTTTTTCCATCCATACCTTTTTGACATCGTTGAAGACATACTGAAAGCACAGGTTTATTTTGGTCCTGCTTTCCTTACTTAATATTCTATCATAAATGAGTCCCCAAATTTAATCTAAAACTTCGTAAACACAAAACTTAATGCCACACACTAACTCCATGCCATGGCTACTCAGGGCTTCACTTAACCATACACCAGTAGTTGCTCAATTATCAAAAACATCAACAAACACACACACAAAACCCACTGCCATCTAGTGACCCTGTATAGGGTATCTGAAACTGTAAACCTTTATGGGAGCAATCAGGCTTATCTTTCTCCCTCGGAGCAGCTAGTGGGTTTGAATGGCCGACTTTGTGGTTAGCAGCTCAATGCCCAACCTACAGTGCTACCACACACTAGCCACTTCTCAGTTAGGGTGCATCCAAGTTAGGGCTGCTGCTGCGAGCCGTTGGTCAGTTCCAAGTCATAGCAAACCTGCTTAGGGTTTTCCAGGCTATAAACCTTTATGGGAGCAGAAAGCCTCATCCTTCTCCTGCAGAGGGGCTGGTGAATTTAGACAGTTGACCTTGTGATTAACAGCCCACCATGTAAGCCACTAAGCCACAGGACGCTTTAAAGTTAGGGCTGATGGAGCCATAGCCCAGAGATCACGGAAGGGAAGGTATCATTCCTATACCCAGTTCTCTCTGGACTCAAGTTATTTCTCACTGGTTAATTTGGCAGAGCCAGTTGTTGAAGCCTGTTTGAGGCCATTTCAGCTTTGTAGCCATTTAATGTTGTTTACAATAAATGGACAGCCAACGCCAGAGAAAACCTTAAACAATGAAAGAAAGGAATACAAGGAGCTGAGTTCCTTGGTATGAAACAGTAAATGAATACTGAGTGAGTAATTAATATATAATAAAATAAAAATGGAATACACTGAGACCTAGAAAACGAGGGTGTTGCTTTAGTTAAATAAGCCAGTCCACATCAGTGGCATACTAAGTCAACACATTCATTTTTTTGTAAAAACCAAGTGGGAATAAATATCGGCCCTAATTCAAAATATGGATGAAAATTTGGGTATGCAAAAGATGTGTAAATGGCCCGGCTTAGCTCCTACTCAGGAAAATGGGACCCCACGTGATGAACCCATTCAGGCGCTCATGCAGCCAAATCCTAAAAATAAACTTCATGCTGCTAAGATTTTCTTCCCCATGGAAGCAAAACGAAACATACACAGAGAAGCTAGCTTTGAGGGATAAATTTAAATTCTTATTGAATTTCATTTGTCCCTTCTGGCTATAGGGTGTACCTGAAAATATAGAGAGAAGTTTCTCTGATTTTCTGTGCCAACCCCCTTGTCTCCACAGTTCTGATGGGAAGTCTATAGGATTGACCAAAGAGGACAGAGGCATCCCTATTGCGCAAACAGTGGGCATCCTGGGAGAATTCCAATGATCTCTGGAAAATAAAAGCGGTCTCTAATCTTTGGAATCTGGGCCAGTGTCTTACCAATGGGCTAACCACCTTTCATCAAAGCCAACAAATCACCAAACACTTCCTGTAAAGTTCACTGTTCTGTTCTTCAGATATAAGTTGACACTATACAATGAAACAAATATCTATTTTGGAGAAAAAAAGGGGGGGGGGGGGAACTGATTTTGCTTACCAATCCCTCCTAATCTTAACATGGCTGACTGATACATTTTCCCAAGAGGGGATAAGTCATTTGTTTGAAAACACAAAATACTTCCAGAGGGAGTTTAAAGGAATCTCAGAGGTAGTCTAATACATTCTCATTGGTATATATTGATGCTAAACAGATAACTCCACATTATAAAGATGCTGAGTGCTATGGTGTGCCGCAGAGTTGGTTCCGACTCATAGCAACTGTGCATCGCGTTCTGAGACTGTATGTCTTTACAGGAGCAAAACACCTCATCTTTTCTCCCGAGGAGTAGCTGGTAGATTCGAACTGCTGACCTTGAAGTTAGCAACTCAGTTTGTAATCCACTATGCTACTAGAGATCCTTGCAGGGTAGTATGATGTTGTTATGTGTCACGGGTAAATGCTACCCTTTTGATCTCAAATGCTTGACTACTCTAAGGTGTGAGTAGCTCCATAGTATTATTGTTTTCCTCACAGACCTGTCTATTGTTTGACTGAAAACTGAACTACAGTTCATTTCCCAACGTGAAGGGGAACTAAAGGCCGTAGATCATCAAGCTTCTTTTCCAAGTCTGTCGAAGTCTCAAAGCTCTGCTAAACCTCGTTCAGTATCATAGTACCACACAAACCTCCACAGGCAGGCAGGCATGTGGTGACTATGCTTAAGGTGCATTGGACACTGAGTTGCTCCTAACTCATGAGTCAGTTCCAACTCTACACACAACAGAACTAAACACTGCTCAGTCCCACACCATCTTCACAATTGTTGCCACCCTTGAGGGTTTGTTGTTGTTGTTGTTAAGTGCCGTTGAATCAGTTCTGACTCACAGCGACCCTGTAAAAGGTTTCTGAGGAGCAGCTGGTAAGTTTGAACTGCTGACCTTGTGGTTTGCAGTCCAGTGCTGATCCTACAGCACCACAACAGGTTTACAAGGCTGTGTGGCATTGTGGGTTAATGCACCACACTGCAAATCCATTTGAACTGCAAGGTCGGCAGTTCATGCTCACCAGCTGCTCCTTGGAAACCCTATACAGGGTCACTATGGGTTGGAATCGACTCAATGGCACTTCTCAACAACAACAAATCTTTGCAGGAGCATAAAGCCTCACCTTTCATCCCCCATGTTGTCATTGTCACATGCCTTAAGTCAATTCCGACTTTTAGTGACCCTGTATAGAGTTTCCAAGGAGCAGCTGCTTGGTTTGAATCGCTGACCTTGTATTCCCTTTGTCCAGTGTTTATCTTACAGCACACACTGCGTGAATTCTACCATGAAACCACCTGAGAATGCATTAACAGGAGAGCCTAGATGAATCTGGGGTGTCAGAAAAGGAGTAGACTTGCAGAGGGAGCCTCAGTTCTTAGCCAGACAAGAATGGGGAAGAAAAGTCCAGCCTGGACAGCTGTAGGTGCTCCAGTGTGGAGACTGCAATTAGATGGACAGCGAGGCTGGCGGCTCCTGACTCCTGTATTTCAGCATCGCCAAGAGTGTGGCTACTTCACTGAAGCTTCTTTGCACCAAAGAAGCATCCACAGTTCAAACTCATGACCACAGCTATTTTAAAGAACATTGTGGAACAAGGGACCTTTCCTTACATGACTAACATTCCTCCTTGCCTCTCCTGTTTCTATTCCCACCTCAGCATCTCCTATGTGTGTGGAGAGTGGATCCACGTCCAAGAGTAGTGGCTCCCAGCATCTCATGAGCACAAGAAGCATCCAAGAGATGGAGGGAATGGGAAGAGGCTAGGTAGTGAATACTGCATTTCCTTTTGAGATGATGAAAATGTTTTGGAACCACCACCCCTATCTCTAGCTCCAAAACATGCCACTTAACAATATACTTTAAAATGGTTGGTTTTATGTGAAATGAATTTTCACCTCAATTTTTTTTTTAATGCCAGAAACTGAAAAGTCATCTTATGAGTTGTTCAAATGCAGATACCCAGATCCTACCCTTGGAGGCTTCGATTCAGTCCTGGGCTGAGACTCAGAAATCTGTGTATTCTTAACATGTAGCACCTCTCCCCTGCTCCAAGAGATTTTGATGAAAGTTTGACTATCCCAATCTTTCCATGGTTAATTTGAGAACATTCAAAGTTAACCAGATGGTGTCTAGAACAGGTGGTTGATTCCCAAGATGGCGTTAGCAAAGGACTCCCTGAGTGCGTGTCTGTGATCTCCACTGGCCTCCACATGGTGTCCATGAACACAGGGGCTGAGTGGCTGAATCCTGAGTCCCCAGACATGGAATGGGAAGGAGACAGGAGCCTATGCAGCCTCAGGAGTTCCTGGGTGGTGCAAACAGTTAAGCGCTCAGCTACTAACTGAAAGGTTTGTGGTTCAATTCCACCCAGAGGAGCCTCAGAAGGCCTAGAAATCTACTTCTGAAAGCCATCGAAAAACCCCACAAAGTGCAGGTCTAGCTCATGTAACTATTATTGGCTGTTTTCTGTACAGCCTGAGGGTAAAATGAAAAATTCCACGGAAAACCATTTCAGAAATGGTTGAGCTGGATATATTCTTTGAAATCATTCCTATTTTAAAATCTTTATACTTTGGATCACTTGCCATCCACTGGATAATATCTTCATAACAAATTGCTCTTAAATTTAAAACTGACCATTGCCCTAATTTGGGTGATGTGTTCCCTCCTCGGTAATAGACATTTTGAGAACCACTGTTCTGAACTCCAGTTTTCCTTTTACTTCTCAAATTTACTTTTCATGTGGGGCCAGTAAGGTTTTATTTTTCAGTCTGTAAATCTGTCAGTGAAGAGAGCACGCTGGGTCCTCCTCTGGTTCATTCTACAGACAGCAGGGTTTCCCAGACAACAGCCACCAACCCCAGTACATCAAACAGTCACCGAATTTCTCTCTTGGCATGGCTCCCAAGTCCTCCCCTCCTACTGGCCATCATCACGGCACCGCTAATCTCCTGTCTACTGAGGAGGAAAGAACAGGGAGTCCTAGGGTCGATTCATCACCCAGTGGGGTGTGCACAGCCCTGGACAGTCCTCTGGGGGTCTCACACTGGGCTCCTAGATCTGAGTAGCCTCCCTTTTTTTCCCAGCGCCCTCCCCACCGCCGTTTCTTTTTTTAATCTGTGAAAAAGATTTATCCAGTAATCCATAACACCCGAACTCTTAAATAACTCTAGAACAAGAAGTGGGATGGAGGCTTTCTTCAAGAGGTTGACGCAGTGATCAAGAGAGACCTTCCTGATACAACTTCAACAGCATTGGTGCTTCTAGGCTCTGCTTTTGAAAAAGGCTCTATCAGTAGCCAGTTGCTGTCAAAGCAGCTCTGGTGGTATTATAGGATACGCACTGGATTACTAACCACAAGTCTGGCATTTCAAACCCACTAGCTGCTCTGTGGGAGAGAGATGAGGTTTTTTGCTCCCATAAAGCTTTACAGACTTGAAAATCCTATGTTGTTGTTTAGTGCCATCAAGTCAATTGAGACTCATAGCGACCCCATATAGAGTTTCTGAGATTGTACATCTTTATGGGAGCAGAAAGCCTCATCTTTCTTCCAAGGAGTAACTGGTGGGCTCGAACTGCCAACCTTGTGGTTTGCTCCAGTGCTTATCCCAGAGCCATGTGCTCTCCTCGGAAACCCTATAAGAGTTCGCTATGAGTCGGAATCGACATGGTGTCAGTGAATGAGTAAGTTGCTGTCAAGCTGGTGCTGACTCATGGGGATAGCATGAATGTCAGAGCAGAACCGCGCTCCATAAGGTTTTCAATGGTTGCTTTTTTGGAAAAAGATATTCAGGCCTTCCTTCTGAGGTCCTTCCTTCGGTAAACTCGAATCTCCAACCTTCTGGTTAGCAGCTGAGTGTGTTAACTGTTTGCACCACCAGGAACTCTGAAAAAGGTTCAGACTGCCCCATAAAAGTGCTGGTACTGCATGCCAACAGCATGTACTTCCTGTGCTTAGAATCCATTTGTTCCAGACCTACAAGGTTCTTAACCAAGAAACACTTTAGAATTAAGAAGTAGGCTCTTCTTAGGGACAGATTGTCGGCATGCGCACCCTACCTCTACCACTGAATTGGCTGGGTCCACTAGGGTATGTACTCATGAACTCTGGGTCTTGGTTTCCAACTAGTTCAATAGGATGTTGTGTGAGGATTATACTAGTTAATGCCTGCACATTTCTTAGTGTTACTGCCATCAGCTCTCATCAAGAGTGAAGCTCAAGGCAGGCTGACTGAGGTGAGGTGAGCAAACCCAGGCTCAAAAACTGCTAGCTCTGTCTGGGAAACGCGAGGCCTCTTCCTTAGAATAGGATTCACCCACAGAAATCCCTGGAAAGGTGGCCTGCCTGAAATTATTTTTAGATTTAATGAAAAAAGCAATCTAGTCCAAATTAGATGAGCCCGATGACTGTGAGACGTAGCCCTGGGGCACTGTTCAGATTTTCAGTTCTAGGTGTCATGATGGGCTAAAATAAATTGATTCCAATGAGTTAATGAAAAACTCAAGTCTCCCTCATACTGACAAATCTCCTGTTACTGCAAGGCTTCAGCTTCTTATAAAAAACAACCTTCTTATAATAATAGAGATTCATAATAAAGACTCTCTCCCTCAAAAAAGCAGAATGTCAATTGAATGTAAGTTGTTATTGTTAGGTGACCTTATGCACAACAGAACAAAACACTGCCTGATCCTGGGCCAACCTCACAATTGTTGCCATGCTTGAGCCCATTGATGCTCCCACTTTGCCAATCCATCTCGCTGGGGGTCTTCCTCTTTTTCTCTGACCCTCCACCTTACCAAACATGATATCCTTCTCTAGTGACTGGTCCCTCCTGACAATATGTCCAAAGTATGAGAGACGAAGTTTGGCCATCTTGGCCTCTAAGGCAGCACTCTAACTGTACTTCTTCCAAAACAGATCTATTGGTTCTTTTGGCAGCCCATGGCACTTTCAATATTCTTCTCCAACACCATAACTCAAAAGCATCAATTCTTCTACGATCTTCCTTATTCACTGTCCAGCTTTCGCAAACATATGAGGTTATTGAAAATAACATTACTCCCAATGACACCCTGCCTTATTTGACTTCATTATCCCATCTCAGCCTTTGTGTTCATTATTTCCTCCAAATTGTCCACATTTCTGAGTTTGACTTCACTCTGAGGAGTCACTGGAGGTGGCACAAACAATTAAATACTCAGCTACTAATGGAAAGGTGGGCTGTTTGAAGCCCCACCCAAGGTGAAAAATTCACCATTAAAAGCCCTATAGAGAACAATTCTGTGGCACACGCGTGGTCTCCATATACCAGAATTAACTCAAGGGCTAGTCGCTTGGTTTTCTAGTGTTTGGTGGGTTAGATGCTTTTGTTTGTTTGTTCTTACTTTATTCCTGGATGAAATTTAGTGGAGTAGGGCTGATACTTCATTACCCTCAGTTGGAACAATGTATCATGCTTCATTCATATTAAATAAGTGCAATTTTGAAAACATCAGGGATGATTATATCTGAGATCCAAAGCACGACATTCTATGTGCCCACTGGGCATTATCCTAATTAGCTAGAGATTCAGGACAACTCAATTTCCCACCATCATTGCTTTGTGCCTTGAGGAAATTCACCAGCACCTCACTGCTTCTTGAAGAAGACACTTGGAGTCTAAACGGAATAATGTCAGGTGAAATCAGACCACTTTTGAGTTGTGCAACATTTCCCTTCAAAATCTTGCTGATTATGCAAACAGTGAATAATTACACTGATTCACACATCATAGCCCATCAGAATGACAAAGCATTCGCACTGGCACCCCGGTTCACTTTGCTAATGAAAAACAGCTAGGTTTTAAGACCACTATCCATCAAGAGAGAAAAAGAACTTATTTATAGTAATGACAGGAACGTGACATGAGAAAGAGCTTTTTTTTTCTTTTTTAAAGTATGTGTGCTGCCACCAGAGATTAAAATCATTCTGTTTAATATCATTCTCTCTTTGTGTTGCTCTGAAGTTTGGTATTTTCTTTCTGCAGAGAAATCAAAAGGTTGATGCAAGAAACCACCAAATCAAATCCCAGGAGGCTCTTCTACAACACAACCAGACTCTGTTGGTGAACATTTCCCACTGACGTTTCTAGCACTTATCGCTTTATAGGTGAACACCCTTCCACTCAGTCCACTGGGTAAGTCTGGACAAAGGTAGTTCTCCAAAATAAAAAATGAAAGAAACTGTGCTGAGGACAGAGGGTGGCCCAGACAGTGCCTCTCCCCGCTCCCCCCAACTCCCAGCTGGAGAGAACAGGACTTTCATCAGAACAGAGATTGATTCACTGGCCACGTGGGGAGCAGGCAGGGATGGGTCCCCTCAGAAAGCACGAGGAACAGCCACAATCCCACGACTCAGATGACCAGCAGAAAAGAGGGACTTGTGCTTCGGCTGTAAGAAGGGCTTTATTCTGGTATTTCTCCCAGTCTCTACTCACACATTTCTAATGGTAGCCTAGACCACCTCTCCCTAGCATTGTGTGGCTAATTTTCCTCTTAGAGAAACCTGAAAAGCAGAGTCTGGAAGACCCAGGAACAACGATTCATGCATGATTCAACAGCCCCAACTCTAAGACATTCAGCTTAGAATCCAGTAAAAAAAAAAAAAAAAAAAAAGAACAAAAGGGGTCGGGGAGTCATATGTGCTGAGTAGGCAAAACACATACCACTAATGCGTGAAACCAAACCACAGCACACTAAAGCTCAAAGACTACTTACACTCCAGGGACACCCCTCTGGGTTTATCACACGGAATCAAAGGTCTCCTCTCTTTCTCCTTTAGAAAACCCTCGGTCGAGTCGATTGGACTCAGACAAGCTTAACTAATCGGGTTTGCAATCTGTACAGGATTCACTCATTACAGTTTGTCATTCTGTGGTAGTTTGCATGTTGCATGTTGGAGTCCTTGTGTGGCGTGGCAGGATAAGCACTGGACCGAAGTGCTTTGAAACACAAAGCTGGCAGCTCAAACCTGAGCGACTCCTCAGAAATCCTATACAGGGTCACTATGAGTTGGAACCAACTCGACGCCATTTAGCAACAACATACTGCTGGAAGTCATGCCATCTGTATTTCAAATACTAGTGGGGTCACCCAGGATGGACAGCTTTCCAATACAAACTAAGAAGAAAGACCTGGCGATCTACTTCCAAAAATTAGTCAAAGAAAATTCTGTGGATGGCATGGCAGCAGGATACAGTGTTGGAAGGTGAGCCCCTGAAGCTGTAAGGCACAGTACAATAGTGATTTATACTCATGACCATAAAGATGGTACAGGACTGGTCCAGGCTTCATTATATTTTACATAAAAGTCACCATCAGACTGCGCTGATTTCATGGCAACTACCAACAACAGGATTCACATGTGCAAAACAGAAGAAGGGATACTTAGAAAACACATACACCGGAGGTAATTTAGAAGAAACCAAGAGACAACACAAAACCAAGTAAGCAGACCAAGATGAGTATATTTTCTAAAAGACATGAATTAAAAAACCACAGCTGGGGCTGTTTCACGTGATGGCAAACCAACAGGTGCTGTCTAATAAGCCAATGAGGGTGTGATGATATAATCCAATTATGTATGTTCATAACGATGACCTTGAATTGTTTTTTAAAAGACTGGAATCTGCTCAGGGTACTTGAACAAGGCCTGGTTGTACTGCCTCATTGCATAGCCCTAAAAAGGAAATGTGTTTGTTTGCCGCTTGGATTGGACTAAACATTCTCTTTTATATTTGGCATCTCAATGTGGCAGTGTGTTTTTCTGTTACTAAATTCTCAGGAATAATGTTTCACATGTTCTTTTCTGGCTGTCCTGGCCCAACTACACAGCTTATCGATGACATCTGTAAAGACTTCCCCAAGCTAAATCAATATTCATGTCTTTCTATAGCATTTGTACGCACATGCACATGCGCACACACACACTACTTGAGAACACAACAAAAATACTTTATTAGAACTCGAACATATCAACACCTCAACAATCAAACTTCTCAATGTGGATTGCACATGAGGGCCAGAGTATCTTATTTCTGGAGGATGAATTGGCAAGTTGGCTTAGAATGATTACATCACCAAAAAAACCCTCTATGCTTCCATACCCCCTTCCTGAAGTAAGAAATGGGCATTGCAAACCACATTATAATATAAACACAAAACAGAGAATATAGCCCATATAAAAAGGCCCCACAACAACTTATGTTGTAGAATATCTCTTAATCCCCTTGAGGAACATTTTTTTTTTTCCCCTGAGAAATTTATTTCAAATCTCCTTACTGAATTATAGCCATTTCCATCGAGTTGGCTGAAACTCAAGTGACGTCATATGTGTCAGAGTAGAACTGAGCTCACTCACTCCATAAGGTTTCAGTGACTCATTTTTCAGAAGTAGACAGCCAGGTCTTTCTTCTGAGGTGCCTCTGGATGGGCTCAAGCTGCCAAACTTTCAATTAGTAGCCAAGTGCTTAACCGCTTATACCATGTAAGGGCTCCTACTTAGTCCTTTCTTCTATTGTTTCAGTTGTGGGCCACTGAGTCACTTCTGACTCATAGTGATCCTAAGTAAGATATCTGAGCTTGTAAGGCTTTCTAGGGGAGCAGAAAGTCTCAACTTTCTCCCATATTGGCTGGTGGATTCGAACTACCAACCATTGGGTTAACAGCCCAATGTATAATTCACTGTGCCACCAAGGCTCCAGTCTCCTGAAATTATCTTTGAAGATGAGAAACACATTTAACTTTATATTAATATTTTTTTAATGATCTTTTAAAGGTTTGATTTTATACGTTTCCACATACTATTTCTCAGTTCCAAGAACCTGGCTTATAAAAATGTAGGAGCTGTTTCCCCACCTCTTTCTTGGTGATCAGAGGAATTACATGTTTGTTTTTTACATGGAATTTTCAGACAATCTGCTCTTCCTCCTTGTCTACTGAAATGATGTGGTTAGCACTTGAAATCACTGCCTTTCATTAGGGCTTTGAAAGAGCTCCATTCTGCCCTCTGCCCCGAGCCCAGGTGGGGAACAGGGCAGGAGGGCTGAGGCCACAGGGTGGGCACAGGGAAGGTGGCAGAGCCCACTGCCATCATTTACTGCCTCCAGGCAGTAAGCTGGGCACAGAGCCAAGGTGGGGAGAGCCATCATCAAGCTGCCACTAGCAACATCTCCTGTGCTTTTGCCTTGTCAGCATTTTAGGATTTTGGGATGGGGGCTGCGTTCCAGAAATAATAAAAAACACCCGTTTGCAGAAACACATGGTAAAGCTTTGTGGCCTCTGGGCCCCTCAGCAGAGCAGCATGGGGAAAACGGACAGACTACGCTCATCAGTGTAGACTTCCTTGATTCTAAAGCTTTCAAGATGGGGATGGCCGGCCAGAGCCATAGAAATGATGGATTTGCTGCTGGCCCCACTGCAATCCAGTATTAGGGTGGATAGGATTTGAAGTCCTATTCATATTTTCTTTTTCAACCAAGCCTCTTAGTAATAGGATAGCACTGCCTTAGGCCTTTCTTTCTTTTTTTCAAAGAAAACTGTGATCCTCTTACAAACTAAACATAAAGTAGAGTCTCAGAACCTCTCCATATAAGGAGTTTCCAGACTGAGACTGATGCTGCATGATCTTTGTTGGGCTCAGTGGAGAAAGTCATTCTCGGTCACTCTTAAGCTTTCTGAGTCACGCTGTGGGGGTAGTCATACAGGAAAGAGTCTCACCTTTCTAAGCACCAGGCCAACCATGAGTGCCAAAGGTCACTCTCCAGAGACTGGTCTCTGTGCAGTGAGTTACTGATTTCAAGACCCATCAAGGCGGGATGACGAGGGATGGTCGGTGGGGAAATGCTGGTGCACAGGCTCTAAACCCAGGACTTAGTTTCATTTCTTTCTAACTGCTGTTGACGTTACGTACCGTCGAGTCGGTTCTGACTCATAGCAACCCTGTATAGGGTTTCCGAGGAGCAGCTCGTGGGTCTGAACCACCGACTTATGGTTAGAAGTGCAGAGCTTATCCTACAGTGCCACATCAGGACTCTTTATTTCTAACTCAAATGCTGTAAAGTCAGTTTCGACTCATACTGACCCTATATGGGGTTTCCAAGGAGAAGCTGGTGGGTTTGACTGCCAACCTTGTTGTTTGCAATCCAGTGCTGATCCTACAGCACCATACAACAAGGCATCTTTAAAAACCTGCTGAAGAAATTAAGGCACTGTGGCTTCCAGGTTCTATTCAAAAACCTCCAGTCACATAAATTATGGAACACTGGGTGTCCACTGTTCTGCTCTATGAGCCGTAATCAGAGGCCACCATGTACCATGCAGATCAAAAGCAGAGGAGAGCAAAGACAGGGAAACACTGGAGGAAACAAGGTGGAAGGCAGAAGAGTGAAGTAAACAGGAGCAGAAGGAGAAGAGACAGATTGAGGGTGGCAGCATGTGGGGTACAAGGTACCTCTCCCGACATGTATCTGGCTGATGCTCTAGACACCAGAAACTGACCCTTATGCAAAAAACAAAGAAACACTGCTGTTGAACTGATTTGAGTTCATGGAGCCCCAATATGGGACAGGGTAAAACTGCTCGACAGCATTTGCTTGTATGTAATCTCCATAGCGTAGTGGTTACGAATCGGGCTGCGAACTGCAAGGTCAGCAGTTTGAAACTACCAGCTGCTCCGTGGGAGAAAGATGAGGTGTTCTGCTCCTGTAGAGATTTACAGCCTCAGAAACCCTGTACAGGGTCGCTATGAGTTGGAACTGACTCCACGGCACAGAACCACCACCACCACCAGCAATCTCCATAGAAGCAGGGCACCAGGACTTTCTTCCAAGGTACCAGTGGGTGAATTTGAACCACCAATCTTTAGGTTAGTAGTCAAGCACAAACTCTTTGTGCTCCCTAGAGCTCTGGAGATCAGACAGACCCCAGCTAAAGCACAAGAAGGCATGCTGGCAGAGAAGAGGCCAGCACACATCTCCAGAATTGTAGAATGCTACAAACTCCCCTCTCCCAGGCATTGCTGCTGAGCTGTGTGGTGGTGTGGTCTTTCACAATGACTCACAGACTGAGGGTGGATTTGAGAACTAGAAGAAAAGGGCAAGATGGATGCAGGGAGCAAAGCCAGGCCCACTTAGATCTTGGCTCTTTTGTTTTCCCATGTTGTTTACAGCTGGAGGTGATGTCATCATTTGCATAGATGTAATAGGATTGCTTTCATACATGCAATCTTACCTCTTTTCAGATGCATTCTTTTAATTTAAAAATTACTGCATATGGGTCACATCTCTTTTTTTTTTTTCTCCCTCTATTTCTGGCACAATAAGCCTAATACGGGATCTATTTTCCGTTCAGATTTCTTGGCAAAAAACCATAAGTGATATATTTAATGGTTTTCAGGACAATGACAACGCGTCCTACATTATGTACAATCTCACAATTGAAACCAACCCGTGGTAAAGAGCAAAGTGAGGCAGGCAGGTGAACAATGGAATTGCACATTTAGGTGTTCAATTAAAATTTGTTGATTGATTTGTATTCATCTATGTTCAGTCTGGAGTCCTGCTCTGGTGCTGTGGGATAAAGCACTGGACAGCAAGTTTGGTTTGAACCACAAGGTTGGTGGTTCAAACTCACCAGCGGTAATTTGGAATCCCTATCCAGGATCGCTATGAGACGGAACGAACTCGACAGCACTTAACAACATTTTCAGTCTGGGGACTATATTGGTCTTAATAGTAGGTAGTACTTGCAAGAGGCTGAAATCTTGACACTTAACTTTCAGAGGACTTTATGGAACGATATAAGATGATCCACGTAACAGGTTCACCATTGTTCTACTATTGCTTCTTTGCAAAAAGAAGCGTTACAGGCAGGAGGGTTGTTAGTTATCCTGATAGGTGACCAACTGTTGGGACATGTCCCTGAGTGCTCCTTGGAAGCCAGGATGGGCAGACTTCATCTGTCATACTTTGGACACATTGTCAGGAGAGACCAGTCCCTGGAGAAAGATATCATGTTTCTTAAAGTGGAGGGTCAGAGAAAAAGAGGAAGTTTCCAACAAGAAAAATCGGCACAGTGGCAGCAGCAGTGGCCTCAAGTGTAGCAATGATTGTAAGGTTGGCACAGGACAGGGTAGTATTTTGTTCTGTTGTGCATAAAGTCACTATGAGTCAGTACTAATCTGATGGCACTTAACAACAAGAGAGAATTCAGCAACATTTCTTACCCTCAACCGTAGTCCTTTCCATGGTGCTTATGTTATGGTACCTTATCACTCAAAATGCACTGAGGACCAAGTGGACTGCAGACATTCAGATTCAAGGGGTTAACCAGTAGGAACTCAAGCATTGGCTGATCTGTGTCACCAAAGACCAGACATTGCAGGGACTCACACGCCACCTGACAATCAAATGGCAGCTCCAAAAAGGAATAAACATCCAGCACTGGAAGAAAACTCAGAGTTCTGGGAGTGTGGTGACTTGCCCAAGGTTCAATACAAAATGTCCTAGGCAGAGCAGCCAGAAGGAAAACCTGGCTTCCAAGTCTCAGTCTCAACACTACACACTCTGACACAGATTTAATAAGAAGTTACAGGAAGTTACCAAAGCGGGAGGTAAGAAGCAAGAAAAGTTTCGTGTTTTTTTCTCTTGTGACTATTTTATATATCTCCTCAAACCCCCTTAAACTCAAACTGACATCCGTGGCTTTTTGTGCCATGTCATTATTCCACTACATATTCGTTTGAGGTTTCTGAGGTTAGCATTCAGAAGAGCTTTCCAACTTCTGACTCAAAGAGCTCTATTTTCCCCAGACACATAACTTACTATTGAATCTCATTTCCCTGAGAAACACAAAAGCCATAGTGATTCATGTCTCAAATGCTAGGCCCACTTTTGTTTTTTATATGGCTTACACTTTTTCTTGATTGTAAAATAATATGTAGCTTCAAGCCCACTGCTATCAAGTTGATTTGGACCTGTAGATGAATTTGTACCCACTGTATCATTTTCAACAAAAGCAAAAAATAGAAAAAGGCAGGGAAGGAAAAAAATTTAAAGTGACTCAGTTATAACTGATATTAAAATTTGGATCTGTTTGGCCTATGAATATGTGAGAGGCCTTTAAAACATTCACCAAAATATGGAATTAAAAGATTAAGGAATTTTTCCATGAACTTTCTGAAGTCCTCTCATATAAAAATTGGTGCAAACTTGTGGACAAACTGTAAAATACCTTCATGTAACCTGCCTTTTTCATCTAACATTAAAAAATCAGTATAACCAGAACCAAACCCACAGGCATGGAGTCAGTTCTGATTCATAGCAACCCTATATAGGGTTTCCAAGAATATAACTCTTTAAGGGAATAGACAGCCTCATTTTTCTCCCATGGAGCAGCTGGTGAGTTTGAACTACCAACCTTGTAGTTAGCAGCCCCACACCTAACCCACAGCACCACCAGAGTGACTTAAAAATCAATACAGATTCTTTTAATATATGGTTTATAATGCCATCCAAATATATTGCATTATATTGATGAATCACTATTACTCATACCCTTTGCTATTGTTGAGAACTTTGGAATTTTTTTCTCCCAGTTTTTCACATACACAAATAATGTACCCATAAACATCTATACCTATAAATTTTTGTGCATATCTCTGGTCATTTTCTTAGGATAAATGTCCCAATAGGGAATCACTGAGTCAAAGTGTTAGAGCATTGATTATTGTTAGTACCATTGATTGAACTGGTTCTGACACATCGTGAACCTGTTTAGGGGTTCCAAGGAGTTGCTGATGAGTTTCGATCACTGACCATGTGGGTCAAACTGACCTTTTGGTCAAGTGCTTACCCTACAGCACCACACCAGCATTGAAAAATAGGGAAAAGTACCATTCCAAAAAGGTTGTAACTATTTATATTCAGTTAGCAGACTCTGAAGGGGCCTCTCTTGCCCTCTTTGCCAATGATGAGTATTATCATTATTTTTAAATCCCTTGCAATTTACAAGTAAAATTTTGTATCTCATGTACATTTGTATTCCTTGATTAATAGAAGGGTTCAATATTTTTTTCATTTTGGTCATTTTGTCACTTTTTCTGTGTGTGTGTGTGTGTGTGTATAAGTAGAATGTTCATATCCCTTGCTCATTTTTCTATGTGAAGCTAAGATATTCCTTATTTATTTGTAAGAGCTCTTTATATAATAAAGATATTAAACTTCTGACTCTTATACCTGGGGCAAATACCTTGGGAATCATTTTTACTTTTATAATAATTTAAAGTGATGAAATGTATTGGTGTTTACATTACCAGCATGTCACAACAATAGCTCATGCCACCTACTGGTAAAGCAATAGTACTTCTTCATGTTTTCAAGATAAGATTTGAAATTAATATTTTTTCTTTGCCAATTGTTTTAATGGTGTGGTACTATAGGATCAGCACTGGACTAGAAACCATAAGGTTGGCAGTTCAAACATACAAGCTGCATCTTGAAAACTGTATACAGGGTCGCTATCAGTCAGAACTGACTCGATGACACTTAACAGCAACAATTGTTTTAAAGTATTGGAAATAAAAGACCAACAGTTGTTTGTAGCTATTTCTGATGTTTTATACACATATAGACTATGACTAAGAATCTTTTGTTTATTCTTAATATTTTTAAGGTTACTTTATTTAAATAACAGAACTGAAAAGTCATGCCTCTTATTAGGCATTACTAAGAGAAAACAAAGAAGCTTAGTGCTTAATCGTCTCAAGAAAGGAAGAGCAGTTCTAGTCCCAACTTTGAACATAGATCTGTGTGCCATGCTTCAAGGAATCATAATAATCAAAGACCTAAATTTAATACTCAAGAGAATGGAAAGAGGAGACCTTATTATTTATGTTTATAAAAGGCATTTTTTTTTTTTTAAAGACAAGGACATCTTTAAACTAGAACGTCTCCTACACACTAATATCTTTATTTGCAAAGCATTTAAAATCACACAAGATTGATAAGGCCAGTGAAATTAAGGGAAACGAATATCCTTTAATTCTGAATCAAGATGGGTCTGATAAAGGTAAAGAAAAGGTAAAGGTCATAAGGTTTTCACATAATGCAACTGGAAAGTATGATTTAATTTGTGGTTTACATGAAACAATATCTATGGGACATGTTTATTACCTATATATATCTAACAGTCTGACCTAGGAAACACAATACTCTCAAAGGTTCCACAGATATTTAGACTGTCAAGATGATCACCCAACTATAGCAACAGGACAAAGGGTCACTGATTGCACCCATATGCATGGAAGTCAACAGCCAAGCGACATCTATCACTAATGGTATGACATCCCTCGGAAGACAAATGGAAGAACTACTCCACAAAAACCCATCCTATTGAATGAGGGGTATTGTGAATTATTACTCAGTCCCTGAAAGCTCTCATGTAAACAAAAATGTGAATCACCCCAATAACCCAGCTGTTTCATGAGCCATAAACACAGTTTCTAGTAACAGGGAAAGAAAACTCAGTGCAGAAATCAGAACCTCTTGTAATGGCCAAATATAAAGCACTCAAAATTGAGTTCATACATTTTTCATAAAATAAGTTCTGATATTGTCCTTGCAAAAAAAAAAAAAAAAGGAGACTCACATATTCTTTGAGCATTTCTTTTAACAACCTTTGGACAAGATAGTCCCTGAAGGCTGACTTGGGCTTTGTGGAGACAATTCACAAGCTTGTAGTTTGTAATCACAAGAGGATCCAAAACATACACTACTAGGAAAGGGGGACTGGTTAACACTCAGCCTGGTCCGATTCTGGGGCAGGCTTTGACAATGATGTCCACCAATGGTGAGCAATTGAGAAGTTCTCCCTTTCCCTTCCATCTAAGCTATTAAGTCCTGGTGTGGCACTGTGGGTTAATGTGCTGGACTGCAAAGTCACTTTGAACCACAAGCTTGGCAGTTCAAACTCACCAGCTGCTCCTTGGAAACCCTATACAGGGTTGCTATGGGTTGGAATCAACTCGACAGCACTTAACAACAGTAACAACAAGCTATAAAGTGATAGAAGCAGATTTTAAATTACCTCAAAGAACCAACCCCACAAATGAGGGCAAGGATTGGGGGGCAGTTCCATGCTGAGAGTTGGGAGAGGGCACAATTGAGCCCTGGGAAGATAATGACCCATCCTGCCCTTCAACCACATGAGAGAGAGCATCTGTCTATCCATAGACAGCCATTTTAGTTTCCACAAGCAATTGCTGATTTACTGTTCAGAACGTGTTTGTTATGAATTATATTTGCATTCAGCTAACTTGTGGTAAGAGAGCTGGTTTGTATTTTGGGCAATACAAGGAGTGCTGAGGTAGAAGTGGAGGGGACAAGAGCAACGCTCCATAAAGGTATTTGTTGAGGAACTCAGTAGCTGACACTTGCTTGACACAGTAAGTAGATGTTTAGCGCACATCACTACCTTCTCATACCGCAGAAAAGTAACAACAGGAGATCAGGTGTCTAGTGCTTCCTGGAAAATGCAGACAGAGCTTGGCCATCCAGGTTTCCTGTTGACTAGATCACCAAATACATTGACCCCAAGGAATCTTAACTAACGATACTGGCCAAATACAATGCATTCCATCTCAAACCCCAGTGTGAGTAGGATCATATACATATATTTTTTAATTCGTTCTTATATGCAACAATGAGCTAGGAAACTGGACCTGAAAATTCCAGTGAAGAAAAAAGAAACCGCTTGCCAACGGCAAAACAAGAATAAAAATGGAAAGGTCCCAGGACAATCTGGTAGGAAAATTATCACCTGGCAAGAAAGGCTGCTTTGGATTGGATTCATCCTTCTTCACAGAACAACTCTGTTCCAAAGAAACTGAATGTCCAAATATAGAGAACTGAGAAACGCGATAAAGGTTTGTGAAATCTCCAAGAGAAATCTGCGGAGATTTTTCTCCCCTCCTTCCAGTCCTTTGGCAAAACTTGAAAAGAATGAAATTCTAAAAGCCATAAAATTCAGGTGACCCTCAATCTCAAAGTTCCTAGGTCCACTCCACAGGGAAGAAATCTAGACAGGTGAGAGTCTGTTTCTAAACAGTATCTGCAAAACGGTGGCAGAAGTAAAATTATAAAAGGAATCCCTGAGGAATCCAATAAAAAACCCTGAAGAAGAATCTCAACTAAAGACTTCTGGTCAAATACAGTGTATTCCATCTGAAATCCCTGTGTGAGTTCTTGTTCTTGCTGTTAAGTGCCATGGAGTTATTTCTGAACCATAGCGACCCTGTATAAGGTTTCTGAGGAGCAGCTGGTGAACTTGAACCGCCAACCTTGCAGTCCAAACGACTTTGCAGTTTGGCGCATTAACTCACAGCGCCACACCAGGACTCCTGTGTGAGTAGGATCATATTTTTCAAAATTTCATTCTCATAGGGAAAAATGAGTCAAGAAACTGGACCTGAAAATTCCAGTGAAGAAAAATGAAACAGCCTTCCAGATGCTGCTCAAGGCAAAACAAGAATAAAAATGGAGGCAATAAGGTCACCTCAGAACACTCATCTGTTTTCTGAAAGGAAATAATGGTTTTTAGAGGTGAAATACAACAGCTTGATAGGTACCAACACAACCCTACAAGATGCAATTACTCTGCTGATTAACCACATTGTACATATGAGCAAAATGAGGCTCAGGGCAATGCAGTAATTTGCCCAAGGTCACACAGCGAAGCAAGAGTCAGAGCTGGTATTTGAACCCAGCTTTTCTATCTCTAGGAGTCCCAGGTGGCACAGCAGGTGAACTATGTGGGCTGCTAATGGAAAGGTCTATGTTCAAACCCATAGCCACTCTGTGGGAGAACTGTGAGGCCATTTATTTCCCGTAAAGATTTACAGTATTGGAAGCCCTATGGAGCAGTTCTACTCTGGTCTGTAGGGACAACTCTAAATCAGTAGGTTTGGTTTTCTACCCCTGGTGGTGCAGTAGTTAAAACGCTCAGCTACCATGGGGTATTTTTCTGCCCCAGAGTCATTGTTAGATTGCTCCAAAGGATGAAATGACTCCCTGATCCTAACTCTGACAGTGATTTTCTTTCTATGTTTATTTTTGTGGGAGGAGTTGGAAACGATTGATTCCCTGGACTCAGCTCAAAGCTGTGACATCAGGTTTCGCCTCTTCCTCTAATTTACTAGTTCACATGGGAAGAGAGCCGAGAGTCTTATCCTGAGAAGCAATCAATGAGATTTTGATAAACATTCAATTGATGCTCTTATAAAAATCTGAAACGTTTCAGCAAGGTCTGATGGGGCAGCTGCTTGCATCCCCTTTCCACCCAGCAGTGGCCACCATCCTGGTCCGCCTTTTTCAGGAACGTTTTCTACAGCCGGCAGGGCCCTGGCCATTGTGGGCTTTGTGAAGAATGACATTCTGTTTTTGTAAGAGAGCACGCAGATTTCCCAGGCCTGCTTTGTGTCCCAGACTCTTTCACTAATTCATAGAGCAGCTACCATGCACTGCCATTCATGAAGCCAGCACATGGCTGGTCCTACATTTGCAATTTTATCTTGATTTTTGTTTTGTATTATCTATATGTGTATATATATATATATATATATATTTAATTTCTCATATGAAGTAAGACAACAATTCCTGTTAACTAAATGAAGCAAAATTCTTCGTCTATACAAAAAATGAAAATGTCCACAGGACTTCTCTCTTCATGTTAATCCCCTGTTTGACATGCAATGACATCATTCCACAGAATGTCTGCTATAATTACAGGGCTTACTATGCAGGATAAGGGAGGTGACTGAGAAGTACCGGCAAGCTCTTCCCAGTGGCCCCTCCTTTGGAATACAATCAGATCCACAAAGCCATGGAGGAGCCTCCTGGGACAATACTAAGAGAAGCAGAAATCAAAAGACCACCTTGGACATGGATTCCAGCTGGATTTTCTGATATAAACTTTATATCCCCATACATCCAAGGAAATGAAAGTGCATTTTTTTTTCTCTTACTCAATGGCAATGTCATGATAGGCAAAATAGGTACACACACAAAATGTTCGCTCACACACATGCAAAAATTAAAGTTAAATAAGAAAATGGTAATGCAAGATGTTGAGACAATGACAATAAGAATGGATGTGATGCTTCTTTTGGTGGGGGCTTGAGGTTATGGAAAGGAAAGATGCTATTTTTATGATACCATAAAGAAGTTGTTATTGTTGTTAAGTGTTATTGAGTCAGTTCTGATCCACAGCGACCCTGTATAGGGCTTTCAAGGAGCTGCTGTTGAGTTTGAACCGCCGACTTTGCGGTTCAAAACGACTGCAGTCCAGTGCATTAGCCCACATGCCACACCAGAAGAGAGGTATATATAAAGTCTTTATATGCGTAAAGTCCTGGTTAGAGTTAAAGAAAGAAAAAAGAAACATTTGGCTCTAGGGAACTTCCAGTATGAACAACTGATAATATGATGAAATAATCCTAAATCCCTTGTTGGATGATTGAATTTTATAGTGACAAATATTACAGCTCTTTTGAACATGGAGTCAAAATGAATCAGCTTTGCCTGCTTCGCATTTCTTATTCATTTCCTTGAATGGAAAGTTAAAAGCATTAATCATTAACAAAGATTTCCTTTTCTCCTTTTTAAAGCACTTTATCTGAAAAGCTAACACAAACAAACATAAAAAGATAGCATATTTTGTAAACACATTACTTAGAATAAGAATGGCATACTTTTCCCATGGACTCAACCCTGTTGCTGTCAAAAACCGTGTTGTTGTCAACCCTACTAGAGAAAATATTTCTTGTATGAATTACACATGTAATTCTCTCTTAAATATATAATTTCAAGGTATATCAAACATGTCAAAAAGGTACCACATTTTATAAGCAGGGCAGCACAAATAAGGATTATATCCTTTAATTATTATTCAGACTTAGAATTAGGAAGGCTGGTGAGTTAACACGCCTAACAGACCAGGAGAGTCTGATTACCCAAGTTTGTGAATATACATAGGCAAACTGACCATGGCACTTTAAATGAAAGAGACGCTGAAAAGTAGATGGGTGTTGAGGGAGGAGGAAGAACTGCATCAAACGGAACTGAAACGTACAACCTTAGGCCCCATGCGCTCTGAAAAAATAGTGCATATACTAATTAATGATAGCTGACAGGCGCTGTGGGTTAATGCGCTGGACTGCAAAGTCTGTCTGAAGCATAAGATTGGCCATTCAAGCACGCCAGCCACTCCTCAGAAATGCTATATAATAAGGTTGCTATGGCACGGAAGCTACTCAACGGCAATTAACAACTACATTTATAGAACACTTAATAAGTTCTAGCCACTGTTTTAATGCTTTCCATGTCATATGGTGGTGGTTTTGTGCAATGGAGTCAGTTCTGACTCACAGAGATCCTGCATAGTTTCCAAGGCTATAAATCTTTACCGGAACAGAAAGCCTCCTATGGAAGAGCTGGTAGCTTTGAACTGCTGACCTTTAGACTAGCAGCCCGACTAGTAACCACTATGCTACCAGAGCTTCTTTCCATGTTACATGTTGTTGTTGTTGTTGTTAGGTGCCATCGAGTCAGTACTGATTCATAGCCACCCTATGTACAACAGAATGAAACACTGCCCGATCCTGGGTCAACTTCACAATTGTTGCCACGCTTGAGCCTATTGATGCTGTCATTTTGCCAATCCATCTCACTGGGGGTCTTCCTCTTTTTCTTTTTCTCTGACCCTCCACCTTACCAAACATGATATCCTTTTCCAGTGACTGGTCCCTCCTGACAATATGTCCGAAATATGAGAGACGAAGTTTGACCATCTTGGCCTCCAAGGAGCACTCTGGCTGCACTTCTTCCAACACAGATCTGTTGGTTCTTTTGGCAGCCCATGGCACTTTCAATATTCTCCTCCAACACCACAACTCAAAAGCATCAATTCTTCTATGGTCTTCCTTATTCACTGTCCAGCTTTCACATGCCTATGAGGTCATTGAAAATACCATGGCTTGGGTCAGGTGCACCTTAGTCCTTCCTCAAGCTGACATCTGCTCTTCAACACTTTGAAAAGGTCATGTGCAGGAAACTTGCCTAATTCAATACGTCGTCTGATCTCTTGACTGCTGCTTTCATGAGTGTTGATAGTTGATCCAAGAAGAATGAAGTCCTTGACAACTTCAATCCTTTCTCAGTTGATAAGAATGTTGTTCATTGGACCAGTGGTTAGGATTTTTGTTTTCTTGACATTGAAGTGCAATCCATACTGAATGCTGTGCTCTTTGATCTTCATCAGTAAATATTTTAAGTCCTCTTCATTTTCAGCAAGGTTGTATCATCTGCATATCACAGGTTGTTAATGAGTCTTTCTCCAATCCTGAAGCCACATTTTTCTTCATAGAACCCAGCTTCTCAGACTATTTGCTGAGCATACAGGTTGAATAAGTATGGTGAAAGAATACAATCCTGTCACACACCTTTCTTCATTTTAAACCATTCAGTGTTCCTATGTTCTATTCGAACAACTGCTTCTTGGTCCATGTACAGATTCCTCATGAGCACAATTAAGTGTTACAGAATACTCATACTTTGCAATGTTTGTCCATAGCTTGTCATGATCCACACAATCAAAAGCCTTTGCGTAGTCAATAAAGCACAGGTAAACATCTTTCTGGTATTCTCTGCTTTCAGCCAAGATCCATTGGACATGAGCAATGATATCTCTCATTCCACGGCCTCTTCTGAATCTGGCTTGAACCTCTGGAAGTTCTCTGTCAATGTATGTTGTATTACCTTTAGTAAAACTTTACTCACATGGTATATCAAAGAGATCGTCCGATAATTTCTGCATTCCATCGGGTCACCTCTCTTTGGAATGGGCACAAATACGGATATCTTCCAATCAGTTGGCCAGATGGTGGCCTTTCAAATTCCTAGGCATAGATGAGTGAGTGCCTCCTGTGCCTCTTCACTTTCTTGAAAGATTTCAATTTTTCTTCCATCAATTTCTGGTGCCTTGTTCTTTGCCAATTCCTTCAATGCACCTTGGATTTCTTCCTTCAGTATTACTGGCTCTTGATCATATGCTACCTCTTGAAATGCTTGAACATCAACCATTTCCTTTTGGTACAGAGACTCTGTGTCCCTTCCCATCTTCTTTTGATGCTTTCTGTATCATTCAACAATTTGCCCAGAGAATCCTTCAATAATGAAAGTCGAGGCTTGATTTTTTTTCTTCAGTTCCCCCAGCTTGAGAAATGCTGAGCGTGTTCTTCCTTTTTCAGTTTTCTGACTCCAAATCTTTGCATATTTTGTTATAATACTTGACTTTGTCTTCTTAAGCTGACCTTTGAAATTTTCTGTTCATTTCTTGTACCTCCTCATTTCTTCCATTTGCTTTAGCATCTCTACACTGGAGACAAAGTTTCAGTGTCTCTTCTGGCATCCATTTTGATCTTTTCCTTCTTATCTTCTTAATGACTATTTTGCTTTCTTCCTGTATGATGTTCTTGATGTCATCCCACAACTCTTCGGGTCTTCAGTCTTTAGTGTTTAATGTATCAAATCTGTTCTTCATATGATCCTAAATTCAGATGGGATATATTCAAGGTCATATTTTGGCTGTCTTGGACTTGTTTTCATTTTCTTCAGCTTCAGTTTGAATTTGAATATCAGCAATTGATGGTCTGTTCCACAATCTGCCCCTGGTCTTGTTTTGACTGATGATATGGAGCTTTTCCATCACCTCTTTCCACAGATGTAGTCAATTTGATTTCTGTGTATTCCATCTGATGAGGTCCATTTTTATAATTGTTTCTTATGCTGTCTAAAGAAGGTATTTGAAATGAACAAATCATTGATTTTGCAGGATTCTATCATACGATCTCCAGCATCATGTCTATCACCAAAGTCATATTTTCCAACTACTGATCCTTCCTCTTTGTTCCCAACCATGTTATATAGCCATCCAAATTTCATAAATTCTCTACATAAACAGTTCATAGACGAGGAGTTAAGGTTGTGGTAGAGCCTGCATTTGAACCTGGGCACTCATTCAAATACCATTCTTCTGGACCCAAAGAAGTCAGGAAAGGTTTCCATTCACTCTGTTAACATTTGCCACAGAAAAAAGAGGTTTCAGCCCCCTACTGCAGAGTAACTGATACCTTTTTCCCCACCCCACCACTCCCCTCCTCCACTTTCTCACCTTCAAAACACACACCTGGGGATGATGGAGAATCGCTGTTCTGCATCACAATCAGAAGAGCTGAAGAGTGTCACAAGGAAAGCACTTATAAGTAGGAGCAGAGACTGGAACAGCCTGGGAGGAGCGTATGCCAGAATCTGTTTTTTCTTGCAGCATATTTATATAAAAAGAACTACTGGTCCCATCTAATTCTCGATCAGAAGCACAGACAGTGAAGATAGCTCTTCCAAGGTCTGCATTCCTACACTAGACAATTGTCCGCTGGCTCCCAGACACAGTATGAGGATACACACTGGAATCTGACTTACAGGTCTTTAAGTTATGGTAGGGTGAAACTCAGCACCCAAGTGGGCAGTGAGAACTGCTGAGGAGTCTACAACCCTACGTGTGGCCAAATACTGAATCTAGTCAGATCTTTCCCTCTTCAAGTAGGAATAAGACAACAGAGTTCAAAGTGGCACCTTTGAAAAGATTCTGCAATGTGAGAAAAATCATCATTATCTTTAAAGTTAGTGGAAAAAAAAATCTCTAATATTGGCTTTCTATAAGGAACACAATAAAATGTTAGAAAATGTCTACAAAAAGATATCAGCTATGCTCTCAATAAAATGACACAGAGCAATAAGGGTGGAATCCTGGTGTGGCACTGTGGGCTAATGCATCAGACTGCAAAGTTGTTTGAACTGCAAGGTCGGTGGCTCAAACACACCAGCTCGCTACTCCTTGGAAACCCTATACAGGGTTGCTATAGGTTGGAACTGACTCAACAGCACTTAACAACAGCAACAACAACAAGGGTAGGGTGGGCTGAATTACAGGCAGATTGAAAAAGAAGCTAGTTAAAGCAACAGAATAATTCGGGGGTGGGGAGTGGTGGTGGTGGTGGTAAAAAATGCAGTAGCAGAAGCAAATCTGCTCTCAAGGCAGAAAGTAGTAGAACTGACGTTGCAGAATGCTGATTCCAGGATGAACAGGACATTGGGAGACAGTTTCCCAGTATACCCCCAAAATATCAAAGAGAAAATGACAAGACTTGATATAACACGCAGTTCTACTATTATTACTGTTGTTAAGTGCCATCGAGTTGTTTCTGATTCATGGAGACCCTGTATAGGGTTTACGAGGAATGGCTGGTGAATTGGAACTGTCGACCTTGCAGTTCCAACAGTCCTTGATATCCAGTGCTTATCCTATATCACCATACCAGAACTCCAAGTTTCACTCTAAGGTGGTACATATTCTTATGGATAAAATCAAAATACCAGAACAGAAAAAAAAGAACTTTGCTGGCTGAGAAAAGACCAGAGTCTGCAGAAGAGATTCAGAGCATTCCAGGAAAAAGAATTAATGAAAAATGCTCAGTAGTTCTTTATAACATATTTAAATTACAGAGAGATTCAGAAGATTAGCCAAAATTTGAAAGTGAACACTTCTACTGAGTAAGTCATTCAGCAAATGAATTTTTAACACCTTCAAGCAAAATCCTGTATTGTAAGTGCCATCGAGTGGGTTCTGACTCACAGTGACCCTGTATAGGGTTTATGAGGAGCAGCTACTGGGTTTGAACTGCCAACCTTCTGGCTAGCAGTCCAGTGCTTATCCTTCAGCACTGCACCAGGACTCCTGTAGAACAAGAAAATCTGTTCTTTACACTTGTACAACATCTGGTCTCTCCTTGTCCAGTGGAATGAAGAGTGATGTTTAAATCAAAGAAACATGGAAAAATGAGTCTAATGGACTAACTGATCACAAGAACATCAGTCTCCACAACTTTGAGACCAGAAAAACTAGATGGTACCCAGCTACCACTGACAACTGGTCTGAAAAGGATCACATTAGAAAGTTCTGGATAGAGTGGAAGAAAAATGTAAACCAAAATTCAAAATCATAAAAAAGACTAAGCCTACTAGACAGACAGAGACCAGTGGAACCCTCGAGACTATGGCCCTAAATCACTCTTCAGGTCTGGAAATGAACTCACTCCCATGACTCAACTTTCAGCCTAGCAATAGATAGGTCTATAAAGGGAACCATAACACTAAGGAGATACACACATCTATAATAATCAGCCATTTGAGATCCAACAACAAAATTCAGAAGGATTAGGAAAGAAGGAAGAATGGAAAGAGAAAACACAGAGTAAGTAGGATAATTGATGTTACATTGTGGGGATTGTAATCAATGAAATGAAACAAAATGTGTGTGAATTGTTGAATGGAAAACTGATCAGCTCTGTAAATCTTCACTCAAATCACAATACAAAATCTTAAAAAATAAAGAAAGGAAGGAAGGAAGGAAATCTCTCCTATAGGCGTATTAGTTATAATGGTAATGTTTTGTTGTTTTTTTTCCAATAAGAATTGATTCCAAATAATACATGGGTTTATTTTCTTTGGTCATATCCTCCAAGTTAAAGAGAATGCAGATATAAAACCAAATAGAACCAAGAGATACCAATCCACGTGGGAAAGGAGAGGTGGATAACCTCATTTACCCAGGAGGTAAATGAGGAATGAAAAATAATCAGAGATACGATGCATGAAAACATCAGTGAGAGATGACTGGGCTAACAGAGCCTCAACCAATACTAGGTAAGCATCCAGTAAGCAAGCACAGGAAAGACGCTGTGAAGAAGGTATTGAGTTTATAAGTACCATACACTTAAGGTGAGATTCTTAGGAACCACAATTATGGTACAACAACACAGACCTTCAGATGTTGAAGTCTTTGTGTTATTTCTCTATTATTGATGAGTTGGCAGTTCAGCAAACTTAGAATTAAGTCCATTCTTTTAAGTGGCCAAAGAAAATTGGGGTATTTTGTGTACTTAGATTCTTGACTCAGAGTAGAGTAGGAGAATCCTTGTAAAAATATTAATATCATAGGATTAATATTTTTAAAACATTCCTATTTAGTTGTTTCTATTTTCTAAGAAATATGTTATTGTAACTCACATGGATGCTTCTGAAATTCTGGAACCTACAAACCTAAGATATAAGTTATTAATATTTAATTAAAAGAACACTTAAATACAGTGTCTGACAACTAACAGATCTCAGCTCTAAACTTGTGTCACTATTCCCTTTACTAGATCTCTTCTCTCTTTTATATACTTACACAGTATCATATTCTTTGTCCCTCTTTGTACTTAACACAGTTTGTAATTACATATTTTTGTGACTATTTGATTAATGTCTGTCTCCCCACCTTGACTGAAGAGTTCAATAGCAAGGCTCAAGTCATTTTTTTCTTATCATTATTAACCACAGTACTAGACACAGATTCCCTTAGACAAACAACACTTTTTTTAAAGTTTTTATTGTGAACTGAGTGATCGTTTACATGGGAGAACATCGGTTTTACACTCATTGTTTCATTGCAATGATTATAATCTCCATTCATCATCATTCAACAGTATTTGCTTCTATTCTGTCTGACAAACAACATATTTTTGTGGAATAAATAGACTTACTGTAAATATTTTCATTCACTATGCAGACAAGCAAGTTATTATGTCTTATGACTTCCAAAGAACTTTATACCAACAAGATATTTTGGCTTTATACATTTAGCTATGTTTCTCAACTTTGCACATGAACCATTTTTAAAAAAAAAATATTTGACTTTTAAATCTTCAGGAGCAGAAAGTCTCATCTTTCTCCTGCAGAATAACTGGTAGATTTGAACTACTGACCTTGTGATTAGCAGCCAGATCTTAATTCACTACGCTAATCAGTTTAGCAGTAGAAAAAGGATTAGAGCTTAGAGTTTTCTGTCACTCCACACCATCTCGCACCCCCCAGCACTCTGCCCACTGTATCCCAAGAGACTGGCTCTGGACTACAGCTTCTATGTTGCCAAGTCCCTGAAAGTAACTGACAGTGTATATGTAAACACTTGGCCACATCTCAGTGTGTTAAGACAATCTGGAGTAAAGAGATTGTCACGCAAATAATCACTGGAAATGTTCAGATTTCTAATGGAGCTTATCTCTCAAAGCTTAGAGCTAATTATAGTTTCTCAAACTATGACACCTCATCATTTATTGTCATATGGTACTGAGACATTACTATGTGCCAGGCACTATTTGAAAGCTCTTTATCAAGAAACATTAGTTTAAGGCCTCTTTATCACTATGGTTAAGAGCTACTTGCATTCCTTAGTTCTTATCATCATTCAGTTATAATTGGGAGAAAGCCATTTCTGAAAAGTTGGGATCCTGAAAGATAAAAATATCTACTCCCAATTTTCTCATTCAAGGTAGGTTTTTGTTTAATTGGTTGTTTCTTCTTTTCCTTGGAAAAGTTGGAGTTTTTTTAGTAACTAGTTTCAAATTTTGGATGAGTCTGCTTTTCTTGTTTTAGTAGAAAATCCATCTGCTGGCTAAAGGGTTCCAGTAATAGAAACTTCTATCTGATGATGGAATCATATTTCAAGACTACCCCTGGAGTGAATCAATTTGCCAAATTATTTCATTTATATTTATACACTAGAATGTTATTCCAAAAGGCTCCAACTAGTCTCTGCTCTATGAATAATAAAATAAAACAAGAATAAGACACAGTGTAATAATATGTATAACTAATACACAATGTAATGCTTCTTTCAAAAGCAGACACTGATCTCAGCGTTGGATGTTTTAAAATAACCCAAACCAGCTTTATTTGTCAAAAAGAAGGCTGTGATTGGGGGATGGGAAGGATGAAATAGGGAAAAAGGAAAAGGAAGAGAAGAAAGAAAATGGCTGACATTAGAGGGGAAAGGTGATACAGATAAGAAAATAGTATAAGAAAAGGAGGTAAAACCACAGGAACGGTCACTTCTGCATCTACAGATAATTTCCTTGGATGGTCTAATGCTTCTTTAAAACAAAAAGATGGGCATGGTGGCTTCAGTTGCTTTGGGAATGATATAAAAGCAAGGTCATACATGTGGTTGTTGCTGAGTTCCTTTGAGACAGTTCAGACTCACAACGATCCTGTATAGGGTTTCCAAGGACTGGCTGGTAAATCTGAACTGTCAACCCGGTGGTTCAAACTGACCTTGCGGTCCAGGGCTTATCCTACTGCATCACGCCACATAGTATTGTAAATAGCTCAGCGATTTAGTCATATAAACTCTTCTATACCCAGGTTCTAAAGAGATCCAGGAGTCCTGGTGTGGTGCTGTGTATAAATGCGCTGAACTGCAACATCAATTTGAATTGTGAGATTGGTGGTTCAAGCTCACCAGCTATTACTCAGAAACCCTATACAAAGTCACTATTGAGTTGGAATTGACTCGACGGCACTAAACAACAACAAAGATATCCTGGCCAATCTTAAAGCACAGCAATAAGCCTTTGAAAACAATCTCATTTCTAATTTCTTTTAGCTTTTGGTTGGGGGTTGGGGTTTAGCTCAGTAGGAGGAAGATAGCGTAATAGAGAAGACAATTCTCTATTTAAAAGTTATGTGTTCATGTGAAAGGCATCTAGAAAGCAGAAAAGAAAAATGGTTGAGGCTTACTAGTGAGCGAGTAAATAGTTTGCAAATTTCAATATATATATATTTTTTACCTAGATGGTTGCCCTGGTCTCCAAATCCCTTCTGTCTCCATAGCAACTCTGAGTTCTTTAGCATTGTATAGTCCAATGACTCTTTTTCAGAACCAGCATAGCATTCTTCGTGGCATTGGTGTGGCACTGTAGGACAAAGTATTGGACTGCAAGGTCAGTTTGAACCACAAAGTTGGTGGTTCAAATCCACCAGCAGCTCCTTGGAAAGGTCTCTATGAGTTGGAAATGACTTGACAGCACTTAACAACTATTTTTCAGAAGCAAAATAACAGGCAGAGACATTTGTTGTTCTATATAGAAATGAAGAGCTCTGGAGGCACAGTAGTTAAGCATTCAACTGCTAACTAAAAGGCTGGAGGTTAAAATTCACCAGCTACTCCATGGGAGACAGAGGTAGGAGCCTATTTCTGTACAGAATACCGCTTTGGAAACCCTATGAGGCACTTCCACTCTACCCTACAGGGTTACTATAAGTCGAAACTGATGAGGCAGTAGTCAATTACAAAGAGATGCAGTCATATTAATACTGAGGTATCCGTTTGGCAAGCTCAATATAAATAATTTGCTCACTAATGTTTTATTAATAAGACTTGTTTACAGTGTCTTATTAATCAGCATATCCTCATGTCTACAGAGTAATTATCACTAATGTTCATAATGAGGACCTTGTGGCACTGGGAAAAGACCCCCCCTCTTGAATCGTTCAAGGAAGATTCATTTAGATGGGTCTGAGTTTGGGCTCCCACTAAGGACCATCTCCTGGTCTCACTCTCTTGCTAACTGGGATATTTGATTAACGATTAACCAGGCCACCATACTGCTCATTCATTGGACTGTTTTCAGTACTGTTATTGTGTATGAGGGGGGCTTCAAAAAATTCATGGAAAAATGGTATTAAAAGATAACAGATTTTTTTCCTGCAAACTTTTTGAAGGCATCTCATATAAATGTTCTCATATCAGTTTTAAAAAATTCTGTGAGGTTTGCTGTAAAAATATAACATTACATTTAGCTTTTAATGAGTGAATTAAACATCTTTACAAACTTGATCAAATTAGATAGGACAAATAGGAATTGCTAACCTTAACGATACTAGATACTACCAGTCAATCATAAGACACATTACCATAAATACCACTTTTCCTACTAATCATGACTTTCTGATAATGAATGCCTGCATACAAGTTGTGGACTGTCAGTAATAATTTGATCTGAGCATTGCTTCCCAAGGGTATTCATATCTGCATGTGCTGATTTGTTAAATTATGTTGCGTTAATTGATGATTTATATGACAAGATATGCATAACTGATCATGCTTATTCAAATGTAAGCCCTTCTCTCATTTATCCACAATGAAGGATGTGCCTGGAATTTTTAACACACTCAACCTACCACTCATGAGGTTCAACCTTCTTCTAAGATCTGTGACTAAGTAGCTAACCCGAGGCTGAATGGACCTCCCAACACCAATGTGGAAATTCTAATTTTAATGTAAAAACAATACATCTATATACTATTTGTTATTACGTAGGTAAAACACCCATGGATTTGACTTTTGAAACACTTTCCATCCAGGTGTTTGGCATTGTGCAAACACAATGAAGTTTTGTCTTGTTTGGTCTGTTTATAAGGTAAAGATGATGGAAAAAGCCAAGAGCCAAGAATTCCAAGTCTGGGAAATCAGTTTGAAAGACACAACGCTGTACCTGCCCACAGTTGGGTATCTTCCCCTACAGTTAATTGTATTAGTTGATGAGAGAGGCAGATTTTCTAAACTAAATCATTGAATTGAAAATTGCTGTAACAAGCTAAATACAGTAGGACATTCTCCCTTCTACGTGTCAGTGGAGGCAATTTAGTAAACCACCACTCGCTTGTCAGTTTGTTGTACTGTAGTGACTTGTATGTTGCTGTGTGTGATGCTGGAAGCTATGTCACCAGCATTTCAGATACCACTAGGGGCAAACATGTTTCAGCAGAGCTTCCAGACAAAGACCAGAGTAAGAAGAATGAATTTAATCCACTATTTAGTCCATTTCTGAGGGACTGCCCACTGAAAACATGAATAGCAGTTAAGATATTGTCTGGTATCATTACAGAAAATAAGCCTCTCTGGTTGGAAGGCACTCACTCAAACTACATCAGGGAAGAGCCATCTCCTCAAAGTAAAGGTGACATTAATTATGTGGATGGAGCAAGCTCTACTTTGAGGAGGCAGCTCTTCCCCAGTCATATTTTGACTCAGAAACTTATTTTTAAATGTACAAAAGCTAAAACAACTGGGAAAATGATGAATTAAAAGAGCCAAACAGACAATCTCAAAGGGCTGCTAGAGAGAAAAGAAAAATATTATAATGAAATGAATAAAGACCTGGAATTATAAAACCAAAAAGGAAGACACGCTCAGCATTTCTCAAGCTGAAAGAACTCAAGAAAAAAATTCAAGCCTTGACTTGAAATATTGAAGGATTCTACAGGCAAAGTATTGAATGATGCAGAAAGCATCAAAAGAAGATATAAGGGATATGACGTCAATGTATAAAAGAAATTGGTCAATGTTCAACCATTTTAAGAGATAACATATAATCAAGAACCAGTGGTTTGAAGAGAGAAGTCCAAGCTACACTGAAGGCAACAGCATAAAACAAGGCTTCAAGAATTGATGGAATACAAATTGAAATGTTTCAACAAACTGATGCAGCTCTGGAGGTGCTCAATCATCTATGGCAAGAAATTTGGAAGACAATTACCTGGGCAACCAAATAGAAGAGATATAGAGTTGTGCACATTCTAAAGAAAGGTAACCCAATAGAATACAGAAATAATCATGCTTGGCAAAATAGAAGGTCAGTGAAAATGAGGACCCTCTATGAGATGGCAGACAAAATGAACAGGCTCAAATATAACAATTGTGAGGATGGTGAAGGACCAGGCAATGTTTCATTCTATTGTGCATCCGGTCACTCTGAGTGGGAACTGACTCAACAGTACCTAGTAACAATTTAGAAAAAAATAATGTAATCATGGAATGCCAAAACCAGAAAAGGGCTTAAATAACTATTAGTTCATCATATCCCACATTGTGTTCTACAGAAATCCAGGTTCATGGGCCCAAGTGGAGGTGGGAGTGATTAATCAAACAGTTAATGAAATGTATGACTACACAAAGCTTGATAACATTTGCATATAGTATGACTCCTCATGGAATAAGATCTTATATGCCGTAGTTCCCAAACTTAGTTCACTATGGAATTCTTTACCATGGAGCATCAAATAACATTCGGTACAACCAATAACTGGCAGAACAAAGTTTAGTATACAAGTATTCCCTCTTTAGAGTCCTGGTGTGGTACTGTAGAACAAGCACTGGATCACAAAGTCTGTTTGAAGTGCAATGTCAGCAGTTCAAACCCACCAGCCACTCCTAAGAAACCCTATATAAGTTCACTATGAGTCAGAACTGACTCTATGGCACTTAACAACAACAATCTTTGCTTTTCAGAAGTTTGGTTTATGCCACTTCATTTTTACAAAAGACCTACATAAACATGTTTTTGTGAACCAAAAGAAATCCAGAGTATTTCGCTTTTATGAAAAAGACATAAAGTGACACCGCTTTTGGCTGTACCTGTCAAAACTACGTGCTAGTATTATTTTAGGCTTTATGTACTACCTGGTCTGATTTGTAGGTTATTTTTTGGGTCTGGGAACACTTAAAAACAATTGTTTTCCATATAAGTTCATAGTAATTGCTTCTTCTCTTTATGCCATTTCATCTTACAAAAGGTTTCATAGGAATGCTCTATTTTTGAATAGCAGGGGAAACCTGTATCATGATTTAGTTTAACTCCTTGAATTCACCTAAAAAGAAACTTGACTCACAACTTCTCAGGGAGCCATATAAGCAATAGTTGTTGTTGTTAAGTGCCGTCGAGTCGGTTGCGACTCATAGTGACCCTGTATAGGGTTTCCAAGGAGCAGCTGGTGAGCTTGAACCACCGACCTTGCAGTTCAGTTTTGCAGTCTGGCGCATTCACCCACAGCGCCACACCGGGACTCCACAAGCAACAATAATCTCGGTCAACCAGTGAGTGCACTAGACCAGGTCTCCGGGACTCTAGAGGGCAAGGTCCTGGGAACTAGCTTCATCAGCTCTCTGCCTCCCTCCGTCAAAGGGGCAGCAGAATGAAGTGCTCTCCAAAATATCTAAGGAGACATGGTGGTGCTGTGAATTAAGCATTGGGCTGCTAACCACAAGGTCGGTGGTTCAAACCTACTAGTCTCTCCAAGGAAGAAAGACGAGGCTGTCTGCTCCTGTAAAGATTTACAGTCTCAGAAAGCACACGGAGCAGTTCAACTCTGTCCTATCGGGTTGCTAAGAGACGGAATCTACTCAATGGTAATGGGTTTAGTGGTTTTCTAGAGCATCTATCTGAGCCTCAGGAAAGTGAATCAATTATTTCAGATTTGCTCCCGTAAAACCCTTTACTTTTACAATCCCTCCCTTGCATCATCCAAGTTTGCCAATGGGCAATTTTCCCACACTAAGCCACTCCGTGGGAGAAAGATGAGACTTTCTGCTCCCATAAAGATTTACAGCCTCGGAAACCCCATACAGGGTCACTATGGGTCGGAACCGATTCAAAGGCACTTAACAACAACAAGAGATGAACAATCTTTAAATCAAGTCTGTACATTCAGTTCAGCAGTTTGGCTCTCACATGCTTCCAGAGGGGGTAATCTGTAAAATATCAAGTTAATCTTTTCATAACTGAACTAAAAGGTTGAACTCGAAACATAGCTCCAAACTAGGGACTACTTTGAGCTTGAATTCAAAATGTCTTGATCACAAAGCAAGGTGTTTGGATATGTTACATCTATGCCTCAATTTATATAGATAATATAAATATATTCATACAATTTTTCCATTATATGTATTTTTATGTACATTTATTTTTTAAAATAGGTGGAACAAACAGCATTTATAGAGGGACACTTGTTTGGGGAAAAACTGTACTTATACTACAGACTGACTAAAGAGCTCGGGTAGGGTAGTGGATTATGAACTGGGCTGCTAACTGAAAGATCAACAGTTTGACTTTACCAGTTGCTCTGTGGGAGAAAGAAGGAGGTTTCTGCTCCCGTAAAGATTTACAGCCTCGGAAACCCTATATGGGGTGGCTGTGAGTCAGAATTGACTTTACGGTGCACAACCACCACCAACCCCCCAAACTGGCTTATTCTGTCAGTTATCTTAAGTTCCACACGTCAGATGTAAACAATTTTCAGTTCAGGATTACTTATACACCTTTATATGGCCTGCTGAACCATGGACTAGAACTGTGTCTGCCACAGGAACTACTGTATAACTATTTAATGACAGATTGACAGATAATAGGTCACCTTCTAAAAAGATACACCTTCTACTGTGAAAACATTATCTCCTTCCCAGTGGATTAGAATATGATAAAGTATTCCTCTCTTTCTAGCTGGAGCTTGTGTTTTCTCTATACATACATGCATATAACACATACACGCACCAACCTACACAGATTACAAACAAACATAATCCAATACTTCAGCATTTCACAACGCTCTAGAACTTCGCTGTGAATACCACTTCCTGAAGAATTGCATGGCAAAAAAAAAAAAGTCTTCCTAATTAAACTAAGACTGCTTAGGATTTTAAAGAAAGGAGCAGTTGCTTGCTACAGCATTTCTAAGTAGGCATCAAGTTCAATTAAAAAGGGGGAGGAATTTTATCAAGTAATTTTCACATTGTTTCCAGTGGTCTTTCAAAAGTCCAAATTTCCTTGTGACCATTTAAAATGGTAGAGGACAGCAACTCAAAATATCTGATAATCTCTATAATTAAGAGAGTGATAGGTTATAGAACCTATTCCATCTTCTAGTTTCTGGTTATCAGAGTAACTTCCCAAATGTGACATTTCTAATGACTGACATTTCAGGAACCAAAACACGGCACTGGAGATGCGTTGTTCCCTCAGGGAAGCAGCTGTTCCTTCCTTAGACTATCCATGTAAGATGCAAACTAGGAATCTATGAATTTAGCTCAAAATGTTCAACAGTGATTCATTTAGTCATAATCCCCAAAGAAAACATATTTTACTAGGAAAGAAAGGGATAGTCTCACAGTAGAATGCACAGTATTTAGAGGATTCTCCTCTAAAACAACAAAGACAGCTCTTGGGGTGTTCATAGCTAATCTTAACCCCTCAGGAATGTCACATGGCAATTTTTAGAGACAACAGCAGTCTGTCTTTAAAATGAGGTGCTGTTACTGCTAAGGGGAGTTACATTCAGTAAAACACTACTTTCTCTTGTCCTTTGGTGGAAGCTATTCTCTGTGTTCATTTTTAATGAGATCATTTTATTTTTAAGTCACGTACAACTCTCTATTGTAGCTGCATTTCCTAAAAGCCTTCCTCTCCCCAATCTTGACTATATGCAAACCTTCAGCAAAAGTTGGGGTCCTTTATTAAAACAACATCCTATTTTTTGGTCTTAAATTTATGTTAATTTCTCTCTTTCCTGTAGTTCATTTTGAAGTGTTTTTCCCCTGGGGGCCCAAATTACTTTCTCATGTTTCTCTGGAACCCAGGAAAGCTGACTTCACAGGCAACAGAAATCGCCCTTAGACTGTTTAGGAGAAAACAAAAGGAGTGAGCCCTGGAGTATGATGTTTTGGGATACAAGATCGTTGCCAGGGTAACGTTTAATTAGTCCTGGGTTGTGGCTAGGGGTGGGAGTTGCTGGTACCTGGGCAACCTTTGTCATTGTGACTAAGTCAGTGGTTGGACAACCAAAATGAAATGTTTGCTAAGATCTCCATTCTCACCCATAATCTACTTCAGGAAATTGAGTAAATCTCTCTCTCTCTCTCTCTCTCTCTCTCTCTCTCACACACACACACACACACACACACACACACACACACACACACGCATACCCCAAAGTAATTGTAAACTAGGAAAACAATCTTTGCTCAGTAGTGTCTTTTAAAGAATGACTTATTTCCCTCACTAAATTATCACAGTGAAGGTGTCTTATTCTTCCATTGATCCATTTACATTTCCTTGTCTATTGTTAAGTACTGTTGAGTCAGTTCCAACTCATAGCGACCCTGTATAGGGTTTCCAAGGAGCAACTGGCGGGTTTGAACTGCTGATCTTGTGGTCCAGTGCTTACCCAGCAGAGCCACACCAGGACTTCCCTTGCCTATTATTATGCATAGAAAATATTACTCAAAATACTTTTTAAAAATCAATTGTTGTTGTTGTTAAGTGCCATCAAGTTGATTCCAACCCATAGTGACCCTATATAGGGCTTCCAAGGAGTAGCTGGTGAGCTTGAACTGCCGACCGTACAGTTCAAATGGCTTTGCAGTCTGGAGCATTAACTCACAGCGCCACACCAGAAATTCATTGTTGTTGTTGTTAAGTACCGTGGAGTTGGTTCCAACTCATAGTGACCCTGCACTGGGTATCCAAGGCTGCAAAACTTTACATGAGCAAGAAGCCTCATCGTTCTCTAGTGAAACAGCTGGTAATTTTGAACTGCCGACCTTGAGGTTAGCAGCCCGGTTAGAAGCCTGATTCGTAACCACTATGCTACCAGAAATCCATTAGTTGATGCTTTATTCCTCATTGTCCCCCATATCCCTCTTAATTCTAGCATGCTTCCAGAGATGCTGAATAAAGTACCCTAGATAAAGCATCCAAAAGTAGGCAGTAAAATGAAAAAAGAGTGTAGTATCTTGGTGATTTGCTGTTGTTGTGTGTTTTCTTTCAAAAAAAAAAAACACTTTACTAGCAAAATCCATGGGGTCTCTTTGGTCTCTGGAAATGAAGACAAAGGCGCTGCCGTGTGGTTAGCAATGTTAGCAGCCGTTCTGGAATGCGCTTAGCTGGATTTAGTGGAGGGGTAATTGACATTCCCCCAAATGGCTACTGGGCCCGGCAGCAAATTCTGCTACTTTCCTGCCTCTGTAAGTCTGTGCCCAGTGCTTCCACAGTGCCCATTAGCAACTGCAGGAGAGCCACTACCACCAGCCCAGCAAAACATCCTTTTTGCTCTAAAAAAGCAAAAGTGAGGTGAATAGGTATTTCTAGGGTGGTCTGAAGGAGCCATTATTAACCGCCCTGAGGAATGAGAAGGCCCGGAACATGACAACAAAGCTTCCTTGACTACATATTGTCTCTCACACACACACACACACACACACACACTCACATTAGGGTGGAAGGTTGTTGTTGTTGTTAAGTGCCTTGAGTCGGTTCGACTCTTGGCGACCCAGCATAGGGTTTTTCGAGAAATGGCTGGTGAGTTGGAACTGCCAATGAGGATCTGGGTACAAAGAACACCCCAATTTTAAAATTGAGCAAAGTGCAAACCTCATACAAATTCCATCTTGTGTGGCAGAAACTACAAAATTCTGGATCTTCTCAGAAAGCATGGCCCTTTCACTGTTTCAAATGGAAGGGGGTGGGGACCGTCCAGTGCTCTGGCTTCAGACTCCTGGATGAGAACACAGCCGGGCACTTTGGGAGGGGTAGATGCAGGGGTGAGGAAAAGAAAGGCAAGGGATTTGCATTATAATAGAGGATCTCCATCCCAGGGGGCCGGCAATGACCTCAGTGGACGTTAAACAGAGGTCTGGTTACTTCAAGAGACATGAGCTTCTCTATTTGTTATCTTCCTCTAATGCCAGGATTCTCTATTTGTTATCTTCCTCTAATGGCAGGATTCCCGCGTGGGCATTTGGGCCGCATGGGCATGTGCACAAGTTCCTGTCCAGGACCACACATGTGAGAGAGAAACCAGAGTGAAAAAGTATGTGCTGCCCCTCTGAAATTGCAGGCTCCCCCAGGATTATGGCAGCCTCTTTAATACAACTGGAACATATATTTGTGTGCTTCATTGTGGAAAGGTCGGACTCAGGGCTGAAAACACATTCATTACTTTCTGTCATAGAGCAGTTGGTGTCTTTGCACACGTACAATTAAGCTCCAATTCTACACAGCGACAGACTAAACATACAAGTCGAGACGAGAAAGACAAGACAAAAAATATTCTTAAGGCATTTGCCAAGAGCATTCTAACATTTTCTTTACCATGCTACAGACAAATATTAGTTGTAAAACTGCTTCATTAACGTCATTAAAAAAGAGGTCAGGATTTGCATGACTTAAATTCAAAGGACTTGATTGCAATTCTCTATCAAACCAGTCGCTAACAGTCACTCAACACAAATCTAACCATGCTCAGCTGTGGTTTGTTTATCTTCTAGGGAAAAGCCATGGGTTCCTAAGCAAAACCTCTCTGTACACATTACAGAATCAACCATATTATCTGAAGATTTTTGTTAATATGATTTTGTTGTTGTTGTTAAGTGCTATCAAATTGGTCCTGACCCATAGTGACCCTGTATAGGGTTTCCGAGGAGCAGCTGGTGAGCTTGAACAGACGACCTTGCGGTTGAAACTGACGTTGCAGCACATTAACCCACAGCGCCACACCAGGATTCCAATAATGTGATCTAGGAGTTATAAAACTAATGATAAGATGGAAGTCTGCCAAGGCCTTACTATTCATTCAGTTGATGAAGAAACAAACTTTAAGAAATCTCAGTTTCTTAAAACTGGCAAAGTCCATACTCACTTGTTGATGGTGGGGCATAGAATGGAGAATGAGCAATGTAATGGAGCGAAAGAAGTTAGCAATGGCTAGAGCATCACAGTAAGAAACCAGGCAAGCAAACCATCACTGCACATTAGCATCCTTGCATGGAGACCCAACAAGATCATTTTGCAAATGGTCTGTAACCTTACTCTAAATTTGCCCTACCAGAACTTTAAAGCATTGCCTCCCTCTTGTTGTCATACCCAAAGTACCTTCCTAAACTCTGCTATTGAATGGTGCTGCCCCCTGTACATAACTAGAGCTTCTGATAATGCTGAAGGTGACTATTTCACTGAGAAACACTTTAATATGAATTTATTATTACAAGAAGGAAGCCAGCTAACCTCTAAATACAGATAAGTCTATCTTGAAAAGACTGGATAGGTGAATCCTTTTTTTCTTTTCTTTTTTTTGACAGTTGAATCTTTAAAAAAGTAAAAGACAGAGGAGTACTCAAGAAAAAGTAGCTAAACTTTTTTCTCAAGACAACCGATCTCACTTCAAGCCTACTTAGATTGACCTGAAAGGGTTTTGCACCTGATGATTACTCAGGAAAAATCAGTAAAGAATGACCTTGGGCACACAGGAGGTGTTAATTAGATAATCTGTAGGCAAGTCAACTCTCCATCAGATTCAAGGTAGGAAGATGGACCTAGATGCCTTACTTTTCAAGGAATCGACTCGATAGCACTTAACAACAACAATATATAGTATAGGAGCCTTAGCAGCGCAGTAGATTATGAGCTGGTCTGCTAACCACAAAGCTAGTAGTTTGAATCTACCAGTCACTCCACAGGAGAAAAATGAAGCTTTCTGCTTCAGTTAAGATTTACAGCCTCAGAAACCCCCATAGAGGGTCACTATGAGTCACCATATATAGTACGCTAGAGTTAGACCAGGCTTAGAGATTCAAGGGGAGCCATATCCATACTACCCACCTCCATCTTGTGCAAATAAAGAGCTCATACTCCAGGTTCCCACTAAAAGGGTAATAGTTTAAAATGACATAACCTTTTAGAGTGGTCTTGAATTAGACCAGCAAATAAGGGGGAAAAAAAAATAGTTGAACTAAATCTCAAAGCTGTATTTAAAAATTTATGAATGGGAGTAAACTAGTACAAGGGAACACATCTGGTTGTGCCACCTGAACAACCTCTGTTAGCAGCAACTTGAGACTACCCCCAGTCTCTTAACAATCTCCAACTCTTAAAAGCAAATACAAAAGGTACAATGACCAACGTGAATACAAAGTTCACCTCTAATCTCTTTGTATCAGAGGAGACAATGAATATTTTCCTACAACTCTGTAAAATACAAAACAAAACCTGTTTGAAGTTTGGATTTGGACTTGATGCAAGGTGCCGGATTTTATGTTAATCTGCACGTGATCATTAAATGTCTCCCTCTCCCACAAGAATATAAGCTTACGGTAAATAGCATCTGTACTTGTCTTTTTCATCACTGGCCACCCCCACCAGCTTATGGCATTTTGTAGGTCTAAGTTAGTATTTATTTAATTTTTTTCCCTTTTTTCTTTACTTTAGATGGGCCCACATGATAAGATTTAATAATTTAGTCTTAGATTGTATTTAGAATAATGATAAACAATTTAGGTAAGTTTTCTAAGAAACACTGATGTTGTTGTTAGGTGCCATCGAGTTGGTACCGACTCATAGTGACCTTATGCACAGCAGAACAAACACTGCCCGATCCTGGGCCAACTTCACTACTGTTGCCATGCTTGAGTCCATCGATGCTGCTGCCACTTGGCCAATCCATCTCGTTAGGGGTCTTCCTCTTTTTCTCTAACCCTCCACCCTACCAAACATGATATCCTTCTCCAGTGACTGGTTCCCTCCTGACAATATGTCTGAAGTATGAGAGATGAAGTTTGGCCATCTTGGCCTCCAAGGAGCATTCTGGCTGCATTTCTTCCAAAATGGATCTATTGATTCTTTTGGCAGCCCATGGCACTTCCAATATTCTCCTCCAACTCAAAAGCATCAATTCCTTCTATGGTCTTCCTTTCACATGCATATGAGGTGACTGAAAATACCATGGCTTGGGTCAGGTGCACCTTAGTCCTCAAGCCACCATCTTTGCTCTTCAACACTTCAAAAAGATCTTGTGCAGCAGATTTGCCTAACACAATACGTTGTTTGATTTCTTGACTGCTGCTTCCATGAGTGTTCATAGTTGAAAGCGCCATCAATTCTCAGTCATAGCTACCCTGTATAGGGTTTCCAAGGAATGACTGGTAGGTTTGAAATGCCGACTTTGCAATTCGCAGTGCAATGCTTATCCTACACTATTACACCAAGACTCCTGATAGCCTGTAGTAAGTTTTTTCTTTCTTACCATTAGACCTATTATTGAGGACGTTAAAAAGATGGCAATATGTGTATGACCCACTGAGTTAAAGAATGAGGTTTCTCACAGGTGAAAACAACCGGCAGTGGATTAATGGTACCCAAACACTGCCTGACAGGCCTAAAAACTGAGATGATCAAAATCTTGGGACACGCTACGTAGGAAACAATGCAGTTTTTGATGTGAAAATGGTCAGACCCTGGCAGTGTCACTTACTATCTTGGAGCGAGGCACCTAAGCTCTCTGAGCCTCGTTTTCCACATCTGTATGACCAGGATGTTAACTCTTTCCCCTATGCACTTTACATGGTTGCCAAAAGTTTCCAATGGCATGATGCATATGAAAGATAAAGCTGTGAACCATTAAATAAATGTCTGGTGTTCTTTCTAAAGACAATCTGGAGTTTTACATATTCATCAAAATTTGGATGTGATAGAGTAATTTGGAGTTGTAACCCTGTTTAGAATGTAAGATAATGGTAAGAGGCAAAAATGGGGGAAAAAATGGGTACAGTGACTGTCTTAATTATGTGTTGTTGTTAAGTACTGTGGAGTCAGTTCTGACTCATAGTGACCCTGCACAGAGTTTCTGAGGCTGTAAATCTTTATGGGAGCAGAAAGCCTCATCTTTCTCCTGTGGAACAGCTGGTAGTTTTGAACTGCTGGCCTTGAGGTTAGCAGCCTGATTTGTAACCACTACACTACCAGAGCTGCTATAACATAAATAACACAAATGGATGGCTTTAAAAAAAAAAAAAACCAAAACTTTCTCTCACAGTCCAGGCTAGAAGTCCAAACTCAGGGTATCAGCTTTAGAGGAAGGCATGCTATGTCAGCTTTGTATCTTGTGAACACCCGTGGGCCCAGCACTACTTAGAGATCTCCATGTGTCTTGGCATCAAGCTTCCTTCCCTTAGGTCTAAGAGGTTCTCAGCACAGGCAGGACATACTCTTCCGTCTGCTCTTCTTGATTGATGGTACTGAGTATCCTCCACTATTTAAGTATTTTTTAAATGAATAAATGAACCAATTATTATTATTATTATTATTTTAAAACTTAGGGGATTCCTCGTTTATCTTGTTCCTTGTCTCTAAGTAAACTTGGAATCTGAAAGGTCTAAATGCAGATTCAGCAAATTCTGTTTTAAATGACCTAGATTACATGTGTTAACATTTATAAATTATCAGTGAGTTGGGGATGGACCATTATATTTAGACACACTTATAAACCTAGGACTTCATTCTTCTTGTACCGACTATCAACACTCACGGAAGTAGCAATCAAGAGGTAAAACAACATATTGCATTAGGCAAATCTGCTGCACAAGACCTTTTTAAAGTGCTGAAGAGCAAAGATGTCAGCTTGAAGACTAAGGTGCATGTGCCTAACCCAAGCCATGGTATTTTCAATAACTTCATATGCATGTGAAAGTTATACAGTGAATAAGGAAGACCATAGAAGATTTGACGCCTTTGAGTTATGGTATTAGAGGAGAATATTGAAAGTGCCATGAGCTGCCCAAAGAACCAACAGATCTGTGTTGGAAGAAGTGCAGCCAGAGTGCTCCTTGGAGTCCAGGATGGACATACTTTGCCTCTCATACTTCAGACATATTGTCAGGAGGGACAAGTTGCTGGACAAGGACATCATGTTTGGTAAGGTGGAGGGTCAGAGAAAAAGAAGAAGACCCCCAACGAGATGGATTGGCAAAGTGGCATCATCAATGGGCTCAAGCGTGGCAGCAATAGTAAGGTTGGCCCAGGATCTGGCAGTGTTTTGTTCTGCTGCACATAAGGTCACTATGAGTCGGTATCGACTTGATGGCACCTAACAACAACAACATAAATCTATCAGTTGCTCCTCAGAAACCCTATACAGAGTCGCTATGGGTTGGGACCAACTCGACAGTAACAACAAAATAAACAGACTTCAAATTTTTCCATAAAACATTTCAAGTTTCATCATAAAGAGCTAAAACCTTCCCTGGGCCCAATGCAATCACCCTATGATCTCCAATGACCCCAACATACCGTCTCCTCTCTTGAAATACACTTACCTGAAACTGACTCTGACATGTACTTTAACAACCTTCCTGCCATTTTGGATGCCCCACACAGGGAGCATCACTACAATGACTCTTTTCTAGACACTTAGTCCCCAGAGGGAGGCTTGGTCCTATACAATACACTCAATGCTTTCTGGAGTTTGCAAGAATGATAAGGACGCTGTGTGTCTGTATGTCAATTTCTAGAAATAGCATCTATCATAGAACTGATAAAACTAGGTAGGAAACTAATTCTTATTGTAATTGACGGCAGGAGAAAAGAGAGGAGAATGTGGGTTACAGCAGGTGAAGTGATACTCTGCAGGGATTTGACCTTTCTAGTCCACAAGGTTAGCATGGACTAGTCCGCTGGGTTATTGGTCAAAAAATGGTGAATTAGTCAGTAATTCTTGTAGCCTGTCTATTTTGCAACACACAGCTCTTAGTCTATAAAGTAAATGCTAGTCTGAATAAAGACAATGGGACTGCATGGCCTGTTTTGCAAAAAATAAAATAAAATTAGTCTTACAAGCAGGCAGAGGTAGAAAGCCAAAAGAACCTACATAAAAATGGGATAAAAGGTTGACTTTTACTGTCTTTTTGAAACAAACTTAGTTGTTGACAAAAGGGTACTTCTCTGACTTGATGTGAGATGATTTAAAAAGTTATGAAGATACAAAAACACAACACAATAGCATCAAGATAAACAACCACATACTGTACTTTTACTTCAGCAAATCACTGAAGTAAAGGTAAAGTATTTGACAATCTCTAAAGTCCTGGTGTTGCTATGAGTCGGAATCAACTCGATGGCACTTAACAACAACAACAACAAAAAACCCTGGTATGGCGCTGTGGGTTAATGTGCCAGACAGCAAAGCCATTTGAACTGTAAGGTCGGCAGTTCAAGCTCACCAGCTGCTCCTCAGAAACCCTATACAGGGTCGCTGTGGGTTAGAACAGGCTCGACAGCACTTAACAACAACAACCACCAATTGTACTCTTTGTTTTTTTCTCCCTCCCCTCTTCCCCCCTACTAATGCCAACTTACTTAACAGCTGAGTTTTCACATGGCTTTGCAGCAAGCTTAACTTTTAACAGACCAGTTCCTGCTAAATTTTGAGTAAATTCCTATTTATTCAATCCATGCTTGAAAACAACAGCTCATTTAAATAACCAAAATATATGGGGCTTTTATTCTAACAACACGCTCCAAGGGGAGAGCTAGAATAGTTTCACAGACATGTTGCTAGCGTGTTGCTGCCAACTGTGACTCATAAGAGCACTTACAGTCTATAAAAGTGGATTCAAATCTTGGTATGCACAATGCTAACAGAATATGATTCTGTCAAACACTACAGAACTTCATCCCTGGTTTTGCATCAATGCCAGTAAATGTAGCAATCCTACAACAAAAACAAGCAGACATGTAAATAGAGCTTTCTCTATTTTACATAATATTGAAGCAAATATACAATGCAATCTACTGTCTATAGCAGGTCAATGGCAGAACTTTTGGGAAACATATCTCGGGTTTGAAGTCTTTATGGGCCAGAAACCATCTTCTTAACTACCCAGTGTGATTAGGTGGGAGAAATATGCATCACTGCTTCCAAGCAAAGGTAAGTGGATGAATCAGCGTGAGTATTTCACTAGCTCTGGTAGCGTAGTTATAGGTTACGAGTTGGGCTGCTAACCTCAAGGTCAGCAGTTTGAAACTACCAGCCGTTCCACAGGTGAAAGATGAAGATGAGGCTTTCTGCTCCCCTAAAGATTTACAGCCTCAGAAACCCTAATCAGGGTGCCTAAGAGTCGAAACCGACTCCATGGCACACTACCACAGACTTGGAGTCCTGGTGTGGCACAATGGGATAAGTACAGGACCACAAGATCCATTTGAACCACAAGGTTGGCAGTTCAAATTCACCAGTTGCTCCTTGGAAACCCTATGAGTTGGACTCGAGAGCACTTAAAAACATAGACATGGCCCAAGTACATGGTTAATGAAACATCTTCACATATGACACATTTTTGTCTCCTTACCTTTGATTATTATGTAGGATTCTTTTCTACCTCTGTGAAGAAAGGCTATTTTAACAGCAGTATGGCATATCAACTCACCAGCTCACATAAGGAAAAGGGAATACAAGTGCAAAGGTAGATTATAATGCAATGATGCTGCACATTAAGCTTTCACATGGAGATGTTACTGGTGCACCCAATTTATATTCAAAGTCACATTTAAATAATTAGCAATCCCTTGAATTCAAGAGTACAGTGAGACAGGAGAAAAACATTTACCCCACATACTTAAAAACTGCTACAAATCCACAAAAGAGATAACCCACGCAGTAAACACTTTGAATTGACTTATTTCAAATGTGGCTTCCGATTAACCTAGTTGATAACAGTAGATACAAAAAAAAAAACCAAAAAACCTTTAGCCATAAGAGGAAGTATTTTTGTGACCGCAGGCAAAGCCTTCAGCCAATGCTCTGTGCCTTTATCCTTTCTAATTCTACCTTGACTAATACTGAACAAAGCCTCACCTGGGACTTCAGGAGAGAATCTTGCAGAGTGTCGAGACACAAAAAGTTTCAGTTCTTGGTCCAAGTTGCATTCAATCAGGTTTGTGTCCCATGATCGGATTCCTAAAGAAGGAAAACAAGATAGTTTGACATGCTTCCAGTTAGTCATTTCAGAGCGGTTTGGAAAACCTCACTGTAACATTTCTCAGGCTTAAGAGGAGGATGTGGAAACTCCTTTTCTGAAGAGCCCAGAGACTAGCAGGGATGCCCACAAACTGGGAGGGGTGGGTCAGAGTGGTCTCTCCACCAGACCTCAAGGGAGAGATAACTATCAGTGTGGACTGAACTTCTGTCCCTCATAAACTGTGCATGCAGCTTTTCTGGAGGAGCAAAAGAAAACAGTTATTAGGAAAATGACAGACTCCACTTCCAGGGAGGAAGGAGAAAAAGGGCAGAAAGATGGCATGCTTTTAAGCAACGCAAGAGGCCAACCAGAGTATCTCTAGCTTTCCTAGGACCCACTTGTAGGTGGTAAAAAAAATGTAGAATAGGGTAGAGATGGTATGGGGACTAACATTTAGGTCCTTGTTTTTAAAATCATGTCCTATTGAACAGCCTGTCCAGAGGGAAGAAAATTAAAGACACATAGAAACAATTAGTCCAGTGGACTAACGGACCACAGGAGTATCAGTCTTCATGACCCTGAGACCAAAAAAATTAGATGGTGCCCAACTGCTCTGAAAGAGATCCCATTAGAAGGCCCTGGATAGAAAGGGAGAACACATGGAACAAACCTCAAGATCATCAAAAAGATCATACTTATTGGTCACATTGGTGGAACGCCTTTGGTCACCCTTCAGATCTAGACATGAACTCACTCCCATGGCTCAATTTCTAGCCAAGCTATGGACAGGTTTGTAGTGGGAACAATCATACTGAGGAGGTAAGCATACCTTAAAATAATCAACCATTTGAGATCAAAAGGGCACCATTTACTCAGGGACAGAGTTCAGAAGGGTTGGGAAGAAAGGGAGGAAAGGAGGCAGGAACAAAGGGAGGGAGGGAGATAAGAGATGCTACATTGTCGAGATTGCAACCAATCGCGGGAAACAGAAGGTACGAGAATCAGTGAATGGAAAACATCATCCAATTCACAACAAAAAGTTCAAAATAAGTAAATAAAATAAAATGATGCCCTTGTATTTTGAAGATGCATTTTCTGTGTATGTATTGCTTCGTTATCCATCCCATTTTGTCCCTTGGTCTCTGAAGTTCCAGATATCAGTAGAGAATGTGTATGGCCTTTCATTATAAGATGGATCTCAGTCTTCTAGACTTGGCCTTCCCGCCCTCCCCAGGCATTTCTTTTATCTGACTAGCTTGGCAGGCAGCTCTTGCATTAACAATTGTTGGTTGTATTAAGTTTTCTTAACCAGAGGCAAAGAAATGTGGCGATTTTTCATACTTTTATTAAACTCTTATGGAGTTGGAGGCCATGAACTATGTATCTATTCACACACACAATTTCAGGGTTCCTTTCACGAGTCCCGATAATGAGGTGAAAGGAAAGCCAGGGTGAGAATGTGCTGATGCTAGAGCTCCCTGGTCATTTCCTTCCCCCCCCCCCCCCCCCACCTCCCCGACTCCTCTCTCTTGTCCTTCCAGACAGAATGGCTCAGAGGGATACCCAAAGGACATCAGAGAAGGGAGGTCTGGGAACAAATGAGGAAAAACTCAGGGACCACAGAATTCTGGGGTGGAACTGCTTTCCAAATAGAAGCCATTATGTAGTATCCATGATTGTACTTATGTACTTAGTACAGAGCATCCTCAACTACCAGGAGCAAATCCCTGAGCAAAAAGAGCATATTGCATACCTACTAAGAACAGAGGCTTGCATCTCTAGGTATAGCGCAACAAGCGAGTGTAGTCTCTCTATAAATAAACACCAAGTCATGTAACCATTTCATACATACAAGATTTAGGAGTATAAAATGGCAGCATATTACTTAAACACATTTTAGTTCCTTAATGCATATTTGCTTTTACCCCCATTTATATCTTGTGCAGTCTTCCCATCTTTCAAAGAATCAAGGTCATTTATAAATAAATACGACACCCCGAAAATTCTGGAAACTCAGTTCACTGCACATCTAAAATGTCTTTTCAAGTTACACATGAAGGATGTTTTCAACCACGAGGAACACTGTCAAATAGATGTCTGCCCACTAAATAGAGGCAAAACCATTTCCTCTGATATGTAGGAAGAATTCAGGTGTGGAAGAGTTAACATTCCTAAAGAGAAGCTAAATTATTACAGAGAATTTTTATGGGTCTCCCTGGAACCATTAACAGCCTCAGTTTGCATTTGCACTAATGGAGTATTTAAATTTTAACAAGAAAAGCATGTTGAGATTTGCGGATCTTTTTAGTCTAGAAATGACAAATGGGTTCTTTTTGTTTCATGGAAAGCTTGACAGGTTGAGAGGTCTGAATTCATTAGAATATGTTACCTCAATGTATACTCTATATACTTGTCGAGTGTGAAAAATCATTGAGTTCCTGTCTGAGCTGTTTAATTGGTATTGTTGACGGAATTTTCTGTGCTCCAAGGTCTGCGATCTACTTTGTCTCTAGCTTGTCAAGCTGGGTCAAGAAGTTAATAAGGAAACATATGTATTTAAATTGAATTCATATAATTTTCTGCCTTTGCTCTAAATAATATCCTAAGTGCTATGTTTATTTGAATGACTTAATCTGGGGCTATGGATACACTTGCTCTTTTGTTTACCATTTTCTCATAGGCTTTCATTAATTTGTTATGACATGTGTAATTAAATGTTTGCTTTATATTTTATAAACCTCTGGCTTTATGATTTATTATTTAGCCATGTGGAAAAAAGTATTTTTAAACAAGAAGAAATCCATTTAGTAAGTGTTACATTTCACTAGTAAACAGCTGATAAATAATAGTATTTTCATTCCTATATTCTCAATGAAACAAAATTTTTTGCTTGGGCTCTCTTTTTAGGTGAACAATTTCCAGTCCAATTATTTCTTAACAATGCATAATCACTAGTACCACTTATAAAATAAAGGCTACAATGGCTTCCCTAGTTACTTCAGTTGGAAAGAGAGTTGTTGGAACCAGGCCATTTTCTAGACCAATTTTAGAAATAAAATACTTTGCACTTACTTGGTACTTTCTACTGAATAATATTACTAAAGCAAAGTAGTATTTTGTAATAAAAGTTCAAATTGCACTTAACGAATTTATGGATCATCCCACTGTGACTAAAGGAGTTAACAGTGGGCCCTTGAAAGCTCATGAGATGGGAAAATATTCTATAGTCCTTTCCAGATTCTGCCTCTTTTTTTCATGGTTAGTGAGGAAGGATACTGGGGTGTTGGCAAAGAGGTCAGAATGAGGCTTACCAGAGTAACCCTTTGTGGTCTCTGATGGAGAGTGGAAAAGTCAGGACAAATCCTTGATCCTTCATCTGACTATGTCCCCAATATACTTCAAGTCAAGCTCTACCCTGAGCGTGGCTTTTCCAGAGCGCTAGGAATCCTGGTGTGGTGATTTGGGTTAATGCGCTGGACTGCAAAGTCAGTAAGAACTTCAAGGTTGGTGGTTCAAGCTCACCAGCCACTCCTCGGAAACCCTATACAGGGTTGCTATGGGTCGGAACCAACTTGATGGCACTTAACAACCACAACAGAAGTCCTGGTATGGTGCTGTAGGATAAGTACTGGACCGCTAACCACAAGGTCAGCAGTTCAAATCCACCAGCCACTATGAGTCGGAATTGACTCAATGGCACTTAACAACAACAACATGAAGACTGTGCCCCCTATCGGCTTACCTAGGTGGGGGCCAAACAACTGCACCCCATTGCAGTAGATGACCCATCACTTTTTACATGTCTTTGCTCAGAGGACATCTATCTGCACTGGAAACTGGGCAGCCCTTTGGGCCAGCACCCTGAGGTAGTCAGCCTGCTTTATGGCAATCACCTAGCCTTGGAATTGAACACCATCACTGTGTCTGTCAACCAGTTGTGGAGCTGATTTGTGCCTGACCTCATTAGTCAGGGGCTAACAAAGGAACTTTCCTCCTCAGTTCTGACCTCAATGGTCCACAAAAGGAGGAGAACATACATATGAAGTTTACAGATGGACAAAGGAGAAAAGAAAAGTTGTGTAGGGGAGCTCAGGGGAGTCATCACAGCACAAGACAGAAGACAACAGTAAGAACTATCTACAGATCATAACTCTCTAAGTTTAGCAACCATGCAAGCATTCTATAATATCATTGAATGTGCATAGGGTCACTATGAGTCAGAATTGGCACCTAACATCCACAACAGCATTTAAAAAGTGCTTCCCATTTACATGGCTAATATTCATCTTACCAAAAGTGACAGTGGATTTCAAAATCACATATTTGAAATGACCATGTATTCATGGGATGGCACCTGGGCTCTATTTGAAAGCTATTTGGACCTTAGACAAGTTGATTTCCCTAGGTGGGCTTCAGGGGCTCTCTCTGAGAAATCGTTTTTAAGTATTTTTGCAAATACCTAAATTACTGTACTACAATAGTAAGGTTCCATTTGTAAAATGATGCTAAAAAGCCACCTGAAATCAGATAGAGTCATAAATCAAAACGGGATTAAAATAAAAGGCTATGGTAAATTCAGACAGGCTTTATTTTCCACAAAAGACTTTCTATTCTTTCCCTTGACCTAACCTGGTGATCTGATCCTTACCGCAATCTCCTTTTTCAAATCCAATAACTCCATGTTAAGAATATACATGTCATGTGTAATGCAGGTAACACCTTATATACAAGGCTCATAATTTCAAAGCAATGGAGCACTGGTAATAAATAGTTTAGGTTTGGGAGAACACCTTACAATAGAAGCAAACAAAAAAATGATTTACAATAATTTACTTATTGGTATAAGCAATAGAACTGATTGAATAAGTAAACCCTTAAAGAAAATTAACAAGGAATCACCAATTTAATGATCTTAAGTTTGGGGACTGGTTTGTATTTCAACATGGATTGTAGAACCTTTAGTACATAATACCAGTTAAACAGTGCAAATGAAAATTCATCTGTCTTTTGAGTTTGAAAAGTATGAAGATGTCAATCATATATGTAACACTCTCCATTATTTTATTTAACTCCCACCAAGAATGGATTTATTTTTCTTTTCCTGTTAAAACTAAATGACAATAAAACTGCACCCCAAATGTTTCCTGGGTTCTCAATTCTACTGCCATGGCAGGCAGAAAATACTGAAGAAGTGAAGCTTCTTCAAAGTAATCAACTACACTTATCCCTAACAATTCATGGCAATTGATGGTACACACATCTGTCTTTTATGTACAAATCTTGCTGATTCCCAATGTTTACTAGAGGAGATGTTACATTCTTGGAAATTGAAACAGTATTTCTTATATGTGTTAGTTCCTTTCACAGGGCTGTACAATTCTGTTTGCAATCATAGGTGTATGTAGTCTATGTATTAAAAATAAACCAGAGGCTTAGGGGTTCTGCTAAATATGAGGAAGGCTGTTAAATTCATGTTGTGGACTAATTAGGAAAGGGGAGCGGGGAATGAAGTGGGAGTCAGTAATAGAGACAATGGTTTGGCATAAAGTCTTACACAACTAAGTAAAGGTCTTACACATCAAAATAAATAAAGTGAGGCCAGTCCAAAGAAAGACCATTGTTGCTAATTCTGGAGAAGATCCAGCTAAATCCCACATTATACTTCTTGAATATGGTTAGAAAGACTAACTAGAATGATCATTTCTTATCCTTGGTTTCAAGAAGCATTTACTAAGCATCCACATAGGGATGTTTCAGGCCTGTTGATTTACTGCATTACCACCATCTCCCTACAGATTATAGTTTATTCTCTAGGTATTTCCAGTGAGACCTCAATAATCGGATAGCAAGAATTCAAGTTGCCAGGGTCTCAAAACTCACAGTGTCTCAGTTAGATGGGAGGGGAGAGAGGAAGAAAGAGGAACAGAAAATGAACGGCTTTCCCAGCCTATAACAAAAGTTTAGAGCTGATCCCCCTAGAGTAGATCCATCTTGCTTTATACAAGACTCAATGACACCAACATCAGCTGGGCCCTGAAGGCTGAGACAGCATGTTACCCACAGTGGAACAGAGTCAACATGCCCTGTTGCTACATTCCCTCAAACCATCTGAAAAGCTACTGAGCAGTATTTTCCCTTAGCATTGGATAACGCTGCAGTCAAGATCCCAGGACCCAGGAGAGCAATCTCCGGAGGAAAGGCAGCATCTTTTACTGTGAGTACGGAAATGGCTCTGTTCACTCACTTGGCTGATTCTTAATGAGATCAATAAAGCCATTTCAGAGTTCAGTGCAAAAACCTGAGCAAATCAGGGAATCAAAAATCAGGGAGGCATGGTGACTGGAAAGGGAAATTAAGGTGGGCTTCTGGGATCCTAGTAATGTCTGTTTCTTGACCTGGATAACACAGGTGTGTTCATTTGTGAAAATTCATTTAGCTGCTCATCTATATTATATGTGCCCTTTCCTCTACATAAAGGATTTCAATACAATGGTTTTTAATAAAAAAAGAATTAGGAAGGCAGATCTGCATTTTATCCCTTAGTGTAAGCATAAAAACACAAATAATGAATAAAGACAGGAAGCACTTCACAGAAATACTTGGATGCATTTATTTTATCCTCCAACTACAGCAGCTTGAAGAAACCCCCTGAGAAATCCCACTCCGAAAGAATAATCAGCTAGCAACAACGCAGGAAGATAATTATGGTCCGAGGTGACTGCTAAGCCACCTCCCTGCATGGGGTGCTGCCCACAAGTGGACGACTATACAAAGGCAAGCTCTGAAAACTGCTGTATTTGAAATTTCTCTCTGATGTTCATCTGCCCTGCACTAGCATCAGTGGCAAGGCCAGAAAACAAGTGATGCTGCAGTACTGGTCCTCCCGTCAGTTGTGAGCGATGTGACCTTGAACCAGTCCCCTTTCCTTCCTCTCTCTGTGGACGCTCATTTCTAAAGCCCTCTCCTAGCACCACACCTAGTGGTTATGAAGATATTATAGATAGAAAAACAACTTCTATATTGTTGGCAAATGACATTAAAAAAAAAAACCCAAAGTCACTGATTCCTCCAATAACCACACCCAAAGTCTGTACGTGTGGAATTTTTCAAGAAGGAAAACGTGCATAAACCAAATTCGAACAGTTCTTATTAAAGACTTGTAGTATGGAAATGAAGGTCTGCTGAGATGCTCAAATAAGCATTTCACTACAGAAATCCCTCTTATTCTTAATTTTTTTCACTCCGAATAAAATACCACTAAAGCCTTCTGGGTTTTTTTGTTGTTGTTGTTGTTGGTTTTTTTTTTTTTTTTTTGCTTTTTTTAAGCCGAAAAGGAAAATCAGTGCTTTAAAGTTAAACAAAAGAACCAGGTCTGCAACTCCAGTCTCCACCCTGCAGCCTTTTGTTCTGGGGACAAGTGGCCGTTTCCAAAAGCAGAGGCAGATGACAACCGTTGATTTTTTCATCTACAACAAGCATTTTCTTTGGTCTTTTATTATGGGGGTAGGGAGAACAGGGAATGAGGGCTGCGTGAACGCTCTTTGTCCGCCTCGGGCTGCCGTAGAGACCGCAGTGCGGACTGCACCACGCCCACCAGCCGGTGTCTCCCGGCAGAACCGCTTCAGCACCACCACAAGAGAATAGAGCGAGGGCTGGGGCTGCAGAGGGACCCGGAGACCTCTGCCAGGGGCGAGGGGAGGGCTGGGAAGGAGGTGGGTAGGACAGGGCTAAAGGGAAGGACGGAAACAAGATCTGCCCACCCAGGAGCTCGGAGCGCAACAAAGCCGGGCAGAGGGAGCGGCGGGCGCGCGCAGCCCCTGCAGAGCTCGAGGCCGAGGTGGAGCGCACGCCCCGCCGACCGCGCCCGAAGGGGGCCGCAGTGCAGGGGCAGGTGCAGCAGGCAGAAGAGGGCACTGCGGCAGCCTAGGTGGGGCTGGGGAACAAGTCTGTCTGTGTGCCACAGGCTGTGCCCGCTGGACCCCCTCCGCCCCGCCCCGCCCCTGACCAGGACTCCCGGGGAACCGCTATTCGGCCACTGCAGCGCGTGCTCCCGGTGCGTGCAACCAGCACAAGCTGGCGCTACCCAGACCCTCTCCCCCTAGCTGTCCCTCCCGAAACTGGGACTTTAAAAAGAAAAAGCCCCACCCTGCAACTTGGGGTCCCATTGTCCTTTTTGAAAGCTGCAGTCGAGCACCCAGGGTCTGTAGTGAGGCGGGCTCGGTCTGGGAATGGAGCGCAGTCTATGCTCCATCCTTGAATCCCGCGGGAGGTTGCGGGGGGAGGGGGGGGGGGACGACACAGTAAGGCGGGCGTGGCCCTAGCACTAGCCTGCCTAGTCATTCCCAGGAAAGAACAGATCGGATGGTTTTCAACCCAGAAAAGGAATTTTTCTCCAGGGTAAGGTAGCCGTGTGGCCGTGGGTGAGAACGATTCCCAGGCAGGCCTTGGCACATGGTGTTTCAGCCCGGGGCCGGCCTGCAAGGAGTCCCAGTCATTTTCAGGGTGAGATGAGGGCTAGAAGGGAGTGGTTGCATCAGGTTTTCCCCGCAACCCTCCTTTGCCTCTTGCGGTGGCAGCTTTATTGTGGCCTTTGCTCCTCTGACACCTGCCTTTCACTTAGTAGGAAAGGCGGTGACCAAGTCTGTGACTAATCCCTCAAGGTTATGAGATTTGCTCAGGGTCTTCAATCTAATCATTCGTAGTAGTACAGAAAGCAGTCTGGACAGAGTGTGGAAGGTGGTAGGGAGGGGCAACGCTGCTGGGCGCGCCTGGGGAGAAAGGTGGCCTCGGCGCCCTGGGTGGGATTGTGTTGCGCGTCTCCCCTGCGCTCGGCTCCTGGGGCCGAAGGGCCACTTACCGAGCTCTATGTTACCGATGGCGCGCCGCAAGTGTTCCTCGGTCACAATCTCGCCCACGACCACGAGCAGGTAGAACTTGCTGTCGAGGAAGCGGTGTGACAGGCTGGGGGAGGTGGATGCTGCTGGGTTGGAGATGCTGCCGGACGGCTCGGGCTCGGCAGCTTCCACCACCACGGTCGCCATCCTGCCGGACCACTAAGCCTCCGTGCTGTGTCCGGGTCTGGCCGCTCCTCTCCTATGCCGCAGGAGAAAGGATTATCTCCGAAGGTGCTGCCTCCGCTCCGCCCCCTGCGTCCCCCCTCCTCCTGGCGCTCCGCGCCGCCTCCCCCTCCGCCCTCTCTAAGCTCCGCGTCAAGCGCAAGGCGGAGAGGCGCTGTGAGTGAAAGAGGGCGGGGAGGCTGCACTGCTTTTATATGGAGTCTAGTCTGGGCGCCGGGGAGGAGGAGGAAGAGGAGGAGGAAAGGACCACCCGGCACATCCTCACTCGGTGGCTGCCTCTGCTCTTCCAGCCGTTGGCCCTGGGCTGATGTCATCTGCAGCAAATCATCTTGCCCGCGGCCCGGAAGCTGGAGGGACGAGGTGTGCGGACAATGGTTTGGGCAGGGCCGCAAATCAGGGATAGGGGAACACAAACGGATCCCCTTGCAACCGTCAAGGGGGGAAGACACATTCACTTAGCACACCCACACCTACAGCCACTGCCGGCTCCAAACCCCCACCCAGCTTTGAAGGAGACTAAAATTAGCTTCCATTTTCAGAAAGGGGTGTTTCCCTAGTCGGAGGTGAACAAGTCAGGCCCTTGCCTTGTGTCCTGTCTGCAATGAAGCCAGGTTCCCAGGAACCTTGATAACTACTGCAGATTTGATGCTCAGGGTACCCTACTCAGATTGATGGAGTCTGTCTTTTCTTTGACCTTAGAAAGACACTTTTACCAATAGCAATATTTACCATCTTCATTCACTGTATCAAAAGCGCAGAGCCTAAACCTGCTGTGGTTCAGACTTTGGATGCTACTCAGCAAGGTCCAAGAATGAAAAATACAGACTTAGTGGTGCTCATGGGAAATGAGAAGAACACAGATGCATTATACTAGACACAAATTTCTTTTTTAAAATCATAAGCTGAACCAATAATATCAGGCATAACAAAGAATATAGAGAAGATACTGTCTCTACCCAGCAGGATTACAATGATTATAATGTACTTTTCAGTTCCTTAGGGAACACACAGCAAAATTATTTTATGTGACAATAAGGGCTTTTAAACTATATGTAACATTGGGGATTTTTATTGCCTTTGTCTATGTTTAGAAGAACTCATAAAACATTTTTTTTAAAGGAATCTCCCGTTTTTCACAGACATAACTGAATACATGTTCAGTTTTAGGAAAAAGCAATTCCGACTCAGTGACCCTCTACTGGAGTAGAAAGCCTCTTCTATCTCCTGAGAAAAGACATGTTAAGTGCCATGGAGTTGGTTCCGACTCATAGCAACCCTACATAGGGCTTCTGAGAAGTGGCTGGTGAGTTTGAACCTCTGACTTTGTGGTTCAAACCAACCTTGCAGTCCAGTGCTTATCCTACAGTGCCTCACGAGGACTGATGGATTCAAATTGTTGACCTGTGATTAGCAGCCCAATGCATAACCTGATACGCCACCAGGAAGAAGAGTGGAAAAGGGACAAAATGTGCCAACATAATATCATTACATAAGACTACGGGGATTCGATGTTTAGGGAAGAGGAATGGATAGAAAATAGAGTAGTTAACGTAACAATACCAACTATATATACATTTGATAAATGCATTTATAAAAATCACTTGCATAATTCTGAGATTGCCAAAAGAACCATGGCGATTTATTAGTGATGTAATTTTTGCTTTTAACTATTTCCTGAGATCCTGCTATGCCAGACATGATAGGCAGCCAAAGGCATGCCAAAGATGTGGGGGGTCCCATTCAACATGCCAATCTGATCAAAGGGGAATAGAGATGCTGTCTGGATTATAGTACTTGTGAGCTATAGCAAACTCACTGGAGAGCTGAATTCACCAGTAAATAGAGACTATGAGTTTCCAAGTGAAATGGTAACATTATGGCTTGGTAAAACAGAAGATGTTTGATTTTAGTTAAAGAGGTAAAGCCAGCACCAAAGGCCAGAATGAGATGGGGTGGGGTATACTGAGGTACACTGTGTACAAAGGTCACCTATTAGAACCCAGTCTCATCTAGCTGTTTCTTTCCTTTCTGCCAATTGCCATGACTCTTATTGATGTGATGTTGTTAGGTGTCAAGAAGTCATTTTCCACTCATAGCCACCCTATGTACAATAGAACAAGACACTGCCCAGCCCTGTAACATCCTCACAATTGTTATACCAGAACCCTACGTACAACTGAACAAGACACTGCCCCACCCTGTAACATCCTCACAATTGTAATACTGGAACCTTTTGTTGCAGCTACTTGTTGAGGGTCTTCCTCTTTTTTTCTGACCCTCTACTTTACCAAACATGATGTTCTTTTCCAGGGGCTGGTCCCATCTGATAATATGTCCAAAGTCCATGAAAGTGCTGTCCTCCCTGCTAAGGAGCATTCTGTTTGCGCTTCCTCTAAGACAGATCTGTTTGTTCTTTGAGAAGTTCTTGGTACTTTCGATATTTTCCATCAACATCATAATTCAAATACTTCAGTTCTTTCCTTATTCTTGATTCATTGTCCAGTTTTCACATGTATATGAGGTGATTGAAAATACCATGCCTTGCTTAAAGTGTACTTTAGGTCTCAAAGTGACATCTTTGCTCTCAAACACTTTAAAGAGGTCTTTTGCAGCAGATTTGTCCAATGCAAAACATCCTTCGATTTTTTGACCTCTGCTTCCGTTAGGATTGTTTGTTGATCCAAGAAAAATGAAGTCCTTGATAACTTCAATCTTTTCTCCATTTATTATGATGTTATCTGTTGGCCCAGTTGTAAGGTACATATAATCCATACTGAAGGCTATATATATTCTTCAGTCTTCATCAGCAAGTGCCTCAAGTCCTTTTCACTTTCATTAAGCAAGATTGGATTGTGTGAGCTGCATATTGCAGATTGTTAATGAAGCTTCCTCTAATCCTGATGCTATGTTCTTCTTCATATAGTCCAGTTGCTCGAACTATTTGCTCAGCAAAGTTGAGTGAGTATGGTGAAATGATACACTTTTCCTGATTTGAAAACATACAGTATACTTTTGTTCTGTTCAAACAACTGCCTCTTGGTCTATAAACAGGTTCCACATGAGCACAATTAAGTGCTGTGGAATTTCCATTCTTCAAAATATCCATAGTTTGTTATGATCCATATAGTTGAATGTCTTTGCATAGTCAATAAAACACAGGTAAACATCTTTCTGGTGTTCTCTACTTTCAGCCAAGTTCCCTCATCAACACATCCTCTGAATCTAGCTTGGATTTCTGGCAATTCCCTAATGCAACCATTTTAAAATTATCTTTAGCAAAATCTTACATGTGATACTAATGATATTGTTAGATGATTTCTACATTCTGTTGGGTCTCCTTTCTTTGGAATGCATACACATAAGCATCTCTTCCAATCATATGACAAGGTAGCTACCTTCCGAATTTCTTGGCATAGAGTAGTGAGCGCCTCCAGCACTGCATCAGTTTGTTGAAACATTTCAATTCAAATTCCATCCATTCCTGGAGCCTTTTTTTTTTTTTTTTTTTAACCAATACCTTCAGTGCAGCATGAACTTCTTTCAGTACTATTGGTTATTGATCATATCCTACCTCTTGAAATGGTTGAACCAGTACTTTTTGGTACAGTAACGCTACGTGTTCCTTCCATCTTCTTTTGATGCTTCTTGTATCCTTCAATATTTTGCCCATAGAATCCTTCAATATTTCAAGTTGAGGCTTGATTTTTTTTTTCTTCAGTTCTTTCAGCTTGAGAAATGCTGAATGTGTTCAACCTTACTGGCTTTCTAACTCCATATCTGTGCCCGTTTAATTGTGATACTTTGTCTTCTTGAGCTGCCCACTGCATTTTTTTATTCAGTTATTTTATTTAATCATTTCTTCCACTTATTTTTTTAATGTATGCAATTTATTTATTTTAGAACTTTTTCTTGTGAACTGAATGAAGGTTTACAGAGCAGATCATCAATTTTACTAACATATACTTTATACTCATGGACCTCTGGTAGCGTAGTGGTTACAAATCGGGCTGCGAACCTAAAGGTCAGCGGTTCGAAACTACCAGCTGCTCCGCGGGAGAAAGATGAAGATTTCTACTCCCGTAAGGATTTACACCCTCGGAAACCCTGTACGGGGTCGCTATGGGTCGGAACCGACTCGACGGCACGTAACAACAACAACATACGTTATACTCACTGTTGTTGTCATGTGCTGTGGAGTCGGTTCTGACTCATAGCGGCCCTGCACAGGGTTTCCGAGGATGTTAATCTTTACAGGAGCAGAACACCTCATCTTTCTCCCGCGGAGCAGCTGGTAGTTTCAAACTGCTGACCTTGCGGTTCGCAGCCCGATTCATAACCACTATGCTACCAGGGTTGCAAATTCCCTCCACTTGCCAACAGTTAATACCATTTACCTCTATTCACTTTGGCGCTGTGGGTTAATGCTCTGGACTACAAGGTCGGTTTGAACTGCAAAGTTGGAGGGTCAAGCATACCACTCACTCCTTGGAAAGCCTATACAGGCTCACTATGGGTCAGAACTGACTCGAAGGCACTTAACAATGACAACTATTCACTTTAACTATTGCATTCCTCCCTGAGTCTCTCACTACTTTCATCTTTCCTCTACTAACTTCCCTCTTGTTGAATATTGCCTGCTTTGTCACCCATGTTAACATGTGTCTCCCCTCTAGCCCACGAATAATTTTCCCTTCCCCATTACAACCTCATCCTTCCTATAACCATCATAGATTGTTCTTTTATCAAGAAACCTATCTTTAACTTTTTACATCATTGGTCTCATACAATGTTTGTCCTTTTGTGGTTGATTAATTTCATTCAACATAATGTCCTCCATGTTGTGAGGTGTTTCAGGCATTCATCATTATTCTTCAACATTTTGTAGTATTCCATTGTAGGTATTATCAAAGTTTGTTTAACCATTCTTGGTGGACATTTAGGCTGTCTCTATCTTTTTGATATGTCTCTCTTATGAAGGATCCTGTTTTCTTACTCATTCTGCTCTCTGTCTCTTGACTAATATATTTAATCCATTTACATTCAGTGTAATTTTCAATAGGTATGAATTAATAGTTGTCACTTTTCTGTGTGTGTTTTTTGCAATGTTGATGGATTCTTTGTTCCACATAATTTTCTATGTTGAGTTCATTTTTGTGGGTTTTCTTGTCTTTTTATTTCTGTTGTGTTAATGTTTACTAAATCTTTCTGATTTTCCTCTGTTTTTACTTTGGTGTTCAGGTGTATCATTTTTCTTTGAGGTTTTTCTATAATTTATTCATTTCCCCCTCCCCACTTAAAACAGTTTGTTTTATCTTGAAATCTACCTGACTTCCTTGGTGTTTGGAAGTTCTGTATCTACACTATTCCCTCTTTTTGCTTTGTAGTTGATTTATTATACATTGATATCTTTGGTTCCCTATTTTCAGTCCTGTAGGTTTGTTTCACTTTATATACTTCTAGGTGTGGTGCTGTGGAATAAAAGCGTTGGACCACAAGGTCAGTTTGAACCACAAGATCAGAGGTTCAAACTCACCAGTCACTCCTTGGAAACACTATACAGGGTCACTATGAGTCAGAACCATTTTGACAGCACTTAACAATAACAGCAACAATATCTGGATTGAGTTTGGGGTGGTGTTGTCATGAATGGTAATCTCAGATTGTTGTTTGCTGTTGTTGGTTCTCAGTTCAAAGAACACCCTTTAGCAGTTTTTATAAAGTTGGTGTGGTCGTTATAAATTCCTTTAATTTCTGTTTGTCAGGAAATGTCACAGTTTCACTGTCATATTTAAAGGACAACTTTGATGGGTATATGATTTTTTTTTTTTTGAGAAGTGTGAAATATTTTTTATTTAATACCATACACAAACCCCACTGAAAGGCTTTTTGTTAATTAAAAGGCAACATTTTAGATTCAAGGAATTTTAATTATGTTAACAATTAAAAGCAAAAATAGATAAAGTGATGTGGAGAGATGGAGCAGCTGGGGACTTTAGACCCAAAGAGGGAGAAGGGCTGTGTGCTGATGACCGAGGGGCAGGCTTGTAGGGTATACCCTTTGGTTGGTTGATGATGCATGGAGGGGATTGTAACCATGGCAATGAAATGATATACGATAGGATGAATGTAAAACTAATGTTCTACCATGTAAACTATCACATAATTCACAATAAAACATTAAAAAAAAAAAAAAAGATAAAGTGGCCATTGCAACCTTATCTCCCACCCTTGCATTTGAACAGGGTGATGAATACATATTGAAACTGGGTGGGACTTGTTCCATGAGGCAGTGATAGTATTTCTCCAATATTTAAATATATTCATAGAATCAGTTATACAAATCTAAATATAAAATCAAACTCCTATAGGTACACCCTCGGAAACCCTGTACAGGGTCGCTATGGGTCAGACCCGACTCGATGGCACTTAACAACAACAACAACATAGGTCATGAGATGGCATTCACCATCTTTGTGAAGAAATGAACATTACCAATCCAACCTAGCCTCAAGTCTAATTGTATCATAGGGAAAAGCACCAATAACACTTGCTGTCATTTTTTTTTTTTTTTTTTTAAGTCTGATCATTGTCATTTAACCACAGCCAATATTTTATTTAATTTAAGATTGTCTAAAAAAAAACAAAAACTATCAGGCATTCATGATCTGAATTCTGGTATATGAGATCAATTTAAATATGCTACATGTAAAAAAAAAAGTCACAAGACATTCCTATTTTGTAATACATAAAGCAATGGCCAATTATTACTCTTATTACTCATTAGTAGATTTCTTGAGATAAGTTATCAAGTCTGCCCTTTCTGCCTTCTTCTTAATGCCCATGAAGATCATTTTTGTTCCAGGGATGTACTTCTTGGGATTCTCCAAATACTCCATCAGTGTGTCCTCTCCCCAGGTGATGCCTTTACTCTTACTAGCATCTGTATAAGAGAATCCAGGGACCTGACCAGTCTTCCAAACAAACCATGCAGATTTGGTCCAGTCTTGTGCTTGCCTCCCCTTTCCACGGTGTGTCATTGGGCACACTTCTGAACAAAAATTTTCTTGCCCTTCTCAACATCACCCAATTTGATTTCACTCTCTTGCTAAGCAAGATACAAAGGTAACTGCTCAGAAGCCAGATGTCCCGTTCTCTCTGGGTGTATGATTCTTGATTGACAGTTTTGTTTTTTTCTTTCTTTTCTTTCAGAGTTGTGTATGTGTCATTCCATTGCCGCTTGCCTGCATTGTTTCTGCTGAGAAATCAGACTTCACTCTTATTGGTTCTCCTTTGTAGGTAACTTCAATTTTCCAGAGCTGCTCTCGGGATTCTTTCCTTATCTTTGACTTTGGAAAGTTTTATTATGATGTCTTGTTGATTTTCATTTGGGATCGATCCCATTTACTGTTCATTCTCCTTCTTGTATGCTTGTCTTCTTGTCTTTCATGATGTTAGGGAAGTTCTCTTCCAACAACTCTTTGACATTTTTTCCTGTGCTTGTCTCTTCCTATTCTGGAATTCCAGTCACCCGCAAGTTGTTCCTCTTTATGGTGTCCCACATAAGTCTTAGTCTTTCGTTGGATTTTTAATTCTTTTTTCTGATTGTTCTAGCATACTGGTATTCAGAGAATTCTCTTCAGGTTCACTAATTTGGGCTTCCATTGCTTCACATCTACTCCTCTGCCCTTTCAATGTATTGTCCAGTTCTGAAATCTCAATATTAATCTTCTTGATTTCTAATTGCAGGTTTCATGTTCAAAATTTGCATGTATTTTGTCTGTTTGTTCTTGTAGTGTTTCCCAATATTCTTCTAAAGTTTTTATTGTGTTCTCTTTGTTTTCCATGATCTTTCTATCGATCCTTTGAAAATGCATACTTATCACTCCTTTGAATTTTTTTTTTTTTTAAGTTTTTATTGTGAAGTGAGTGAATGTTTACAGGGCAGAGCATCAGTTTTACACTTAACAAATCATACACCTTGTTTCATTACAATAATTATAATCCCCTCCATGTACCATCAGATAACAGTATTTCTCTCTATTCACAATAGCTCGCTCGCTCTCTCTTTTTTTTAAAAGACACACAGGCATATATAATAATTGACACCACCAGAGGGTATATTCTTCAAGTCTGCCTCCTGGCTGCCAGCCCTCAGTGCCTCTCTTTCCATGAATCTAGAGTCTTCAGCTGCTCCCTCTCTTCATGTCCCCATCTCTGCCTCTATCTCTGGTGTTGCTGCTTCTCTGGATAAGGTCCCTCATTCTGCTTGTGCTCTTTTCCTTAGATGGTCCTAGGGTCCTCCGTTTCTAGATTGTAATATTAACTACTCCCTTGTTTTTGTTACAAAACTTCTACCTTTACAATGGTGACAGTTGCAGTTAGTCATGATAACAATTACTCACTATGGAATCATTAAGACTCTTATCCCCATCTCTTTTTAACAGACCCATCTAGATAAGGTGAAATCTATTCAGTGGGGACTCTTCTTTCCCCCCATACTCAAAATAAACTCCATTTTGAAACCTTGTAAACCAGTCACTTCATGCCTTTATCATCCCTTCATTTTAGGTAGCCAATATCTAAGTTGCCCGTCCCTATCTACCCTGTGTTGTTGTTGTTATGTGCTTTGGAGTCGGTTCCGACTCACAGTGACCCTGTACAGGGTTTCCGAGGCTGTAAATCTTTACAGGAGCAGAAAACCTCATCTTTCTCCTGCGGAACAGCTGGTAGTTTCAAACTGCTGACCCTGAGGTTTGCAGCCCAATTTGTAACCACTACGCTACCAGAGCTATGGTACAGGGTCACTATGAGTCGGAACCGACTCCACAGCACATAACAACAACAACAACAATCTACCCTGTGTACAGAGGGGATAGCATTGATACTTGATGTGAAGACTCCTTCCCTCTCTATTGGTATTTATAGTTATTACCACCACAAGTCTAGGTCAAGTTCATCAAATTGTAGCAATTTACCCTTGCTTCCTTTATCAAAGAAAAATATATATTTTTTCTTTCTCTAGTCGAGGAGCTCTGGTAGCATAGTGGTTACAAATCGGGCTGTGAACCTTAAGGTCAGCGGTTCGAAACTACCAGCCGCTCCGCAGGAGAAAGATAAGGCTTTCTACTCCCGTAAAGATTTACACCCTCGGAAACCCTGTTACAGGGTCGCTATGGGTCGGAACCGACTCGATGGCACTTAACAACAACAACAGTCGAGTTCTGAGTATTAAGCCATCGAGGCTAGGTCAAATGGGTACTATCTGCAAGTGTGGGTGGTCTTGTGCACCTGCCTTCACTTCGTATCAACTGGATGCTTCAGTCTCAGCTTTAGCCCTCTATGGCTATATCCTTGTCCATGGGCTCAAGTGTCCCCAGGTCTCACCACACTTTGGACCAACCAGCCCTTCCTCTTCTCTCTCTCCTCTTCAGGTCAACGGGTGTCAGTGGACTGTGGTTCAACTCAGCCCATTTCTTCGTCGCTGCCCCTCCCCCTCTTCCACTCACCAATAAACCAATAGGGTTGTCAGCAAGCTTACATGCCGATTTATGTGTTACCTTTGAGTTTCAGTCTTCGAGGGGAGTTTGTTCTGAAGGAACTTGATTACTTGCCTTGATGGCTTCCTGGTGAGCAGTTTGCTTATTCTTGTGGTAGCCAGTCACACTGCCCTTTTTGTTTTGGGTTTTCCCTGATAATCTTTCTTTGAAGATGTATCTTCTGTCTCTCTATCTAGCTGTTCCAGGCTGGTCTGCTTGTCCTTTCTAGTGGGAATGTCCCACCTCAGAAGGTTCTGGATGGGACTCAGGATTCCACCTAAGATCCTATACACTGCAAAGGCTCTGTAAGAGGCCGATTTCACTGGGCAAGTTGAATTCTTTTTTAGTTAGATTTATTATATTTTCTTCCTCAGAAATGTCTTATGGCTTGGCATCTTGGTTATTTGTTTAAGTCATTCTCTCTTCTTTCTTCATGTGAGCTAAAATTTTTGTTGTCTCCAGGCATTGTGAAGTTGTTGTATTTATAAAAACAGGTACTGTAGTTGTTGAACCTGGAGGGGAGAAATCTCTGGGACTCCTGCAATTCAAGGAGCTCATGAGGTGACTGTGGAAGGGGTGTGACAGCAAAGTTCCTGGCCCCAGATAGAATTCTTCCTGGCCTCTGTGTTATCTATATTCATGGCACTCAATCCAGAATCATGGGAGCCCTTAACAGAGCTGGTTTCAGTGATTGTTAGGATCTTTTCTCCATTATTATGATGTTGTTTATTGACCCTGTTGTGACCATATTTCTTTTACTTATGTTGACATGCAATTCATACTAGAGACTCTTTGATCCTCATCATCAGTTACTTTAAGTCCTCTTTGCTTCCAGCAAGGTCAGATTTTGGCTCTTATGGACTTGTTTCAGTTTTAGCTTGAACTTGCATATGAGTAATTGATTGTCTTTTCCACATTCAGTCCCTGACCTTATTTTGGGATAGTAATAAGCTTCTCCATCATCTCTTCACCTCAACGTAGTCAACTAGATTGCTGTGTATTCCATCTGGTAAGGTTCACATGTATACTATTCTTTTAGTTAGGTGTCATCGAGTCAGTTCTGACTCATAGTAACCCTGTATACAATACCATGAAACACTACCTGGTCCTGAACTATCCTCACAATTGTTATGTTTGAGCCCATTATTGCTGCCACTGTGTTAATCCTCCTTGAAGGTTTTCCTCTTTTTCATTGACCCTCCCCTTTATCAAACATGATATCTTTCTTCAGGAACTGGTCCTTTCTGACAACATGTCTAAAGTACAAGAACTAATGTCTCACTGTCTTCACTTCTAAGGTTCAATCTGGTCATGCTTCTTCCAGCATAAATGTGTTGTTTCTTCTGGCAGTCCTTGATACTTTCAATACTTTTCATCAACACCATAATTCAAGAGCTTCGATTCTTCTATGGTCTGCCTTACTCATTGTCCAACTTTCACATGCAAATGAAGTGATTGAAAATACCATGGCTTGTATCAGGTGCACCTTAACCTTCAAAGTGACATCTTTGTTCTTGAATACTTTAAGGTAGTCTTTTGTAGCATATTTGCCTAATGTATTATGGCATTTGACTTCTTGACTACTGTTGCCAGGAGCATTGATTCGAAGTCATTCTAAGAGCTATGTAAAATGAAATCTATGAAAACTTTAATCTTTTCTCCATTTATAATGACATTGTTTAGTAGCCCAGTTGTGACAATTTTCATTTCCCTTACATTGACATGCAATTAATGTTGAAGGCTGTGCTCTTTGATCCTATCCTCATCAGTAAGTATTTTAAGTCCTCTTTGCGTCCAGCAAGCAAGGTTGCATCATCTGCATATCACATTTTATTAATGAGACTCCCTCCAGTCCGAATGCCACAGTCTTCTTCTTATACTCCAGCTCCCCCGATTATTTGCTCAGCATACAGACTGAATAACTAAGATGAAAAGAAACAACCCTGAGGTATACATTTTCTGATTTTAAACAACTAAATATCCCCTTGTTCTTTTCTAATGACTGCCCCTTGGTCTATGTACAGGTTCCTCATGAGCATAATTAAGTGTTCTGGAATTCCCATTCTTCCTATAGTTTATTATTATGAGACACATGGTCGAATGCTTTTGCATAGTCAATAAAGCACAAGTAAACATATTTCTGGTATTCTCTGCTTTCAGCTAAACCCATTTGACATCTTCAATGATATGCCTCATTCCATGCTCTCTTCTGAATCTGGCTTGAATTCTGGCAGCTCCTATTTGATAGACTGCTGCAACCATTTTGAATTATTTTCATCAAAATTTTACTTGTGATATTAATGATATTGTGAGATGATTTGTACATTCAGTTGGGTCATCTACCTTTGGAATGGGCACAAATATGCATCTCTTCCAAATTTCTTGGCCAGGATGAGTGAATATTTCCATTACTGCATCAGTTTGTTGAAATAATTCAAATGGTTATTCCATCATTTCCTGGACCCCGGTTTTTTGTCAGTGTCTTCAGTATGGCTTTGACTTCTTTCTTCACTACCATCAGTTCTTGATCATATGCTGCATCTTGAAATGATTATACATCAACCAATTAATTTTGATACAGTAACTATGTCTTCCTTCTATCTCCTTTTGATGTTAACTGCATCATTCAGTATTTTGACCATGTTGTTGTTGTTAGGTGCCATCGAGTCAGTACCAACTCATAGCAACCCTATGCACAGCAGAACAAAATACTGTCTGGTCCTGGGCCAACCTCACAATTGTTGCCACGCTGGAGCCCATTGATGCTGCCACTTTGCCAATCCATCTCGCTAGGGTCTTCCTCTTTTTCTCTGAGCCTCCACTTTACCAAACATGATATCCTTCTCCTGCGATTAGTCCCTCCTGACAATATGGCCAAAGTATGAGAGACGAAGTCTGTCCATCCAAGCCTCCAAGGAGCACTCTGGCTGCACTTCTTCCAACACAGATCTGTTGGTTCTTTTGGCAGTTTCAGTATTCTGCTCCAACACCATAATTCAAATGCATCAGTTCTTCTATGGTCTTCCTTATTCACTGTCCAGCTATCACATGCATATGAAGTTATTCAAGCGCAAGCTTCAAAGTCTCTTCTGACATCCATTTTACGTCTTTTCTTCGTTTCTTGTCTTTTTTAATGACCGATTACTTTCTTCACATCCCATAACTCTTCTGGTCTTTGGTTCTTAGTGTCTACTGCATCAAATCTGTTCTTGAAATGGTCTTTAAATTCATGTAGAATATACTCAGGATCAGATTTTGGCACTTTTGAACTTGTTTTAATTTTCTTAAGCTTCAGCCCAAACTTGCATATGAGCAGTTGATGATCTGTTCCACTATCAGCCCCTGGACTGTTTTGACTGATACTGAGTTTCTCTATAACCTCTCTCTCTGTTAAAAAAAAAAAAAAAAAAATTGTTGTGAATTGAGTGATAGTTTACACTGGAAAACATGGTTTTACACTCATCCTATCATGTTTCATTCCATTGCAATGATTATAATCCCCTCCATGCATCATCATTCAACAGTATTTGCTTCTATTCCCTTTGTGCTTTTTTGTTTCTTTGTTTTGTGTTGTACACAAAAACCCTCAGGAATATATAATTATTTAAACAACTAAAGGGCACATTCTGCAAGCCTGTCTCCTGACTGCCAGCACTCAGTCTTTCTCTTCCATGATTTTAGAGTCCTCAGCTGCTCTATCTCTATGCCATCATCTCAGCCTCCATTGCTGGTGTCATTGCTTCTCTGGATAGGGTCCCACATTCCACTCACGCTTTTCTCCCTTGATGGTACTAGGGTCCTTTGTTCCTGGAATGTAAGATTACTACTACCCCCTTTCTGTTACAAAACTTCTACCTTTACAGTTGTGACAGTCACAATTAGTCATGATGAAAATTACTCACTATTGAATCATAAGAATCTTATCCCCATCTCCTTTCACCAGATCCATCTAGACAAGATGAAAACTATTCAATGGGGATTCTTCCTTCCCCCCTCACACTTTGAAATTAAACTCACTCTTGAAAACTTGTAAGCCAAGCACTTCATGCCTTTATACTCCCCTCCCTCATTTTAGGTAGCCAATGTCTAAGTTGCCAGTCCCTATCAACCATGTATACAGAGGGGATAGGTTTGATCCTTGATCCCTCCTTCTCAGTTGGGATTTTGAGCTACTATATTCATAAGTATAAGTCAAGTTCATCAAATTGTCGCAATTTATGCTTGTTTCCTTTATCTCTAGACTCCACAGCACATAACTACCACCACCACCACCACAGTCGAGTTGTGATAACTAAACCATAGAAGCTAGGTCAAATGGGAACTATCTGAAAGTTTGGATTTTCTTCTGCTTCTCCCCTCACTTCATATCAGCTGGATGCTTCACTCTCAGCTCAAATTGTCCATGGCTATGTCCTTGTCCATGAGCTCAGGAGTCCCCACGTCTCATCATACTTTGGACCAACTAGCCCTTCCTCTTCTTTCTCTCATCTCCAGGTCAACAGAAATCTATGGAATATGGTTGAACTCAGCCGATATCTTCATTGCTGCCATTCCCCTACTTTGACTAACCAGTAGACCAATGTGGTCCCCAGGAAGCTTACACGCCTGCTCAGGTGTACCCTTTGAGTTTCAGTCTCAAATGGGGGTTTGTCCTGAAGGGGCTTGATTGCTTGCCTTGATGGCTCCCTGGTGAATAACTTGCTTTTTTTTATAGTAGCCAATCAGACTGCTGTTTTTGGTTTTGATTTTTCCTGCTGGTCTTCCTTTGAAGAAGTGTCTTCTGTTTGTTTAGTTGCTCCAGGTTGGTCTGCCTGTCCTTTCCAGTGTGAATGTCCCACCTCAGAAGGTTGTGGATGGGGCTCAGGATTTAACCCAAGTTCCTATACTCTGCATAGACTCGCTTGGCAAGTTCTGTAACTCCTTTTAGGTATTCCAATGAGTCTCCATAATCTCTTTCCATGTTGTTGTTTGGTGCCATCTAGTCGGTACTGACTCATAACAACCTTATGCACAACTGAATGAAACACTGCCTGATCCTGGGCCAACCTCATTCCTGTTGCCACACTTGAGTCCATCGATGCTGCCACTTGGCCTATCCATCTCATTGGGGGGTTTCCTCTTTTTCTCTGACCCTCCACCTTACCAAAATTATATGCTTCTCCAGCAACTGGTTCCTCCTGACAATATGTCCGGAGTATGAGAGATGACATTTGGCCATCTTGGCCTCTAAGGAGCACTCTGGCTGCACTTCGTCCAAAACGGATCTATTGGTGCTTTTGGCAGCCCACGGCACTTTCAATATTCTCCTCCAACACCATAACTCAAAAGCATCAATTCTTCTATGGTCTCATGTGTTCACTGTCCAGCTTTCACATGCATATGAGGTTATTGAAAATACCATGGCTTGGGTCATCAAGCTGACATCCTTGCTCTTTAACATTTTAAAAAGGTCTTGTGCAGCAGTTTGCCTAATGCAGTACG
>NW_006408834.1:2622479-2624461 GCF_000296735.1 Chrysochloris asiatica
ATTTCTATCACCAAGACCATATTTTCCAACTACTGATCCTTCCTCTTTGCTCCTAACCTTTGCATTCCAATCACCAGTAATGATCAACACATCTTGATTGCTTGTTTGATCAATTTTAGATTGAAGAAGTTGGTAGAATTCTTCTATGTCATCCTCACTGGTTTTAGTGGTTGGTGCATAAGTTTGAATAATAGTGGTATTACCTGGGCTTCCCAACAGGCACATGGATATTATCCTATCACAGACAGCGTTGTACGTCATGACTGATCTTGATATGTTCTTTTTGACGATGAATGCAACACCATTCCTCTTCAATTTTGTCATTCCCTGCATAGTAAACCATGTGGTTGTCAGTTTCAAAGTGGCCAATACCAGTCCATTTCAGCTCACTAATGCCTAAGATATCGATGCTTATGTGTTCCATTTCATTTTTGACAGCTTCCAATTTTTCCACATTCATACTTCGTACATTCCATGTTCCAATTTTTAATGAATGTTTACAGCTGTTTGTCTTCATTTTGAGTTGTTCCTCATCAGCAAATGAAGGTCCCATGAGCTGTACGACCATAGGCTTTACTCCATTCTCATCATCACGGTCAACTCTACTTTGAGGAGGCAGCTCTTCCCTAGTCGCATTTTGAGTGGCTTCCAACCTGAGGGGCTAATTTTCCGGCACTATATCTGACAGTGTTTCTCTGCTATTCATAAGGTTTTCAGTGACTAAATGTTCGGAAGTAGTTCGTCACTCCTTCTTCCTAGTCTGTCTTTGTCTGGAAGCTCATCTGAAACCTGTCCACTATGGGTGACCCTGCTGGTATTTAAAATACCAGTGGTATAGCTTTCAGAATCACAGCAACTCACAAGCTACTACAGTGTGACAAACTGAAAGATCAGTTGTGGGATTTATGTGGTAGTTTCCTTTAAATAAACACATTCATTTATTTTCTTCAATTACTTTTACGTGGCATTTTATCTTGCTGTGTAATGTGAGATAACAATATCATTTATAAATATGAGGTGGTTGTTGTTGTTGTTCTGTGCTGTGGAGTCGGTTCCAACTCATAGCGACCCTGTACAGGGTTTCTGAGGCTGTAAATCTTTACGGGAGCAGAAAGCCTCATCTTTCTCTCACAGAACAGCTGGTAGCTTTGAACTGCCGACCTTGAAGTTAGCAGCCCGGGTCATAACTACTATGCTACCACAGCTCCTTTAAATATGAGGTACTCATACTAATAAACAATGAAAATAGCATAAGATTCCATTTTTGCAAGATGCTGTTGTTATTTGTTCAAGACTCTGAGCCTGGGGTGTACTCTGTCTACATTAAAAGTAGAGATTAGTGTGAGAGAGGTGTGGAAGACGTATGTCACTTAACTGAGGTATTCTTGATGTCATAATAGAAAGGTTGGATGAAAATTACAATACAAGAACATTTTACTATGTTAGTCAATGTAATTAAATATCCTGACCATGAACCACCAAAGTCATTGCTCTCAATCTGAAAAACATAGGCATAATGGAAAGAATAGACTTGGCATGCTGACTGCTACTGGATAGCTCTATAACTTCAGGCCACTTGACTTACTGTTTGGAGCCTCAATGTCTTGATTTACATATATATGTAATGGGAAGAATAGTGTCTTCTGAGGGGCTCATGTTCTGCTCATGTTCTGACACTATATCAGACAATGTTCTGCTGCTATCCAAAAGGTTTTTTGTTTTTAAAGTTTTTATTGTGAATTACGTGATAGTTTACATGGGATGGGAGAACATTAACTTTACATTCATCCTATCGTATATTGTTTCATTGCCATGATTACACTCCCCTCTATGCATCGTCAAACAACCAAAGGGTACACCCCACACGCCTGCCCTTTGGTCATCAGCACACAGCCCCTCTCCCTCACTGGGTCTAGAGTCCCCAGCTGCTCCATATCTCTATGTCATCATCTCTGCCTCCATCTCTGTGGTCACTGCTTCTC
>NW_006408834.1:2624966-2627507 GCF_000296735.1 Chrysochloris asiatica
CGAGGGGGTGGGAATGATCTTTGCTGTATAGATTTGTTCCCTCTTTTGAGCTACTGCATTCATAGTTATAGGTCAAGTTTATCAAATTGTATCAACTTATTCTTTTTTTCCTCTTCTTTCTTCTTCTAGTTGAGCTGTGATCATCTGGCCATTGAAGCCAGGTCAAGTGAGTATTATCTGCAAGTGTGGGTATTCTTGTGCTCCATAAGGTTTTTAGTAGCTAACCATTCAGAAGTGGTCCACATCGCCTTCTCCTTAGTCTGTCTTTGTCTGGAAGTTCTACTGAAACTTGTTTATTATGAGTGACTGTGTTGGTATTTGAAACTCCAGCAGCATAGCTTCTATCATCACAGCAACACAAGTTACCACAGTACAACAAATTGACAGAAGAGTGGTGGGTTAGATTTTAGTATTATAAAAGCTAACATTTTATTGTGGAAAATTTCAAATATATATAAAAAACAATTATTCCAAGTGATGCTGGAAGCTGTACCACCTGTATTTTAAATACCAACAGGGTCACCTGAGGAAGTTTCAGTGGAGCTTCCAGATTAAGACAGACTAGGAAGAGGGAGAGGTGGACCACTAAGGAATGGTTAGTCAATGACAATCTTAGGAAAACAGCAATACTATAGGATCAGGAAGCAGTAGTATAGAAGGAAGATAGCCAAACAGCACTGAAGGCATTGGCGAAAAACAGGCTTCAAGAATTATACTCCAAGATGGAATATAAAATGAAATGTTTCAACAAATTGATGCATTGCTGGAGGCACTTACTTGTCTGTGTCAAGAAATGTGAAAGACAGCTAACTGGTCAGTGGACTGGAAGAGATCTATCTATATTTGTGCCTGTTCCAAAGAAAAGTGAGCCAACAGAATGTGGAAATCATCAGACAATAACATTAATATCACATGCAAGTAAAATTTTGCTGAAGATAATTTTAAAATGATCACAACAGTACATTAGCAGGGAGCTGCCAGAAATTCAAGCCAAATTTAGAAGAGGACATGAGTGAGGGATATCATTGCTGATGTCTTATGGATTTTGGCTGAAAGCAGAGAATACCAGAAAGATGTTTACTTGTGCTTTATTGACTATGCAAAGGCACTCAACTCTTTGGATCATAACAAACTATGGACAATGTTGCAAAGAATGGATATTCCGGGACACGTAGTATACTCATGAAGAACCTATACCTAGAACAAGAGCCAGTCTTTCAAACAGTACAAGGGCATACTGAATGGTTTAAAAATCTATCAAGATGTACGCCAATGGTGTATCCTTTCACTATACTTATTCAATCTGTATGCTGAGTAAACGATCCATGAATTTGGATTATATGAAGAAGAACCTGGTGTCAGGATTGGAAGAAGACTCAGTAGCAACCTGAGAAATGCAGATGATACAACCTTGCTTGCTGAATGAGAAGAGGACTTTAAATACTTATTGATAAAGATAAAAAACCATCACCTTCAGTATAGATTGCACCTCAATATAAAGAAAACAAAAATTCTCACCACTGGACCAATAAATAACATCATGATAAAGGGAGAAAAAATCTGAAGTTGCCAAAGACTTCATTTTGCTTGGATCCACAATCAACACTCATGGAAACAACAGTCAAGAAATCAAATGCTGTATTGCATTAAGCAAGTCTTGCTGCACAAGACCTTTTTAACATGTTGAAGAGCAAAGAAGATGTCAATTTGAGGACTAAGGTGCACCTGACCCAAGTCATGGTATTTTCAATAACTTCATATGCATGTGACAGCTGGACAGTAAATCAGGAAGACAGTAGAAGAATTGATGCATTTGAGCTATGGTGTTGGAGGAGAATATTAAAAGTAACATGGACTGCCAAAAGAACAAACCAATCTGTGTTGGAAGAAGTACAAACAGTGCTCCTTGGAAGCCAGGATCACCAAACTTTGTCTCTAGTACTTCAAACATATTATCAGGAGGGACCAGTCATGGAGAAGGATATCATGTGTGGTAAAGTGGAGGGTCAGAGAAAAAAGAGGAAGACCCCCCCCCCCCCCCAACGAGATGGATTGGCACAGTGGTGGTAGCAATGTGCTCAGGCATAGCAATGATTGTGAGTTTAGCCCAGGATTGGACAGTGTTTCATTCTGTTGTGCATAGTGTTGCAATGAGTCAGTATCAAGTTGATGGCACCTAAAAACAACAATAACTATACCTATATGTTGTTGTTAAGTGCCATCGAGTTGTTGTGATTCATAGTGACCCTATATACAACAGAACAAAACACTGCCCAGTCCTGTGCCAGCCTCACAATTGCTTCTAGGCCTGAGCCCATTGTTGCTGCCACCATGCCAATCCATCTCATTAGGACTTCCCCTGTTTTTCACTGACCCTCTTTTTACAGCAAAAGAAAGATGAAGCTTTCTGCTCCTGCAAAGATGTAAAGCCTCAGAAACCCTCTACAGGGTTTATATGAGTCGGAACCAACTCAATGGCACTTAACAACAACAAATTATTTATAGCTTCGGAAAGCCTATATAGGATTGCTATGAGTTGGA
>NW_006408834.1:2628962-2635082 GCF_000296735.1 Chrysochloris asiatica
TACAATTTTTTGATGAGCCTAATTAGTTAATGTTTATTAGGTCCCAGTTATCTTAACTAGTTTATCTTGTGCTCTTTGTGAATTTTTAGGTGTTTCATCATATATTTGTGCTATAAATTAGGACCCCTAGCTTTGTCCTTAAGTTATCTTCCAGGAACTTTATAATTTTAGATTTAACATTTTGGTCTTTGATCCATTTTGAGTTAGTTTTTGTGTATGACATAAGGTATGGATCCTGTTTCATTTGCTTATAAAGGGATGCACAGCTTTGTCTGAACAATTTGTTAGAAGATTAAGTTTTATAAGATTATCAGTCTTCTTTTATGAATTATTGGGGGGTAATTTTAGTTAGGAGGAATCCCACACCCCAAATCTTAAAGCTAATTCTAATAATTTGATAACTTTGTTCAATTGTGGGAGTATTTAATTCCAATAAAAAAGGCTCATGGTGGAAGGGATAGTTGAGATCATCCTACAAGAATCACTTGTTTTCAATAGGTGGATGGAGAGAAGATCATTGAAATGAAGGGAACACCGTGACCAAAAACAACCAGTAAAAATATACCGAGCTTATTCTTGAAAATAGGCAGGAGTTCACTTTCCCCTTCTTTTATACACAAAAGGTAGCACACTGAGCAAACAATTGTACCTAGCTTTGGTCACTTAGCAGTGTGTCTTTCCATAATCTTTCCTAAGGAGCAACTACATTCCTTTTAACTAATGTATAGAATTCCATTGTGTGTAATTAACTTATTACTCCTCTGGGCTTTATTTTTTTTTAATCACTCCTTTGTTGATAGTCATTTTCAACCTTTTGCTAAAAAAAATGCTACAGCAATAATAAATGCTACAGTAAATAACTTGCATATATGTTTTGTTACTGTAACAAAAAATACTACAACTGGGTGACTTTAGAGAACTTTTTTCACAGTTCTGGATGTTAAAAGTCAAAGTCAGGTTCTTGACTATGTGGATTCCTTGCTTGTTAGTAGCCCTGAGAGTTCCTAAGTTTTTTGGCTTGTAGCTAACATAACATCTGTCTTCACTCTTGTGTGTTTCTTGGTTTAATATGTTCTTTTTATAGCTCAGAAGTGATTAGATTTAGAACCCATCCTACCCAGATGTGACCTAATTAATGCTATAAAGAAAATCTTACTCTCTAAAAGGATTAATCAGCATGTATAGGGATTAGGATACCAACATGTATCTGGGGGGAGGGGATGACACAATTTAATATAAAATATACTATTTCCCCCCTTTTTAGAGGCTATCTGTAAGATATATTAAGGAACCCTCGTGGCACAGTGGGTTAAATATTGAGCTGCTAACTGAAATGTTGACCATTTGAACCCACCTGCCTTGCTTCAGAATGATGAGGCAGTATGCTTCTGTAAAGATTTAGTCTCATAAACTCGCTGGGGAGTCCTAGTGTGTTGCTGTAGGATAAGCACTGGACTGCTAGCCACAAGGTTGGCACTTCAAACCCAATAGCCACTCCTTGGAAACCTTATACTGAATTGCTTGCTATGAGTCAGAACTGATTCCATTGCACATAACAACAAACAACGATCAGGGAGCCCAGTGGCTCCATAGGATAAGCACTGGACTGCAAGGTTGGCAGTTCAAACTCATCAGCTGTTCCTTGGAAACCTTATACAGGGTTGGACCCGACTCAATGGCACTTAACAACAACAACAACAACAACAACTAACTGTTTGGAGCAGTTCTATTCTGTCCTAATGGGTCACTATGAGTCAGAATTGAATCTACGACAGTGGGTTTGGTTTTGGTAAGACAAATTCCTAGAAAACTTGCTGAGTCAGGGCATATATATGTTTGCTATATTGATATATCACCCAGAACCGACATTAGCAACAACAACAAATAGGTTATTTTGGTGTGGGGTTGTAAGGCAATAAACACTGGACTGCTAATTGACAGGCTGTTCAATCCTTTAGCCATTCCTCTGAAACCCTGTACTATGAGTCACTATGAGTCAGCATTTACTTGATGTCACTGAGCAAAAGCTGTTGTTAGGAACCCTGGTGACACAATGAATAAATGCTTGACTGCTCATCAGTTCAAACCCACTAGCTGCTTCTTAGGAGAAAGATGTGGCAGTTGGCTTCAGTAAAGACTTACAACTTTGGAAATGCTGTGGGGCAGTCCTATTATGAGTCAGAATGGACGAGGGCAATAGTTTTATTGTTGCTGTTGTTTTGGGATTATAGCCTACATGAGTAGGCTGCTGAATTCTTGTAATATTTTCAAACCTTTTGATTTTTGACCATTTCACAGACAAAACTTAGCGTCGCTCTGTGATTTTAGCTGCATTTATTTTATGATGAGTTGTTGTTATTGTTAATTGTCACTGAACCAATTCCTACTCATAGTGACCTTGTATTGGGTTTCCAAGGAGTGGCTGGTGGGTTTGAACTTCCACCTGTGGTGAGCAGTCCAGTATTTATACTATAGCACCACACTAGGACTCTATTTTACTATGAGTGGAGCTCAATATGTCTTCATATGTTTAAGGACTATTTGTTTTTCCTTTTTTGTGTACTCCCTGCTTATTTCTATCCTTTGCCCATTTTTTCTATTGGGTTGTTAGTGTTTTTCTTAATGATTTACATGTATTCTTTATATAGTAGGAAAATTAGCCTTTGTGGAGCTGTGGGTTAATGCATCAGACTGCAAAGCCATTTGAACTGCAAGGTTGGTGGTTCAAGCTCACCAGCTGTTCCTTGGAAAGCCTATATAGGGTCACTATGGGTTAGAACTGACTCGACGGCACTTAACAACAACAACAACATTGTATAAATTGGATATATATTTTAATTGTTTTTTTTGTTGTTGTTTTTTTCTTTTACTTTACAGGTCATGGATTTTACCATGGAGAATATTTCTGATATAGTTAAATAGGACTAATTTACTTTTAAACTTATGGATCTGTGTTAGAACTACAAAAAGCATTTCTTATTCTAAGTTCATATAAGGAAATGTTTTCCAGGGATTTCTTCCCCTAGTACTTTTAAGATTTCATTCTTAGTAAATTCGATTTATCTGGCTGTAGACTATGAGTAAACTTCCACTTAATGTTTTGTCCAGTTCCACAGCATTTTGTTTATAGAAAATTTCACAGAATTTTGTAATCACTTGGAAACTTATCTTTCTCCCCAACTGATTTTGAAGTCTGTTAGAGTGGAACTGTTTTTATTTTGATTCCCTCACTTACCTACTCTTTAATCCATTCCCAGCCCCAACTCCAAACTTAGCCTAGTGCCTGGTAAACACTTTTTACTCCTACATTTCTTGACTTCCTTGAAGGTAAGACACTGCTGTCTGAGCTAAGGCAAGGCCTACTTCTGGGAGAGTGCTGAAAATGAGACTGGGTGTTCTCTGGCCTCTACATTAAATTCAGACTCTTTCTCAGTAAAAGTGTCAAATGAGTCATAGGAATCATGTAGAGGATGACTTCTGAGGGTAGAAAAGTATAGTGGAAATAACCAAGCCAATTTGGAGATAAAGCCGCTCAACCCACACTGCAGACAACAGCTGCTGCCACAGCAAACAACCCCATCATAACACACAGACTTGTGCAAGGTGGCAAGTTGCAGGCGTAAATGCAGGCTCCCTTCCGAAGCTACCAGAAGCTCTTGGGGACAACAGATCCTAATCTGGCAGCGCCTGACTGTGGCCTCCCCCCATTTCACACTCAAGGAGGATCTCACTCTCTCTCTAACAGAGGTGCTCTAGGCAGGGGTACTGTCTGAGGACTCCAGATGGTACAAGGCCTAGGAAGAAGTAGCTTGTGTGTCATCTGCTGAACCTAAATAGCAGGAACTGAGCACCTACAATCAATCTGCCACATTATTGTAGACCCTTGGAAGGCACAGAGAGTTGGTCCCTGGTTCAGTCTAATCAGGAAAATCACAAAAGCACCTAAAGATATGGTGAAAGGTGGCAAAAAAGAATGTCTGACAGGAGCCATGTTACGCAACAGTTTGTGGGGAAAGGGGAGTCCCTGGGTTATGTAAGCAGTTAGCATGCTCAACTGCTAACAGCAAGGCTCACAGTTCCAATTTACCCAGAGGCACCTTGGAAGAAAGACCTATCAATCCTCTTCTCCAATACACAATGAAAACCCTATGGAGCATAGTTCTACTAGGAAGTATATGGGGTTGTTATGAGTCAGAATTGTCTTGAAGACAACTGGATATGGGGGAAGCAGCAGCTGTTTCCAGTCGTTTAAGCCAGAAAGTTTCAGACGTTGGTGGCAGGAAGCCTCTGGCAGCATGTGGAATGGGGAGTCTCTGCAGGCCACTTTTTGAGACTATTAGGAAGAAAGCAGATGGAATGGTGTAGTAGACAGAATAATGGCCCCCTAAAGATGCTCAGGACTCCTGGTATGGCACTGTAGGTTCAACACTGGACTGCAAACTACAAGGTCAGCAGTTTAAACCCACCATCTGCTCCTTGGAAACCCTATGTAGGGTCACTATGAATCGGAACTGGCTCGATGGCACCTAACAACAACAACAACGATGACAAAGATGTTCAGATCCAAATCCCTGAAATCTGCGAATATGTTAACTTTCAAGGCAAAAAGGACTTTGCAGATGTGATTAAATAAAGGATTCTGAAATGGATCCTGAAATCTACTTGGTTCAATATAATCACAAAAGTCCTAATGAAAGACTGTAGGAGGACCAGAGTCAGAGGAAGATATTTGATGAAGGAACAGAAGTATGTGTGAGTGTAAAAGAGAGAGAAGTATAAAGATGCTATGCTGCTATCTTTGAAGATGGAAGAAGAATGGCAGACAAACCAAGGAATGTGGGCAGCCTCTAGAAGCTGGAGAAGGCAAAGAAATAGATACTTCCCCAGAGCCCCTAGAAGAAATGAAGCTCTATGAGACCTTGAATTTAAAGCTTCTGTCTTCCAGATCTGTAAAATAACATATTTGTGTTGTTATTTTATCACAAATACATTTGTGATAACCGGCTTCAGCAGTGATGTTGTTGTTGTTAAGTGCCGTCGAGTCGGTTCCGACCCATAGCGACCCTGTACAGGGTTTCCGAGGGTGTAAATCTTTACGGGAGTAGAAAGCCTCATCTTTCTCCCGTGGAGCAGTTGGTAGTTTCGAACCACTGACCTTAAGGTTCGCAGCCCGATTCGTAACCACTACGCTACCAGAGCTCCTTCAGCAGTGATAGAGGAAACTAACTCAGGTGATTAGACACTTGGAGAGATGAAATTGCTTGAGGGGAGCTCCCATTCTAGCTGGCATTCTAGCTGGCTGTGCCCCAATCTTGTCCTCTAATGCAGGTTGGGTTATGGGTAAACTGGGCTGGAAACAGAGCAAAAGATTGGGACTTTTGTGAAGCTGTCTGAGTAAGTATTTATCATTTTTGTATTTTCGTATAGGGCATAGTCATGTACCCTATATAAACATGACTGTGCCCTACATGAAAACACAAAAAATGGCCACAGACATGTTCCACCACTCGTCTGTCAGTTTGTCCTACTGTGGTGGCTTGTGAGTTGCTGTGATTCTGAAAGCTATGCTATCAGTATTTTAAATACCAGCAGGGTCACCTATGGTGAACAGGTTTTAGATGAGCTTCCAGACGAAGACAGATGAGGAAGAAGGAGTGGCAAACTACTTCCAAATATTTAGTCACTGAAAACATTATGAATAGCAGAGAAACACTGTCAGATATAGTGTCAGAAAATGAACCCCTCATGTTGGAAGTCACTCAAAATATGACTGGGGAAGAGTTGCCTCCTCAAAGTAGAGTTGACCGTGATGACGCTAATGTAGTAAAGCCTGTGGGAGAAAGGCTCGTGGGACCTTCATTTGCTGATGGGGCACAACAAAAATGAAGAGAAACAGCTGTAAACATCCCTTGAAAGTTGGAACATGGAATGTACGAAGTTTGAATCTGGGAAAACTAGAAGTGGTCAAAAATGAAATGGAACACATAAGCATCGATATCTAAGGCATTAGTGAGCTGAAATGGACTGGTATTGGCTATTTTGAATGATGGCCACATGGTTTACTATGCCGGAAATGACAAACTGAAGAGGAATGGTGTTGCATTCATTGTCAAAAAGAAC
>NW_006408834.1:2637057-2643740 GCF_000296735.1 Chrysochloris asiatica
GACAAAAGATTGAAGTTGTCAAGGACTTCATTTTTCTTGGATCAACTATCAACACTCAAGGAAGCAGCAGTCAAGAAATCAAATGACGTATTGCATCAGGCAAATCTGCTGCATAAGACCTTTTTAAAGTGTTAAAGAGCAAAGAAGTCAGCCCTCAAGAATGTTCTCAAGGAATACCCAATATGATTTCAAAATGTGTGGAGAATCAGTGGCAGCAAACATTTGAAAAAATAAATTTCTGTAACTGCATTTTCATGGTCAGTGATTACATACTGCTCACATCTACTTTATGTAATCCAGACATGCAGAAAGAAACATACCTATCACAACATCTCTTTGTTGAGGTAACCCCAGGGTGTTATGCAAGAAAAGGGAATTGTCCAGATTTCAGACTGAATGAGAAAAGAACTTCTAAGCTTAAGGATAGAGAATAACAAAAAATGAAAGCTGTACCCTACCAGTTGCCTACATTGACTCTGATTTGTGGTATCCCCCCTCCCCATCTGTGTCAGAGTGGAACTAGGTTCCATAGGGTTTTCAATGGCTGATTTTTTTTAAAAAAAGTTTTTATTGTGAATTGTGTGATAGTTTATATGAGAGAACATTGGTTTTATATTCATCATTTCATTGCAATGATTACAATCTCCTCTGTGCAATTCAACAGTATTTCTGCTTATCTATTACGTCTGGCTTTCTGACTTAGGGGTAGTTTAACCAAAGGATTGCAACTGAACAGCTGTGGTCCAGAAACTTGGGCTGCACCCAAGTTTGGCTGCCCCTTGGGATTTTGCAAAGCTGACCCTAGGAACAAGGAACTTGAAAAATCTTTCCTTGTACACAGTCATGACCTTTAGTTCAATCTGCACAAACATTTAACTGTATCTGATTTATGTTCCAGCTAGCTACCACAAGTTACTTTTTTCTGATAGTGTTCTGCTTACTGCATGCACAAACAACACCAGGTGTTGTTTGTGCTCTTCACCCTGCCCCAACACCTCCCCTTGAGATGTGTATAGAATAAACTTGCTGCACCAGTTCTGGGTTGGCAGTATCTCCATTAGAGTGCTGCGTCCCACCTGGTTCCAAGTTTCACTTAACTTGCATGTGTCTTGTGTCTTCCTTTTCTTTCTAATCTCTGGTCACCCCTACTTGAGATCAATTCCTCCATGTTGGAAGCAGAGAAAAGCTGGCCCGACAAAAGGGCACATTCTGCAAGCACGCCTCCTGCCTTCCAACACACAGCCTTTCTCTTTCCATAAGTCTAGAGTCCTCATCTCTGCCTCCATCTCTGGTGTTGCTGCTTCTCTGGGTATTGTTGTTAAGTGCCATCGAGATGACTTTGACCAATAGCGACCCTGTTAGGGTTTCCAAGGAGCAGCTGGTGAGCTTGAACCACTGACGTTGCAGTTCAAACAACATTGCAGTCTGACGCATGCACCACACCAGGACAGGGTCTCACATTCCGCTCATGCTTTGCTCCCTTGATGGTCCTAAGGTCCTTTGTTCCTGGACTGTAAGATTAACCACTCTCTTGTTCCTGGACTGTAAGATTAACTACTCTCTCTTTTTGTTACAAGGAGCTCTGGTAGCGTAGTGGTTACGAATCGGGCTGTGAACCTTAAGGCCAGCAGTTTGAAACTACCAGCCGTTCCGCAGAAGAAAGATGAGGCTTTCTGCTCCTGTAAAGATTTACAGCCTCGGAAACCCTGTACAGGGTCGCTATGGGTCGGAACCTACTCGAAGGCACTTAACAGCAACAAATTTTTGTTACAAAACTTCTACCTTTACAGTTGTGATAGCCACAGTTAGTTAATGGCTGATTTTTTTGAAAATAGATCACCAGGTGCCTTTTGGTGGACTGTAACCCCGAAACTTCAGTTCCAAGTAGAACACATTAACCATTGCACTACTCAGGGACTCCAGCTGGGCTCTAGTCTTTGTTTTTCTATCTATATGAAAGAAACCTGAGAAATTTTCTCCCCAAGGGATCCTCATTCATTTGTGAGCTTCCACGGGAGTCTCTAGAAGAGTGATGTGGTTTGTGAGCTTTGAGTGAACCTGAGCAAAACTTCAGGTGGAGGTCTGGGTAAAGTGGTGTGTGGCCACATCTACCAACCTGGGGTTCCATGGGGTAAAGCTTCTAGATGTACATTGGTAGGTTAATGCAGGAAGATGGTACTATAAGAAAAGAAAATATTTCCAAACTGATGAGTGACCTAGTGATCTACTTCCAAAAGGTAACAAACAAACTGAGTAGATTCCAGTTCATGATGATCCAATATGCTACAGAGTAGAACTGCTGTAATTTTAGGGAGGTTGGTCTCTAAGCCTTTCTTCTGCAGTGGCTCTGGGTGAGTTCAACCTGGTTAGTATAATTCAGAGCAAAATGTTCACACTACCCAGGGACCTTTCCAAAAGTAAGATCACATCCTTTGAAAACCCTATGGGGCAGTACTACTATGAAGCACATGGGGTCACCAAGTGTCAGAATTGAGTTCAGGCAACTTTTTTGTTTTATTATTGTGGAGATGTGATGTCTGCTATTTTTCAGTAGCTGACTGCAGCCAATGAGCCTCACAGGAAGTTGACCATGTTTCCTCTCTTACCATGGCTGCTCCTGGGAGAACAAGATCGAATTAAGATAATCCATGAGCTCTGAGGTAAGTAATTCACCAAGGACACAGCGGGCTTTTTGAAGCCAGAACAAATAAATAACATCAGCTGAAAGGTGGGTTTTCAAAGGTTTCTATGCCCACTCTCAGTCACCAACTAATGGGTTTTACCAGGTCACCAAACTGTTAAATTCCCTTGTGGGGAGAATATGCTATTGTATCAGAAGAGTCTTCTAAACGTGGGACTGAAAAATTACATTTGGCCTACTATTCCTAAAGAATATTCTTCCTAAGAAGTATAATGGTCTTTCCTCTTTTGTGAAAACCATACACAACGCTAAAACTGCTGACCTCTCTGTCAGACATCTACTCTGCTTAAATGCAGTTCCCTTTGGGGTAAGAAAAGACAGACATTCACTAAGAAACAAACTGCCTGAGAGCAGAAATGGATGGTGAAGATCACTGAAAAAGCCAAGTAACTAACCTGAATAGATTAGGATCAGGTCAGCAGTTCAAACCCGCTAGCTACTCCTTGAAAACCCTATACAGGATTGCTATGAGTCAGAACTGACTTGATGGTACTTATCAACAATAACAGCAACAAACAGATACATCTTGAACAAAAAGTCAGGTCTCCAAGGAGAAAGGCAGTTAGTTGGTTTAAAATGCTCTGATCTTAAGTACTTATCATTTATTGTAGCATATAACGCTAGAGACTTCACTTTCCTGGTTGACTAAACAAAAGGGGTAATTTTATAACAAAAGGATAATATACAGAGTTTTCTACAATAAATACATAAACAAACAAGGTAATTTTATAAACAAACACATAAATATATAAACAAACAAAGAGTCGTAAATTTTATGCCCGTAACACCAAGCCCAAACCCACCCCACTGCCATTAAGTTGATGCTGATTCTTAGCAATCCTATGGAGGTTTTCCAAGACTGTAAACCTTTCTCCCATAGAGCAACTGGTGGGTTTGAATCAGTGACCTTGTGATTAACAGTCCAACGCCTAATCCACAGCACCAAATAGGTCAGAATACAGGGGACAACTGGGATAGGGAAGGGGATTGGCTGACCAGACACACTCTCTTTGAAGGATGACATTTAAATGAGAGCCACATGATAAGAAGAAGCCAATCCTGGGAAGAGGTAGGGGAGAGCCTTCCAGACAGATTTCTGAGGTGGGATTAAGCTCAGTGCATTTGAGAAACAGATAGACAGGTAGCATAGCTGATGTGTGATGAACACGGGGAGATGGAACATGATGTAACCTAGAGTTTAGGGAGATAGACTTAAAAACAGAGTACGTGATCTCATTCCCTATTCCAGATGAAGACACTGAGGTTCTTCAGAGAGGTAATACCACGCCACACAGTACTGGCATTCCAGAGGTCAGGCTTGTAACTGTCAACACATGTACAACCCATTCCTGGCAGTACATAGTTGATAATAGTTTAGAGTAGAAGAGATATGTAAGAAAACACTACATGCCAGGCCAGCTGTCCCATGGGGGATCCAGAACATAAATGCATCCAGACTAGGGATTGCTGTGCAGGCATGGTGCAAACCAAGTGAGAGCTGTGTGGCTAACTCCTCACCTTGACTAGGGTCCTTCAATGTCAGTGTCAGCCTGGGCTCCCCTGGGCTCCCCAGCATCTGCAACCCCAATGAGGAAAGAACACGGAATATCTGGTTGTCTCTAATCATAGGCTCTGCCATCAATGATCTCATGCACTAGGTATTCACAGCAGGTGTAAGCAGAACACCCAGTGACCTCCCATTCCCTACCTGATCTTCCCAAATGGGATTGCTCAGGAAATGTAAATGGTAGAGGAGAATTGAACTTCAGGATGTTGAAAGGAACTGCCTTTGAAATATTGGTCATGTAGCTCTACCTCCCTCTATGCTACCCAGGTACCAGCACTCTCAGAACTCCCCCAGGAAAAGACCTTTTTAATAGGCATTGAAGGAGCAAAAAAAACCAAACAGGCAAAAAACAACACAAGCTTTTCTCTGTACTGGGATTTATTGTCCCACTATGTGCGCTTCCTCTGATTACCTTGCCTTTATCCACTATGAAGCACTCGGGGACTCGTGAACTTGTGATTTGGGAGGTAATTTGACTACTGTAGGCCACTCTGAGTCTCAACTCTTAAACGGGGCAGCTGCCCAGTTGTATGTGGGACCATCCACTCTCCCTGAGGATAGATTTGGCAGAGGTTCTAGCCCAGTTGGGTGGTAGCTTCCCAGGAGAGCTGGGCTGCCTGCCTCATTCTAGGTACTCACATCTGATACTCAGTCATCTTGTCATCCTTTCTCGTGTTCCAGGAGAATTCCTGAAGTCCTTTGGCAACCTCTTTCCTCCCAGCCTGGGCCCAGTACAGGTAGGTGTTCTGTAAGCACCTCTTCCTCAGCATTCCCCTATGATTCTGAAGGGAGCTTATCCATCTTCCCCAAGGAGTAGGTTTGATCAGCCTCCTCACTATTTGGACTGGGTTGTTGGTCTCTCTCTGTCCCTTTTCTGTGGGCTTCTGCTTCTGCCTCTGCTGGGTTGGCTCAAACAGTGTATACTTAACTGCAAACCGAATGTTAGTGGTTTGAACTCCCTCAAAAGTGTGTGGAACACAAAGGGCAGACAGGGATGGGCAACTTGGACATTGGCTACCCAAAATGAGGGGAGGGATACAAAGGCAAGAAGTGACTGGCTGACAAGCTTTCAAGAGGGAACCTAGATCCAGAGGGCGTGGAGGAAGGTAGAGTCTCCAGTGAATGGTGTCCAGCCTGTCCAGGAAGGGCTGATGAAACAAAATGTAGATGGGTCTCTTGTGATGCAATAGTGAATAATTGTTATCAGGACTGATTGTGAGGGTTGGAAATCTAAAGATGGACATTTTGTAGCAAAGAGGGGAGTGATTAATTTATCAGTCTAGGAGTGGAGGACCCTGGGACCATCAATGGAGAAGAGCGAAGAGCAGAATCCTACCCAGAGAGACAGTGAGGCCTGGGATGGAGGCAGAGAAGACAACGTCAAGAGATGGTGGGGCTGGGGGCTCGGGATCAGGAGATGGAAAGGGGCTGAGGACTGTCGTGGGGGGGGGGGGTGCAGGCTTACAGGGTACACCCCTTAGTTGGGTGAGGATGCATGGACAGGATGATAACTATGCCAATGAAATCATGGATGATGGAATGAATGTAAAGCTGATGTTCTCCCATGTAGACTATCACACAATTCACAATAAAATATTAAAAAAAAATAGTGTGTGGAAGAAAAGGCTGTTGATTTGCTTCCATAAAAATTCCATCCCCTGTAACCCCTGGGGTGGCCGTGAGTTGGAATTGACTTGATGACAATGGCAGTGAGTTTGGTTTTTCTGTCTTTGCCCATGTTCTGCCCCTATTTTATCTGGCTTCAGTTAAAAATTCCCCTTGACTTTAACCTCATCCAGCACTAGCTCTTCTTTGAGACAGAATTAATTAATTCTCTTTCACGTTGTCTTTCAGCCACACTAACAACCTAGTCACAGAAAAGTCCAAATTGGTGGTGTAAATAGCCTATAATTGTTGCAAGAAGTGTCTTTTTCATTACACAGTGGAAAACACAGTCCTTGAAAAGGAGGCAACAGCCCTGGAAGCTGAAAGGTTACAAACAGAAGCTCTGAGTTCATCCTGGTTCTTAGACTCATCAGCAGATATGAACATGGGCAAGTTACTAAACCTCTCTGTGCCTTAATTTTCAAAAATATCTAAAATAGGATAATGTTGTTATTAAGTACTATTGACTCGGCAATGACTCATTGTGACCCTGTATAGGGTTATTGAGGAGCATCTGGTGGATATAAACTGTTAACCTTACAGTTAATAGTCCAATGCTTATCTTACAGTGCCACAAAAGGACTCCAAAATGGGGTGATAACAATGCTTATTTCAAGATGTTGGATGAGATTTTTTTAATGAGTAAAATGTTTAGCACAGTGTCAGGAACATTGTTGTTGTTGTTAGGTGCCATTGAGTTGGTCTCGACTCAGAGTGAACCTATGCACAGCAAAACGAAACACTGCCTGA
>NW_006408834.1:2643900-2646368 GCF_000296735.1 Chrysochloris asiatica
ATCCTGGCCTTCAAGGAGCACTTTGGCTGCACTTCTTCCAACACAGATCTGTTGGTTCTTTTGGCAGCCCATGGCACTTTCAATAGTCTCCTCCAATACCATAACTCAAATACATAAATTCTTCTACTGTCTTCCTTATTTACTGTCCAGCTTTCACATGCATATGAGGTTGTTGAAAATACCATGGCTTGGGTCAAGCGCACCTTAGTTTTCAAGCTGACATCTTTGCTCTTCAACACTTTAAAAAGTCTTTTGAAGCAGATTTGCCTAATGTAATATATGTTGTTTGATTTCTTGACTGCTGCTTCCATGAGTGTTGATAGTTGATCCAAGAAGAATGAACTCCTTGACAACTTCAGTCTTTTCTCCATTGATAAGAATGTTGTTTATTGTCAGGAACATAGTAAGTGCTTAATAGATATTAACTAGACTCCCTGGGTGTTGCAAACAATTAGTGCTAAGGACTGATTGCTAACCAAAAAGTTGGAGGTTGGAGACTACCCAGAAAATTAACGATTGAAAACCCTAGGAAACACAGTTCTGCTATGACACACATGGGATCCCCATGAGTTGCAATGAACTCAACAGCAACTCTATTTGAGTAGTTCTCATTCCAGGAGTCCTGGTGTGATGATATAGGACAAACACTGGACTGCTAACTGTCTAACCCACCAGCTGCTCCTTGGAAACCCTATACAGGGTCGCTATGAGTTGCAACCAATTTGTTGGCACTTAACAACAGCAATGTCACCATTACAGAAGATTCTGAGAGCATCTTTTCTGTTGTCAGCTCAACACCTTCTGCAAACCTTGGATAATGGGGCTTTTTTTCTTAACCTCATTTCACTGTACTGGATCCAGTCCCTGATGTGGCTAAGTCCCCAATATACCTTGATAACCACCATTAGTCTGTCAATTAGTCTGTCTTGAGTGTTGCTGTGATTCTATAAGCTATACCATTGATACTTTCAATACCAGCAGTGTTAATGTTGGTGGACAGGTTTCAGCTGAGCTTCCAGACTAGGACACACTAGGAAGAAGTAGAGATGGACTACTTCTGAATATTTAGTCACTGATAACCTTATGAATAGCAGTGGAACACTGTCAGCACCAGAATATTGAATACTGAAACATGAAGAAAAGTGCCAGAATATTGTCAGAGATGGTGCTGGAATATGAGACACTTAGGTTGGAAGACACTCAAAATGCAACTGGGGAAGAGTTACCTCCTCAAAGAAGAGTTGACTATGATGAGGCAAATGGAGCAAGCCTTTGGCACCTTCATATACTGATGGGGCACAGCTGAAACTGAGAAGAAACACTTGTAAACATCCATTAATAATCAGAACATGGAATGTACAAAATATGAATCTAGGAAAACTGGAAGTTGTCAAAAATGAAATGGAACCCATAAAGATTGCTCTCTTAGGCATTAGTGAGCAGAAATGAACTGGTATTGGACATTTTGAATCTGACAATCACATTGTTTACTGTGCCGGAAATCAATTGAAGAGAAATGGTATTACATTCATCATCAGAAAGAACATTTCAAGATCTATTTTGAAGTGTAATGCTATCTGTGATAGGATAATATCCATACGCCTACAAGGAAAATCAGTTAATACCACTGTTATTCAAATTTACATATTAACCACTAAAGCCAGTGATGCTAAAATTGAAGACTTCTACCAACTTTTCAAGGAGCATAGTGGTTACGAATTGGGCTGCTAACCTCAAGGTCAGCAGTTCGAAACTACCAGCTGTTCCGTGGGAGAAAGATGAGGCTTTCTGTTCCCATAAAGGTTTACAGCCTCAGAAACCCTGTGCAGGTTCACTATGAGTGGGAACCGACTCCACAGTACTTACAGCAACAACAACCACACACTCTTAAGTCTGAATTGATCAAACATACAATCAAGATGAATTGACAGTTACTGGAGATTGGAATGCAAGAGTTGGAAACAAACAGGAAGGATCAGTAATTGAAAAGTAAGTAAGGCCTTGGTGATAGAAGTGATGCTGAAGATTGCATGATAGAACTTTGTAAGACTTGTTCATTGCAAATACATTTTTTAAACAACATAAAAGATATACATGGACTTCACCAGATTGAATACACAGAAATCAAACTGACTACATCTGTGGAAAGAGACAGTGGAAAAGCTCCATATCATTAGCCAAAACAAAGCCATAGGCAGACTGTGGAATAGATCATTAATTGCTCCTATGCAAGTTCAGGCTGAAGCTGAAGAAAATAAAAATAAGTTCATGAGAGTCAAAATATGACCTTGAACATAACATACCTGGATTTAGAGATCATCTGAAGAACAGATTTGATGCATTAGACACCAAAGACTGAAGACCAGAAGAGTTCTGTGATGACATCAAGAACATCATACAGGAAGAAAGCAAAAGGTTATTAAGAATACAAGAAAGAAGAAAAAGAGCAAAATGAATGTCAGAAGAGA
>NW_006408834.1:2648278-2648934 GCF_000296735.1 Chrysochloris asiatica
GGTCAGTTTGAACCACAAGGTCAGCAGTTCAAACCCACCAGCTGCTCCTTAGAAATCCTGTGCAGGATTGCTGTAAGAACCAACTTGAATGCACTTAACAACAGTGACAACAATGTGCCTTGTTGATGGGGTAATCACAGACATGTGAATGAGGTTTTCAAGTTTCCCTGTCATCCAACCCATATTTGGAAGTTATTTTTAGATTTCTGATCCTAGTTAGCAGCAGACTATTTCTTTTCCAACTATGCATTTGCAGTACACATTTCCAACTTACTATGAGTCAGAACCAACTCCACAGTACTTAACAATATACCGGTCACAGTTCAGTGGAGCCTGAGTTATTTGATAAACGTTAGGCACCTTAGATTTCTCCTGGGTTCTGTGTTTGGAGTATTGAACCCAGCACTTGCGGTACTTGGTGATTTTCTCTCAGAAATAACCCTGACTTCTCCATGCTCCATTTTTTTACATCCCTATTTTTGACCTTGAGTGTTACCTGTTTTTGCTTTCTTGGCGTTCTTTACTGTAGTACAGGAAAGCAATCCAAAGGTTTTGCTATTTTTCCGGGACAGTTTGAAACCTGAAGAAAAGTAACAAGTATCTTTTGTTTCTAGGTTTTATTTGCACTCTAAATAAAGCTTTATGCTTTTTTTTTT
>NW_006408834.1:2651601-2661225 GCF_000296735.1 Chrysochloris asiatica
GATATGCCACATGATTTGTAAGTCATTCACAAAGGAAAGAAATTCCTAGAAAGACTTGGCACAATGGCAGAATCATTGGAATAGGGTTGGAATTAACCAGAGGCAACTTTGAAACTCAATTGCAAGTTCCAGTGTGTTAGTTTTTAAATGAATTTCATAGTAGGCACATCCCATACAATGTAATCTTACATGCTACTAGAAAGTCAAAATATTTTAAGCATGAGGATTTATTGGAGTCCTGTTTGTATAAAGCATAAAGATAAATTTTTAAAAGAAAAATAATAATTTGAAAGTCAAAAAGAAAGAAATCAAATGGCATATTGCATTAGGCAAATCTGATGCACAAGACCTCTTGAAAGTATTGAAAAGCAAAGATATCAGTTTGAGGACTAAGGTGCACCTGACCCAAACCAAGTTATTTTTAATAACCTCATATGCATGTGAAAGTTGGACAGTGAATAAGGAAGACTTTAGAAGAATTGGTACATTTGAGTTATAATGTTGGAGGAGAATATTAAAAGTACCATGGACTGTCAAAAGAACAAATCAATCTGTGATGGAAGAAGTACAGGCAGAATAGTCTTTGGAGGCCAGGATGGCCAGACTTCGTCTCTTATACTTTGGACATATTATCATAAGGGATCAGTCACTAGAGAAGGGTATTATGTTTGGCAAAATGGAGGGTTGGAGGAAAAGAGGAAGATCCCCCAGTGAGATGGATTGGCACAGTGGTAGCTGTGATGTGCTCTAATGTAGCAACAATTGTGAGGTTGGCGCAGGACCAGGCAGTGTTTCATTCTGTTGTGCACAGGGTCGCTATGAGTCGGTGCCGACTTAATGGCACCTAGCAACAACAACAAAAATGTGTTGATGAAATAATTCAGTACAGAAATGTTAGAAACTATAAATATATCGATTTTAATCAAGACCAGAGGAATTAACAAACTACCACTAAGTAAAGCCCCCACTAGAAAAGCAATAACTTCATTAGAAAAAATTATAATATAAAGGAAAATGATTAAATCTGAGCTAATAATATGTTTATGTTCTTATAGAGATAGTCTGTATATGTGGCAAAGAAGTTCACCGACTTTATTAATCTCATTATGTGTGTGTTGAGTTTACAAAAATCCTGAAAGTTGATAATAGTGATTAAACAGGGAAATGTGACAAACCAGAACATCTAGATGTGTTGTTAGGCATTGGGCCAAGTGGTTTTAACCACCTGGCAGAGAAATAAGAAAAAGAGAGAGAGGAAAAAAAAAATAAAAAAAGGAGAAGGAGGAAGAGAGAGAAGAAAGACAAATAACTTGATTTGTTTCTGTTCGTGGAGGTATCTTTTCCTGCCTACTTTATCTTCAGCCTGCAGCCTTAATGACTGGATTACTTTTGATTTCATTAAAAATATCCTGAGCTGACTGTTTCTTTGGATTCAGTGGTTGGTCTGATGGACTGGTGAGTGGCTGCAGCGGTCATCCCTGGCCACCGAATGATCCCCTGTTTTCCTATCTGTGCTCCAGGTACCAGAAAACAAACAGACTAGAGGTGGGGAACTGGGAGAGCCTGGGGTCTGGTTTCCGTTCCTTTCCATTGTGTTTCCCAAAGTGTGTTCTAGAGGACATACATCCCAAATACTTCATGAAAATATTTTCAGGGATTAAATCAATGTCTGTGTGTGTTGTTGTTTTTAAGTGCCATTGAGTCGATTCTCACCCATAGTGACCTGTATAGGGTTTCCTAGGAGTGGCTAGTGAGCTTGAACCACTGACCTTGTGATTCAAACCAACCTCTCAGTCCAGTGCATTGACCCACAGTGCCATACCAGTACTCCCATGTCTGTGTGTAGGAGTAGGAAATATTATATTATATGAAATATATGAAAATCTCTAGGAAAATTATTTAAAGTTTGAATTCAGTTTCTCCTGAACATATCTGACTCCTGTGAAGACCACCTGTTAGCATCTCATAGAATGTTGGGAAATCTTTTGTTTTGGGGTTCAGTGGAGACATTTGCCTTTTGTGCAGTGAAACTGAAATATTGAGTTTAGTTATTCAACTTCATCTCAACCTAGTACAATTTATCATTTCAGCACCACGATGCACAAATGGAAGTCCTGGTTTGGCACTGTGGGATAGAACACTGGACCACAAGTTTGGTTTGAACCACCAGTCACTCTTGGAAACCCCAAACAAGGCAGCTATGAGTTGGACCTGATTCAACGACACTCAACAACAACATGTACAATAGGACATCATGTTTGGTAAAGTAGAAGGTCAGTGTATACAAGGGAACTCCTCAATGAGATGACTTGATACAATAGTTACAACAAAGGGCTCAAGCATTTAAACATCCTGGAGATGACACAGAATAGAGCAACATTTTGTTCTGCTGTACAGAAGATTACCATGAATCAGAGCGATCTCACAGCTACTAACACCACCACATGCAATAGTGACGCATTGTTGTTGTTGTTAAGTGATGTCGAGTCGAATCTGACCCATAGCGACCATGATTCTGACCCACAACGACCCTGTATAGGGTTTCTGAGGGGCAGATAGTGAGCTTGAACCACCGACCTTGCAATTCAACTTTGCTGTCTGATGCATTAATCCACAGCGCCACACCAGGACTCCAATAGTGACCCATGGGGGCTATTAAGCAGAGATAGAAAGATGAATACGGTAGTCCCTGGCTTCAGAGAGCTTGTGATCCTATGCTAAGGGTCAGATGGAATAATAAAAGTACAGGGGGTAATAAAAGAATCTTAATGGGAGTACAAAGTGATAGTTCAGAGAAGGCACAACCTATTATGAGTCTGCGAGGAGGAGGCAATGGAGGAAAGCTTTGAAAGGTGCTCAGATTCAAAAGACTGAGATGGGGCTGGACAGAGAATAGCATTTAGGGAAGACTTTGAAGGCCTCCTGTGGCCAGTTGTAGGAAGCATGCAGGGGGATATTAAAAGGACACTCTGAACAGGTAAGTTGCAGCCCTAGTACAGCAATGCTTGAATGCCATATTGAGACAGTTGGATGAATTATAGACAATAGGCAGCCACTGAAGGTCTCTGAGTAGGAGACTGAGTTAATGGGAGATCTGTTTTAGGAATGATGGACCCATTTACCTGTGTGACCAGGATATGGCAGCACTAGAGACACCAAACAGTATTCAATTTTAGTAGAAATACAAGGGAATGATAAAGAGACCCTAACTTGGGATGAAGTAGAGGACACTGAAGACCCATCAATGGTTCCCCGGGGCTACATTCAGGTTCCTTGGCATGACTTAAAAAGTTCCCCATCATCTGTTATCTTATCTGTATCTCTATCCCTGCATCTCACCAGCCTCCTGCTTTTCTCACTCAATCCTCCAAGCATGGCAAGTTGCTTTAAACTACTTGAACATATCACTGCTTCTCTCACTGTCAAACCTTTGCATATGCTACCTCCTTTGCCTAAAATGATGATGAAGAAAATGATGATGATGAAGGTAGCCAGCACCTAAAGAGCACTTATTCCATGACACACTCTGTTCCAAGTATTTCTTTTCTAGAAGAACTTTCGTTTTAAAAAAAAAAAGTTTTATTGTGAATTATGTGATAGTTTACATGGGAGAACATTAGTTTACATTCGTCCTATGATATATCGTTTCATTGCCATGGTTACAATCCCCTCCATGCATCACCAACCAACCAAAAGGTATACACTACAAGCATGCCCCCTGGTCATCAGCACACAGCCCCTCTCCCTCTCTGTGTCTTAAGTCCCCAGCTGCTCCATCTCTCCACGTGGTCGCCTCTGCCTCCATCTCAGGCATCACTGCTTCTCTGGGTAGGATCCTGCTCTCTGCTCTTCTCCCTTGATGGTCCCAGGGACCTCCGCTCCTAGCCTGAAAAGTTAATCACTCCCCTCCTTGCTACAAAACTTCTACCTTTACATAGAACTCTCGTTTTTTGAAGTGGAGTTGTGTCTTCCCTCATCTTCCAAGGGGAGAGGGTACAATTGCTTGTTGTTGTTATTATTGTTGTTGCTAAGTGCCATCGAATCGGTTCCGACCCATAATGACCCTGTATAAGGTTTCCAAGGAGCAGCTGATGAGCTTGAACTGCTCACCTTGCGGTTCAAACCATCATTGCATTCCACCATATTAACCCACAGTGCCACACCAGGTGCTGTCAAGTTCTGACTTGTAGTGACCTTATGTCCAGCAGAACAAAACACTGCCCAGTCCTGCATCGTCCTCACAATCAATGCTATGCTTGAGCCCATTGTTGCAGCTACTGTGTCTGCCATTCCATTTTGTTGAGGATCTTCCTCTTTTTCATTGCTGACCATCTACTTTACCAAGTATAATGTCCTTCTCCAGGGACTGGTCCCTCCTGATAACATGTCCAAACTACATAAGATAAAATTTTGATATCCTCCATTCTAAGGAACATTTGGCTATACTTCTTCCAAGACAAATTTGTTTATTCTTCTGGAAGCCTACGGTATATTCAGTATTTGTTACCAACATCATAATTCAAAGACATCAGTTATTCTTCATTCTTTTACATTCATTATGCAATTTTCTCATGCATGTGAGGATTGCAAATACTATGGCTTAAGCAATAGATAGGTTTATGGGGTGGGGGGAGGAGGCAAGAACATGAACAAAGTATGCTCACTATGGAATGGGCAACCATTCAAAGTCAAAAGGGAAACATATGCCTAAGGACAAAGTTGAGAATGGATGGAAAGGTGAGTGGAATGCAAATAGGAACCACAGAGAGGAAACAGGATCACTGTTGGTGTATGAAACAAAGTATATGGCTTGTTGAATATAAAGCTGATGATCTTATGTATAAACCTTCACTCAATTTGCAAAAATAATAATTAAAAAAAGACCAGGAAATTATTTCCCCATATCTAAAGAGTTCTGGTAGCGTAGTGGTTATGAATTGTGCTGCTAACCTCAAGGTCAGTAGTTTGAAATTACCAGCTGTTCCGCGGGAGAAAGATCAGGTTTTCTGCTCCTGTAAAGATTTACAGCTTCAGAAACCCTATATAGGGCTGCTATGAGTCAGAACCAACTCCATGGCACACCACTACTACCATCAAATGCAATGCAATTGTCTGTTTTGTTAACCTCAGTTTGTATCTACAGCATATAAAACAGCTCCCGTCTCATTTGTCACTGTTGTTAATGCCATTGAGTCAGTTCTGGCTCATAGCAACCCTGTATAGAGTTTTCAAGGCGGTGCATCTTTTTAGGAGCAGAAAGCCTCATTGTCCTCCCACAGAGTGGCTGGTAGACTCTAAAAACTGACCTTGTGCTTTGTAGTCCAGTGTGTTTCATACAGAGATACCAGGCTCCTCTGGCACATAATACATGGTAAATAATTGTTGAATGAGTAAATAAATAAAACAAGAAATCAATCAATTCATTAAAATATACTGTGATTCCCAAACCAACTCAACCCCCTGGCTCTACCTTTCTTTCTGTGACTCAAACCCACCAAGACCACAGTCATCTACTCACTTTTCTCCTGTGGTCTTCTCTGAGGATTACAGGGAACATGGCAGATAAGAGTTGTGACCCACTGTTGCTGTCAAGTCAACTTTGACTTGACAAGCCCACTTGTTTCCGAGTAGAACTCCATAGGGTTTCCAGTGGTGGTACTTGTTATAAATAGATCACCAGCCCATTTTTCCATGATGCCATTGGGTGAATTCAGACTGCCAACCTTTCAGTTAGTTGTTATTGTTGCTGTTAAGTGCTGTCGAGTTGGTCCGACCTTTAGCAACCCTCTATAGGGTTTTCAAGGAGCGGCTGGTGAGCTTGAATCACAGACTTGCAGTTCATACCAACTTTGCAGTCCAGCACATTAACCCACAGCATCACACCAGGACTCCTTTTCAGTTACTAGTCAAGTGTAAACTATTTGCACCACCCAGGAACACATGGTTGTGATTCTATGACAACATGAATGTTTCTGCCTTCTGACTATGCCTGGTTTCTGGGTGTGCTGAGACAGGGGAAATACTCTAAAGGAACCTGGCCATGTCAGAGGACTGGGATGTTAATGTGAGGGTACAGGAGAGTGGGAAAGAGCAGTGTGGACCTGATTTGTCACGAGTCCTTGCTGGTGAAGGTAACCTTGATCTCAGAAGATGCATGGACAAAGACCTAAAGGTCCATTGCCGTCTTTATAGGCCCCGAATTGAAGATTCCACAGTCTTTACCAGGTGAGGGACAAATGCCAACATGGCTAAAGGTAAAGAGACAGAGCATGTCTGAGGGGTGAGGAGACTAGAAGGACTTAGAGATGGAACAAAGGTATGTGAAAAAGAGAATCTCTTTTCTTAATCAATGTCCTATCTAGTATCTGAGTGTATTCTTTTGTGAATATGAATATTTTAATTCGGGAGGAGTCACTTTTACTCATTAAATTTTTGATTCACTCTCCAAAGTTAGAGTTATGATTGTAAGGATTCTGAAGACAATTATATCCCCCAATAGATCGGATGACATAAGATAGTAACCAACTAGAAGTAGGTGTTTGATAAAGGGCAGTGAGTTCAATGGGATAGTTCTTTATGTGAGGAAAGAATGTTCAGTTGTGATATGACAAATGTTTATTTGATCACTCTTATATAATGGAAATTGAGATAAGCAAAACATTTTCATCATCAGATAAAATCAGTTTTAATGTTTTTGGTATTGTTGTTGTTACTAAGTGCCATCCAGTCAATTCCGATCCATAGTGACCCTACATGCAACAGAATGAAACCCTTCCAGTTCTTGCATTGTTTTCACAATTGTTACTATGTTTGGACCCATTGCTGCAGTCGCTGTATGAATCCATTTCATTGAGGATCTTCCTCCTTCATTGACCCTCTACCAAGCATGATGTCCTTTTCCAGGGACTGGTCCTTCCTGATAACATGTCTAAATTACCTGTGTCTCACTATCTTTATGTATAAGGAGCATTCTGGTTGTATTTCTTCCAAAATAGAGTTGTTTGTTCTTCTGGATGTCCATGATAATTTTGGTATTCTTCACCAACACTATAATCAATCCCCTCTTTAAAGTGTGTGTGTCAGTCTGTGCTACATATATGTCTTTCTACTTTTGAAAATGGAATCATGTTTATGTCAGAAAAGATATAGATTTTTGTAGATCCAAGACTTAATAAAATTTGGGGGGCTTCTTCCAGAAAATACCTCAAGCTTATGAATACAGATACAGGTGCAGAGTCTTAAAGGGGGTCCATATAAGTGAGGTGCCTCAAAGTTTAAAAACCATTAGCGTCTCAGTAAATCTTCCTCTTTATATCTTGCTTTTTGTTCCATTTAATGATCTATAGGAAATGTCTATAAACATACTTACCCATTCAGGCCTACAGGAAAACCTCTTGGAAAAGCTCAGTTAAATAAGCACATATTGAGCTGTAGGATAAGCACTAGACTGCTAACCACAAACTCAGTGGTTCAAACCCACCAACCACTCCTTGAAAATCCTATACAGGCTGGCTGTGAGTCTGAACTGACGCAATGGCCCTTAACAACAACAATATTGAGCACATAATAGGTATCTGGCACTAGGGCTACAATGAGAGAAAGTTCAACACTTGGCCTCAGAGTTCATCCATAAAGGAATAGCAACTCATTGGCAAGGAGCTTCTTGCCTGGAGTCTACAAAGGACCTGTGTACATTTCAATTACTTCATAGACAGCTATGAGTGAATCCTGTGAGGAGTACCACTCATTATAGTCTTAGAACCCAACCCAACAGTAATTTATCCTGAATAATTCATTTCAAGTCAAGCTCTCCAAATTGGGTTTCAGGAAGATGAGTTGTTCCATCTGCCGTTGCTTCCTATAGTCACACTGTCTTTTTTTTTCCACCTTGGAGCACATGCTCTGAAAGCCTTTGTTCTGCGAATATAACTGATGGAGTATGGTCCTGAGATTTATCAAAAGTCTATCTTAGTATGTCAGTGATATAAATAATGTAGCTGAAAAAAAAATGGAGAGGATGGATTTAAAGACTATAATTAAACAAAGTTTGAATATTGTTTAAAGTTAATCTCTGTACCTTCAGTTTGAGTCTTTAAATCTCTGAATTAGAAAGCAATTTAAACCTTTTCTATTGCAGTTGAATTGAACACCATAAAGCAAAAGGGAGCTTTGTCATGGGTTAAGCACAATGGCAGAATAGAGCAGATGTCAAATGTGTTTTCTATGTTAGCATGTTAACTTTTGTGTTTAAAAGCAAAGTCTAGGGCATTTCTTTTCTAAGCATACCTGAATATATTTCTAAGTTATTAACAAATAACTACTGATTAGAGTTTTCATATTAATTTTTGCCTTAATATTTTATTGTGTTTTCAGTGAAAGTTTACACAGATATCCACTTAACAATTTCTATACGACTTGTTTATGACCTTAGTTACATTTCCCACAATGTGTCAGCATTCTTATTTTTTGCATTCTGCTTATATTAATGTACTTTCTCTGCTCCACTTAGCTTCTCATCTTTATTTCAGGGTAAATGTCGATTATTAAGTCCCATAAAGATTTTTTCTTAAGGATCACAGTACTCACGAATGATATATATATTATATATATATTATAATGTGTCAATTTGTTATTTAGCTGAAAGATGACTTCCGGGAGTAGTTTCAGTTCAAAATTTAAAGATTATCTCAGAGCAATAGTCTCAGGGGCCTCTCTAGTTTCAACCAGCCCAGTAAGTCTAGAATTTTACCTTTTGAGAATTTGAATAATGTTCTACATTTTTTTTCCTTTTCTTGTTGTTGTTAGGTGTTGTCAAGTCAGTTCCAAATCATAGCAACCCTGTATAGGGTTTCCAAGGAACAGCTGGTGAGCTTGAACCATCAACTTTGTGGTTCAAACCAACTTTACTGTCCAGCACATTAACCCACAGCACCATACCAGGACTCCATCAATTCACATTTGTTTTTCAAAAGGCTGTAAAAGTGGATGAAACCTTCTTAATAACCTTTCAGTGCTTTATGGCTTAATAAGGAGGATGTTGGAGTCCAGATTCTTAGCATTTCTCAGCTAAAGAATGAGCTATCAGTTTTCAAAAGGTGACCTGTCTCATGGGAATATTTATTCAAACCACCTTATGATGAGAACTTGTTTTTTAAATATCTTAAAGGAGACAGATCTCCAACTTCTCTCAATGAATAGTCCATGCTTCAATTGTGAAATCACTGGAGGTGATTGCCCAACATTAGAAGACATTATAAAAATATAAAAGTGTATCCTCTTAGAATACTATGCAACTATGAAAAGAGAAGGCTCTTGATGCACTGCTGTCAAAAGAGCTCAAAAATATATTGTTCAAACATATGAAGAAATGTTCATGATCATTAGCCATTAGATAGATGCAAATCAAAACAACAGTGAAATTCAAAAACGTAGAGGACAATAAGTGCTGGCAAAGATGTGGAGAGACTGGGACCCTCCTATATGGTTGGTGGGATTGCAAAATGGTTCAACCACTCTGGAAAACAGTATATTACTTCCTCATAAAGTTGGAAATAGAAATATCTTATGATCCAGCAATTCTTCTACTTGGTATATATCCACAAGAAATACGAGCCATAACACAAG
>NW_006408834.1:2666409-2673153 GCF_000296735.1 Chrysochloris asiatica
TCAAGTGTGGCAGCGGTAATGAGGTTGGCCCAGGGTCGGACATTGTTTGGTTCTGCTGTGCATGGTGTCGCTATGAGTTGGTTCTGACTCAATGGCACCTGACAACAACAACTACAACAACTCTTGTGGTTCAATAGTGAGTAATTGTTATCATGACTGATTGTGATGATTGCAACTGTTAAGGTAGACATTTTGTAGAAAAAGAGGGGAGTGGTTGATCTTGCAGTCCAGGAGTGGAGGACACTGGGACCATCAAGGGAGAAGAGCAGGAGTGGAGTGTGGGACCCTATTCAGAGAAGCAACAATGATGCCAGAGATGGAGGCGGAGATGATGACGGAGAGATGAAGCAGCTGCGGACTCTAGACTCACGGAGGGTGAGGTGGCTCGTTGGGGGTGGGAGGGGAAGGAGAAATGCGGCAAGGGCAGGTTTTCAGGGTATGCCCTTTGGGTGTTTGAATGATTTGCATTTTCTTGAGTGTTTTGGTGTACGTACAAAAACCCCCACAAAAAAACAGAGGGAATAGAAGCAAATATAGTTGAATGATGATGCATGAAGGGGATTATAATCATTGCAATGAAATGACATACAATAGGATGAGTGTAAAGCTGATGTTCTTCCATGTAAACTATCACTCAATTCACAGTAAAAACTTAAAAAAAAAATTGTTCAATGGGAGAGAAAACAAGGCGTTGAACACAATCTGCTATGGAAAATAGTGGGAGTAAGTATTTGTACATGCATAAAGTATCTCTGGAAGGATAAATAAGGAAGAAAACTGCGTGGCTAGGGTGTAAAGAAGGGTTGGAGACTTGTCACTGTATACATTTTTAAAATTTCTGACCTGTGTGACTATATTACCTATTGAAGCATGAAGTGAAAAATAATAGTACAATTAATCATCTACTAAGGAAAACCTATATTTGTTAGGTTGCAATTAAAATCTTATTTCTAGGCTTAAAAGTCACTTGCTCCCAATATTCTATGTATCTTTCCTTAGAAAAATATTCTGCAGCACAAACTTTCTTTTTTAAAACTTTTTATTACAAGTTGAGTGAAGGTTTACAGACAAGATCATCAACTTTGCGTTCAACAAATTACATGCTTTGTTTCATCTCACTGATGACAACAGCTTCCCTGCAACAAGTTATCCTGCTTCCTGAACCCTATGGCTCCCCATTTACATCTTATATTTCACAAATGAACAAAGCAAAAATATTTGATGTGCATATACACAATAAAAAATACATATTCATCTAAATGTTCAAAGGGCACATTCTGCCAGCCAGATTCGTGTCCACAGGCACACATCCTCACTCAGTCCATGGGCCTACAGCTTGCAGCTCAGAGCACAACGTTCATCTTAATTTCCCCTTGCAAATGTGCTTTTGGAGAATCTTCTCTTTGATAGCAAAATTAACATGAAGGGAAGTTACAGGGCAGTGTCTTGATCCTTGAAAAGGAAACCTTTGCTTTCTAGGTCCCTCATTCAGTTAACATTCTTGGCTGCTAATCAAAAGGTTGGAGGTTTAAGCCCACCCAGAGGCACTTTGGAAGAAAGGTCTGGATCTGCTTTAAGAAAATCAGCCACTGAAAACTCTGTGGAGCACAGTTCTACTCTGTCACACAAACGGATCACCATGAATTAGAATCTACTGGAATTTGTCTGGAGACAATGCTGATCTCCTCCCATGCCTTTCCTTTACTGATGAGGAGGGGGCTGAGGACCCCAAAGGGTAGAGCAGCCTTCAGAAGTTGCTGTATAATAGCCTCCTGTGGGAGCTGATGAGTAATGGTGCCTGAGCTTGAGATGTGACTTGCCATTCCATCTGGGTGGAAGGAAATCTCTCTGTAGGACTCAAGGAAGGAGGACAGCAAGCAGAATGGTTTCAGACTGTACATCTCCACACAGCAAATGCAAATGAGAAGCTCTTCATGTTTTTATTAATATTATTTTCATCTGAGATTTCTGCCTTTGCAAAGTCCCACTTAATAATCCAAGACAGGACTGCAACATCTTTGTTAAAAGAAGAATCTTCTTGTGGATACATCAAAAAACTTAAGAATTGTTCCTATTCTATTTGGTGGACATGGAGGTGATGTTGTGTTCTCAAGACATCCTATCCACCTAAAATAAATAGCAAAAGATGACAGCATCAATGGAAAATAAAAGACATTTCAGTTCATCAATAAATGGACAGTGATAAAAATAGGTACTCAGAAGCCACAGCATAAAATGTGCCCTCCAAGTACTATGCTTGTGGAGGGAAATGGATTATTTGGCTGATATCTGAAAGCTCCTCAGAGGCAGTTGTTCTTTAAAGAGCCTCTCTTAAAGCCTCTGTGACTTCTAGATGGCCCCTTGTTTCAATGCAGCTCAGCATTGGTCAGGAACCTTCTTTGAGTAATACACAAAAAACTCCTTCCCAATACTCAAACATCAGCTGCTGACTAAGATATCTGACTCCCAGATGTTGACAAACACAGAGGGTTAAGTTCATAGCAATCACTTGCTTGTCCTTTCTTTCAGCAAGAATTTATGCACCAGCATTAAACTTTGATACTGAGGGAACCGAAGACCAAGGCAACGTCTTAGGGAAAGAAAAATAAATTTATGGATTCAAAGAACGCTGATACTCCACTTAAAGGGGCATGAAGCCACCATTTGCACCCCAGCAACTTATTTAAACAAATTATCCAATCTTTGTACTTCATATTCTTATGAAACAGACCCATGTACAACAGAGTGAAACAGTGCCTAGTCCTGCTCCATTCTCATAACCTTTGTTGTGCTTGAGCCCATTATTGGTGTTATTGTTGTTGTTATGTGCCATGGAGTCAGTTCCAACTCATAGCGACCTTGTACAGGGTTTATGAGGCTGTGAATCTTTATGGGAGCAGAAAGCTTCATCTTTCTCCCACGGAACGGCTGGTAGTTTCGAACTGCTGACCTTGCATTTCTCAGGCTGATTCATAAACACTACGCTACCAGAGCCCATTATTAGAGCCACCGAATCGCCCTCTATTTTGCTGACCCTCTACTTTCCCCAGCATGAGGTCCTTCTCTAAAGACTGATCTCTCCTAATAATATGTCTTAAATATGGGAGACAAAGTCTCACCATCCTCACCTCTAAAGAGCATTCTGACTATACTTATTCCAAGACAGATTTGTTTCTCCTCCTGGCAGTCCATTCTGGTGTATTCAGTATTCTTTGCCAATGCTGCAAGTTCAAGACATCAGTTCTCTGTTGTCCAGCTTTCACATGTATATGAGACAACTGAAAAAAAAAAAAGTGACCTAGGTCAGGTGCACCTCAGTCTTCATCTTTGCTTTTTAAGACTTTAAAGAGATCTTTCATTAGTAAAATGGGGCTATTAATAGCCATTGTGAGGATTAAATGAGATAGTCAATGCCTGTAAAACACATAGGCATCGCATGGCACAGAGAAAATGCTTGAAAAATGGGAGCTACTATTTTTTAGGCACTTGAATTAGGGTGTTGGCAAAGAATATTAGACTGTTAGAAGAACAAACATATCTGTCTTGGGGAAGTACAGCCAGAATGCCACCATTAATAATAGAATCAAGGATGGGTGAGACTTTCTCTCATGTACTTTAGATGTGGTATCTGTTGGAGAAGGGCATCATGCTTGGTCAAGTAGAGGGTCAGCAAAAAAGGAGATCTTCAGTGAGATGGATTGGCCCAGTAGCTCTAACAAGGGACTCAAACCCAGCAAAGATTATGAGGCTCTTACAGGATCAGGCAATGTTTCGTTCTATTATACATAAAGTGGCTGTGAGTCAGAGTCCACACATGTCACAACAACATCACATCATTTTGTTATTGTTGTAGGAAAGATGAGGATGAAGCAAAACATAAGTTTCCAGTAGTTTTCTCTTGGGAGAATCCCAAGTTAGATCTGGGACGAGATCACACTTTGTTCTTTCAAGTGCCAGTGTGGAAACCAAATGGAAAATCTGGGGAGAGAATGACTGTGTTTCTCTCTTCCCTGCCTGCCATAAGGCTATAATCCCTGAGATTCCTCCCTCCCACTAATAACAGGAGACTTTCTGGTTTATCTGTAACTCCCTGCCACGTTGTCATCCAGGTTATTCCAGGGATGATTTGTAGTCAATGTGACTGTAATCAACGCAGTTATCATACCATAAAACCCAAGGTCACGTGAAGGCAAGGCAGGCTAAAGAATCTATTACGTTCATTGAAAATAATATGAATAAATCATCTTGATAAATAAAGGGCTATAGGAAACCTCATAAACCCAAGCAACGTGTCACATCTTTATGTGATTTTATGACTTGCTTTCCTTCCTTTATGGTTTAGTTTCCCTCCATTAGATCCCTTGTTTTTTTCTTGTCTGAAACAGGACCCTCTTTTGTTGTGTCCCATAGCAATGGTAAGAAAGTGGTTTTTGGAAACCACATTAACTATAACGAGAACATGAGTGTGTTTGAGTCAAATTATTTCTTAAAAGGCACTTTAAGGTTGGAGATAACTGCTATCAGTTTTATGGGCTGCAAGATTCCTCCTCAGGGAAGCATTTATAGCATCTCCTGAAAGGCGACCTGCTCACGAGTCAGAGGGGAATGAATACAAAGATTGGACAGAATACAGCTTTTTTTGTCCTTGTCTTTGTGCAAACAAAGCACTGGACCAGAAAGAGAGAAGATTCTGTTTGGACTTTTAAAAGGCCTTCTACACAACCTGGCAACATGTCATTCTGCTACAAACTCATACAAGGTTGCCATGACTGGACGCCGACTCTATGACAACTAGCAATAGCAACAAGACAGCAGTCATTTCAGTGTCAACAGCTAGCTACTGTGTGTTTGGAGCACCCCCTCTCTCCTAGCACTGCTGTGATTGATGTCCAGTGGAAAACACCCATCCTGGAGCACAGAGAAATATAGAGTGTGGGGTAGTATTACAAAGCTCTGGACACCTAGACCATAAAGACAGGCAAACCAGCTTGCCTAAGATTAAGTTGCCTGTTATGTGCCATCAAGCTGGTTCTGACTCATAGTGATCCTATGCGTAGCAGAATGAAACACTGCCTGAACCTCTGTCATCCTCACAATTGTTACTGTGTTTGAAACCATTGTTGCTGCTACTACATCAGTCCACTTCATTGGGAATCTTCCTCTATATTAAGCATGATGTCCTTCTTCAGGGACTGGTCCTCCAAAGAACAAGAGGGGAAGTCTTGCCGTCCTAACTTCTAAGGAGCACTCTGACTGTACTTCTAAGATAGATTTGTTTGTTTTACTGGCAGTCCATAGTACTTTCAATATTCTTTGCCAGCACCATTGCCTGAATTACTTAGAACAATCCAAATTAGATTGAAACAATCTGGGTGGAGATTTTCTTTTTCCCCCTTTGGAGATATTTTTTGTAGGACTAGTCTGACCCCTATTTCTCCAACAAGTTGAGTCAAATAGTCTCTTGGGGCCTTTTTGTCTGTAAAGAGTAACAATATTGAGAATAATAATATGTTATTGTACAAGTCTTTCATTACATATTTGTGAAAGTACTTTCACATTTATTTGTAAACGGCTTTAGAAACATATCACAGTCTGCATTGTTGTTGTTGTTAGGTGCCATTGGGTCAGTTCTGACCCATAGCAACCCTGTGTACAATAGAATGAAATACCACCTGGTCCTGTGCAAGTCTCACAATTGCTATTACACTTGAGCCCACTGTTGCTGCCTCTGTGCTAATGCAACTCATTGAGGAGCTCCCTCTTTTTTGCTGACCCTCCACTTTACCAACCATAATGTCTTTCTCCAGGGACTGGTCCCTCCCAGTAATATGTCCAATGTAAGTGAGATGAAGTCTCACCAATTTGGATTTTAAGGAACATTCTGGCTGTACTTCCTCCAACACAGATTTGTTAGTTCTTCTGGTAATGCATGGTACCTTTAATATTTTTCTCCAACACCATAACTCAAATGCATCAATTCTTCTACAACTTTCCTTATCCATTGTCCAACTTTCACATGCATATAAGACTATTGAAAATGCCATGGCTTGTGTAAGGAACACCTAAGTCCTCAAACTTGAGCCCTTAAAAAGGTCTTGTGCAGCAGATTTGTCTAATGCAATACATCGTTTGATTTCTTGACTGCGGCTTCCATGAGTGTTGATAGTGGATCCAAGCAAAATGAAGTCTTTGGCAACTTCAATCTCTATTTATCATGATGCTATGTATTGCTCCAGTGGTGCATTGTTATTGCCCCTAAATATTTATGTACATAGCCACAGTTTAAAGATGTCTATGGATTCCTGGTGTGGAGCTGTAGGAGCAGTACTGGACTGCGAACCACAATATTGACAGTTTAAACCCACCAGTATCTCTTTGAAAACTCTATAGAGCAAAGGTGGGAGTCTTCTTTCTTCCAAGGGCCATTTGGATATTTATATCATTCATTTGTTGTTGTTACGTGACATGGAGTTGGTTCTGACTCATAGCGACCCTGTACAGGTTTTCCGAGGCTGTAAATCTTTATGGAACAGAAAGCCTCATCTTTGTCCCGCGGAACATCTGGTAGTTTGGAACTGCTGACCATGATGTTCGCAGCCTGATTCATAACCACTACACTACCAGAACTCCTTTATCATTCATAAGCCATATAAAATAATCAACTTAAAAATATTAGCTTGCTATAAGCAGTCAAGAAATCAAATGACATATTGCATTAGGCAAATCTGCTGCACAAGACCTTTT
>NW_006408834.1:2673253-2675380 GCF_000296735.1 Chrysochloris asiatica
TATGCACACCAATGTTCATAGCAGCACTATCCACAATAGCAAAAAGATGGAGACAGCCTAAGTGCCTATCAATGGAAGAATGGATAAACAAACTTTGGTACATTCACACAATGGACTATAATGCTACCTTGAAGAATATCAAGGAAGCTGTAAGCCACCACATAACTTGGATGAACATTGAGGACATTATGCTGAGTGAAATTAGTCAGTCACACAAGGAGAAATACTGCATAAGACCATTATTGTAAAAGCTTAAGAAAAAAATACCCATTCTAAAAGGAACAAAAATTTATTTGTTGGTTACCAGGATGGTGGTGGTAAGGGGAGGGAGGGGATGGTAGAGCACAGGGTAGGGGATAAAAACATGATAGTGTGGGTGTTGAGAGGGGCAATACACAGGAAGGGGGAGGGAAATGGAAGAACAAGGCAGATAGGAAAACATTTAAACAGGTTTGCATGGGCTAAATGGAACAGAGGTAAAAAGTGATATATGTTCAACCTTGGAACAACAGGGTTCTGTGATACATGGATTGAGGAATAGTCTGAATTGATAAAAGAGGGGAAATAATATTAAGATGCTTGATTGTCTCATGAATCTTGGTTTCCCTTACCTACTATTGTAAAATAGACATTTCAGGGGGAGTGAAAGAAATAGCCAGAAACATGATTATAGAAAGCTTATAAGTCCGTCTTCAGCCTATATCTGATTGGAATACCTAAAAGGGGTGCTAGAACTTGCCCAGTAAAAGAGGCTTCTTGTGGAGCCTTTGTAGCATCTAAAACCTTAGGTGGAATCCTGATCCACATCCAGAATCTTCTAAGATGGAAAATTTCTACTTGAAAAGACAAGCAGACAAGCCTGGGGCAGCTAGAGGAATAGAAGATACTTCTTGAAAAAAAGATCTGCAGGAAAAATCAAAAACAAAAATGGTAGTCTGATAGACTACCACAAAAACAAGCAAGTTGTCCACAGGGGAGCCATCAAGTCAATCAATCAAGTCCCTTCAGGGCAAACTCCCTTCCAAGACTAAAACTCAAAGATATACACGAGCAGTCAAGTAATCTTGCTGGCAACCACACTGGTCTACTGATGAGGGAAAGTGGGGGAAAAGCAGCAATAAAGATGTGGGCAGAGTCCGACCATGTTCAATAGACTCCTGTCAACCTGGAGTATGGTGAGACCTGGTTGGCCAGCAGTATGGAACACCTGAGGAATCCTGAGCCCATGGACAAGGACATAGCCACAGAGGGCTATAAAGAAGAGTGAAACATCCAGCTGATATGAAGTGTGGGACGATACAGAAGAATGCCCATATTTGCAGACAGTACCCATTTGACCTAGCTTTAATGGCTTGATGATCAGAACTTGACTGGAGAAAGAAGAGAGGAAAAAAATTTTTTTTGATAAAGAAAATAAGTGTAATTTGCTACAATTTAATGAACTTGACCTATACTTATGCAGTTTAAATACTAACCAAGAGAGAAAGAATCTTCACAGCAAGAATCATTCCCACCCCCTCCATACACAAGGTTGATAGGGCTGGGCAACTTAGACATTGGCTATGTAAAATGAGGTAGGGGGAGGAACTATAAAGTCATGAAGTGACTGGTTTACACGTTTTCAAGAGGGAGTTTAGTTTCAGAGAGTGCAGGGAAAGGTAGAATCTCCACTGAGTGGTTCTCAACCTGTCTAGATGGGGCTGGTAAAGTATATGGGGAGACATGTACTGAGGAGCTCGGTCAACAACAGGGATACCAGGCCAAGAGGGCTCATGAGATAGTGTTGGAACTCTGAAACAAATATAAAGGTATGTTTGGAGGATCGGAGGTTTTACAGCTGGGGAATTTGAAGAGAATCCAGAAATCTATTGTATTCTGGAACAAGACACTCAGCTGTTCCAGGAGCTGCCATCTTGGGAGAGAACATCTTGATTGTATCAGGATTGATAGTATCAGGAGAGAACATCTTGACTGTATCTTGAATATATCAGGATTGTATCAGGATTGACGCTGAAATTTAAAGTGACAGTATCAACATAAAACCAAAGGACCACCACTCGTCTGTCTGTCATGCTGTGGTGGCTTGAGTTGCTGTGATTCTGAGGGCTATGCCACCAGTATTTTAAA
>NW_006408834.1:2682930-2695310 GCF_000296735.1 Chrysochloris asiatica
TGGCCAAACTTCGTATCTCATACTTCAGACATATTGTCAGGAGGGACCAGTCGCTGGAGAAGGATATCATGTTTGGTAAGGTGGAGGGTCAGAGAAACAGAGGAAGACCTCCAGGAAGATGGGTTGGCAAAGTGGCAGCATCAATGGCTCAAGCGTGGCAACAATAGTGAAGTTGGCCCAGGATCGGACAGTGTTTCATTCTTCTGTGCATAAGGTCGCTATGGGTCAGTATTTACTTGATGGCACCTAACAACAACAACAACATGAGTCGGAACCAACTCCATGGCACATAACCAATCAGTGAGTCAGAATAGGTCAACAGTTCAAACTCACCAACTGCTCATCAGAAGTAGGTTCACTATGAGTTGGAACCTACTGGGCAGCTTAACAACAACAATGAGTTGCTAGAGGCAACAGGTATCTTGCACAAGGAATCCCTGACTGGTAAAAACAGTTCAATGCTGGACTACTAACTAACTGAAAGGTTAATGGTTCAAACTCTCTCAGAAGCACCTTGGAAGAAAGAGGCCTAGGGATCTGCTTCCCAAAGGTCGTGGCCTTGAAAATCTACTCTGAGACATGTGGGGTCGCCATGAGTTGGCGTCTATGGCACCATGTTGTGTTTTTCGGTCTGTTTGATCTTGTACAGTGCATCCCAGTGCTGACCTTCCATTTTACTGAAGACATTGGACAAAAGATGCTTAGTGTTAGGGAAGCCAGATGATTCCATCTTCTCAGAAAGTTGACATCAATCATCATTTGTTCACTTTGAAAGGATTTTTATTTCTTTATGACATTTTGTTCCAGGCCTAGAGGTGTCTTTGGCAAGAAGAACTTAAGATTTCTCTTTTCCTAATAGGAACATCGACGAGAAAAATGACAAGCAGGACAGTTTTATCTGTGTGACTAGACATCTGACAAAATGTCTCTTTTGCATCTGTGCTGGAGCTGTCTTAAAAATGGGATGTCTTCTAGGGGAACAAAGTCCAGAGCCTACAAGGTAGTTCTGAGTTTTTGCACGTCTGAACTCAGCTAACCAAATCTGGTGAAATCTCTCATTTCAAGGACGGTATTCCTGAAGACTTTCTAGCAGAAAAAAAAAAAAAAGTATTCATTCTCTTTTCTCCACTTGACTGAGCATATTTCCTTGTTTTCCTCATAGCTGTTGAAGCACAGAAAATTTTAAGCTTGAGCAAAACGCCATGCCTCCCAACACAACTAATACCATTTTGAGCTAGGAGGCATTGTCTGGAGTGAAGATAGTGCGAATAGACTTCTACCCCAATGTGGTACCACTGACACATACTCCTGCAGCAATATTAGGAAGGGGAAGTCAATTTTGCCTTAAGTAATCAGTTATTGGCATCCTGGTATGGTGTTGCAGGATAAGTACTGGACTGCTAACCTTAAGCTCAGAGGTTCAAACCCACTAGCCACTTCTTGGAAACTCTATACAGGGTTGCTATGAATTGGAACCAACGTTATGGTACTTTAAAAAAAAGTCAGTATTAATGGCAACAGTGGTGTATCTTCATTTAAGAAAAAAAGCACCAATAAACAAAGACCTAATGTTGCAAGACATGTTAACTGATAATATCTTACCACTATGTTTTTCACTTTGCAAAATAATTTGGCATCTGGGTGTCTTGTTGTATGCTTCTCTGCAGTTCAAGCTCCTAAGAAAACCTTTACAGGGTTGTTATAGGTCAGCACTGACTTGATGGCACTTAACAATAATGACATAACCCAGTGAGAATGGTATTCAATTTTCAAAGTTAACATATATTAAAAGACACATGTTGTTGTTGTTAAGGTGCGCTTGAACCACTGACCTTGTGGTTAGCAGTCCAATGCTTATCCTATATATATACTAGCTTATATGTGTATATATATAAAGATATAAAGAGAGAGAGTGAGTGAGAGAGACAGAGAGATTTATAGAGTCCTGGTATGGCGCTGTGAATTAATGTGCCAGACTGCAAAGCTGTTTGAACTGCAAGGTCAGTGGTTCAAACTCATCAGCAGTTCCTCAGAAACTGTATACCGGGTCGCTATGGGTTGGAACCAACTCAATGGTACTTCCAACAACAACAACAACAACAACAACACACACACATATATATATAAATTAGTATTGTATTAGATAGTATTATAGTAGACAATAATTTTAGTATTTATGAAAATACTGTATACAAAGTCTTATTCCAAATGTTTTTAAATGCCAGTTAGTTTACTTTCTTTGAAGCGATATTGAGTGAGTGAGGTGGAAAAATGCCCCATGTTACGGTAAGATGCCTCTTGACATTAGACATGTCTACTTAACCTCGGCACCATGATTGACATACTGGATGTATCCGCGATCAGCATCTGTACTCTGTTAACAAAACCCTCCCTCACACACACATGCTACTGATCAGCTTGGGTTCCAGCTCACTAACCCCAGCTGCTCCCCACTATCAAGGAGAAGATGTTGAATAACCAAAGAAAATAAGGGACAGGCTCAGGGGGGCGTTTCTTTCCTTTTCCCTTTGGAGGGCTTACATGACCCCCAACAACAGCAACAACAAAAAATGCTGTAAATTGGCCAGTGAGAGTGTTGGATTCCACACTGGGGATCCACAGTATCAGAACCTGATTTGACCACCTCAAACTTGAGGAGTTCAGGTGTGGCGCTGTGGGTTAATGCTCTGGACTGCAAAGTCAGTTTGAACCCCAAGGTTGGTGGTTCAAGCTCACCAGTCACTCCTTTGAAAACCTATACAGGGTCGCTATGAGTTGGTACTGACTCGACAGCACCTAACAATAACAACAACCTCATACTTGCCCTGGGATCCTGCACTGAGGCAGGGAAAGTTCTTCTCTTTATTTTCTCATAGCCAGAAACTGAACTAAGAATATGATAAGACCTCAAAGAATAGAAGGTGGGCATTCTAGAGACCTCGGTGAGTTGTTGATATATCACTTTTTGGGTGGTGTCTCAGTTTCCTTATCTGTAACATCATTAGTATCCACATGAATAATGATGTCCATAAAATATTTAATGTAAATAATGTAAATGTGTGGATTTTTTTGCTGCTGCTCTTTTTGCTTTTATCATTGGTTTCTGAGCTGATAATATAAGACTACATCCAGAGCTGATGGCGACAGCAAAGAATGGAGAAAATAAGAGCTTCTTAGACATCCTTGTTGACTTGCCTCAGTTTCCCATGAAGGGATGGGACTCCCTTCCAGGCAGAACTATACTCTTATGGGGCTCGAGTGTCCATTGGTTCTTTCACAGCCCTGCATTTGCAATCTGCAATGTTAGGCTTTTATTGTTTTATGGCTCACAATTTAAAAAATAAAATGTTTTTTAGCTAGATATTTGCTCTTTGAGCAGTTTTATGTAGGACAACAGTGTTGCTGTTGTTATGTGCCGTGGAGTCAGTTCCAACTCATACCAACCCTGCATAGGGTTTCTGAGGCTGTAAATCTTTACAGGAGTAGAAAACTTCATCTTTCTCTCGCAGAACAGCTGGTAGTTTCGAACTGCTGACTGTGAGATTAACAGCCCGATTCATAACCACTATGCTACCAGAGCTGTTGTAGTTAAGTGTCATCAACTTGGTTCCCATTCACAGTGGCCCTGTATAGAGTTTCCAAGGAGCAACTGATGGGTTTGAACCCCTGATTTAGACCTTATGGTCCAGTGGTTGTTCTATAGTATGGCACCAGGAATCTTAGGACAACATTAAAGGGGAAATAAATTTCTCAAGCAATTAACTTGCTTGTGACAATGTATTTGAGCCAACCCTGAAATGCAATGAGTTTTCTCACTTAAAACGAGAAACAGATTTCATGATTTAAGACTGCAAGCACTGCATTATTATCGGGATATAGAAAAGCCTAGAAATATGCATCCAAAAACTAGAACCAAGGTTTATAGGATGATTGTTGTTTTTGTTAAGTGCTACCAAGTCAGTACTGACTCATAGCTACCTTGTATAGGGTTTCTGAGGAGTGGCTGGTGAGCTTGAACCACCAACCCTGTTGTTCAAACTGACTGTACAGTTATAACCCATATTAACCCACAGTACCACACCAGGACTCCAGGCTGATTATCACCTCCATGACACCTAACAACAACAACAATGTGATGGCTTAAGGAGTTGGGCTGCTAACCTCAAGGTCAGCAGTTCAAAATTACCAGCCATACCTTGGGAGAAAGATGAAACTTTCTGATCCTATAAAGATTTACAGGCTTGGAAACCCTGTACAGGGTCACTATGAGTAGAACCGACTCCATGGCAAACCACCACCACCACCACCAATGTGATGGCTGGAACTGCACTTGTCTTGGCAGGGCCAGACTACATTATTTCAAGGGCAAATAATCTGAGAAGCAGGGTTATATGAAGAAAACCATGGCGTCAGGATTGGAGGAAGACTCATTAACAACCTGCGATATGCAGATGATGCAACCTTGCTTGCTGAAAGTGAAGAGGACTTAAAACATTGACTGATGAAGATCAAACAACACAGCCTTTGGTATGGATTGCACTTTAATGTAAAGAAAACAAAAAATCCTCACCACTGGACCAATAAACAACATTCTTATCAACGGACAAAAGAGTGATGCTGTCAAGGGCTTTATTCTTTTTGGATCAACTATCAACACTCATGGAAGCAGCAGTCAAGAAATCAAATGATGTATTTCATTAGGCAAATCTGCTGCACAAGACCTTTTGAAAACGTTGAAGAGCAAAGATGTCAACTTGAGGAAGGACTAAGGTGCACCTGACCCAAACCATGGTATTTTCAATAACCTCATATGCACGCGAAAGCTGGATAGTGAATAAGGAAGACCATAGAAGAATTGATGCTTTTGAGTTATGGTGTTGGAAGAGAATATTGAAAGTGCCATAGACTGCCAAAAGAACCAACAGATCTGTGTTGGAAGAAGTGCAGCCAGAGTGCTTCTTGGAGGCCAGAATGGCCAAATTTCTTCTCTTATACTTCGGACATTTGTCAGGAGGGACAAGTCATGGAGAAGGATACCATGTTTGGTAAGGTGGAGGGTCAGAGAAAAAGAAGAGCACCCCCAGCGAGATGGATTGGCCAAGTGGCAGCATCAATGGGCTCAAGTGTGGCAACAATAGTAAGGTTGGCCCAGGATTGGGCAGTGCTTCATTCTGTTGTGCATAGGGTCGCTATGAATCGGTATAGACTCAATGGCACCTAACAACAACATACGACCCTCGGAGTCCTGGTGTGGCACTGTGGGTTAATGTGCCAGACTGCAAAGCCATTTGAACTGCAAGGTTGGCCAGTTCAAACTCACCAGCTGCTCCTTGGAAATCTTATACAGGGTTGCTATGGGTCAGAACCAACTCGATGGCACTTACCAACAACAATATGACCCTCAGGAGTCCTGGGGTGGTGCTGTGGGTTAATGCGCTGGACTGTAAAGTCGCTTTGAACTGTAAGGTTGGCGGTTCAAGATCACCAGCTGCTCCTTGGAAACCCTATACAGGTTCACTATGGGTCAGAACTGACTTGAAGGCACTTAACAATAACAGCAACAATTCGGGCCTCGGACCTGACATTCCCCACCCCTGATCTAATGGATGTGATCTGTTCCCCTCCCCCATACTTATTTTAGTCCTGTTGGTTCAGATTGAGTTTTTCTTCTCATTTAAATGGACTATAAACTGATATCAGAAAAAGATAAACAACCTGGCTCTGGGCTTAGCAGGACAGGAGCATCTATGTTAATCCCTGATCAGCAAGGTGCTTGTCTCTGGTGACCTTGAATTAGGGCCATCCTTCCTGATCCTTCTTGGTCTCTAGTTACTTTTGCAGACAGTGACACTGCCATGCTTTCACGCCTTCCTAGGCTGCAGAAGAAAACATGGAGAATCTTTTGCATAACGGAAGCCCTTGGTAGCACAGGCATGATTAAAAGACACAGGCCACCTTAGACAGGAAACTCTCAACCCCAGCAATTGAGCCCGATCACCCTAAGCTTGCTGTTGGGGTGGAAGCAAAGATAAAGCAATCAGACCACTGTGCCAGAAAACAACTTGTGTCACTACCGAGTGTTCCAAGGATGTAACTTCTGCAGTTGGAATTTTAAATATCTTCTTTGTGAGATTTCTCACCTCCTGTGCTGTGTGTTTTCTTGGGATTCAGCTTTTATCTCACCACATAGAATTTGTTTATGGCTCATTTTGTATTGCTTATTGTTTTGTATAAGCTTGTCTTTTTGGTTGATTTTTAAACTCTTTATGGCTAAGAGTACTTGCTTTTCTTAAACCTTAATTCATAGATGTACAAGGGTAAGTCAAAAAGTATTGCTACAGAATTATAGAAATTTTTATTAAACAAAAGTATCAAAATGTGAAGCTATTATTTCTTGACAAATTCTCCATCTAGGTCTATGCATTTGGGTGTTTCCATACCTCTACTCCTTCTCCAAGGAACCCTCGTGGCTCTGTGGAGTGAACATCGAACTGCTAAGTTTAAGGTTGACAGTTCAAGCCTTCTAGTCACTGTGGGAGAAATATGTGAATGTCTGTTCCCATAAAGATTTACAGTCTCAGAAACTGTATGTAGCAGTTCTAGTCTGTCCTATATTGAATTGTAAAATCACTCAGTGATGGTGGGTTAGCCCTTCAAGAATTTTCTTCAATTTATGTCACATCAAAACAGCACTGTTGGCATTTGCAAGGGACTCAAATTGCTTTTTTTTTTTAAGTGTTCTTTGAGTTTGGGGAACAAACAGAAGTCTGAAGGAGCAAGATCAGGGCTGTAGGGTGAACAGGATAAGGTTTGCCAATGAAATTCTCATAGGACAGCCTTTGCTACCTACCCTCAAAGACTGAGCAGGTACGTTGTTGTGATGGAAACAATTCCTTGGTAAAATTTTCCTTGGCTTTTTTTTTTAAATTAGCAATGCAGTTTTCAATTTTCTTAAGACTTTTTCATAATATGCCCTCATAATTGTCCTGTGTCTCCTTCAAGAAAATCTACCAAGATGACGTTTCCAAAAACAGTCAGCTTAATTTTCTGAGCTGACCTCTCTGCCTTGAATTTAACTGGTGCGGTAGATTTGTTTGGAAGCCACTGTTTGGATTAGGCTGTTGTTTGGAGGCGTCCAAATGAGACTAAGACAAGTAGTGTGTTACTGAGCACACTTGTCTGCAGCCGTCCACTGATCGCAGAAACATGCTTAAATATATTTTGTTTGGAATAAACCTGTGCACGTCTGCACTGGAACCAGGAAACAATACTGTCTTACTTATCTTCAAATACTGATCTCTCTCTTTTTTTTTTTTAACAGCTTTGAGATGCAAGTCACACACCACACGATTAATCTATTTAGACTGCATAATTTAATTGTTTTAGTACATTCAGAGTTGTGCAGCCTTCACCACAGTGAATTATAGATCATTTCCATCACTCCCCAAAGAAACTCCATACCTTTTAGTCTCACCCCTTCCCTTCATGAAGGTTACCTTCATCCTTCCCTTCCCACCTATGTAACCATAATCTACTCTCTATAGAATTGCCTCCTTTGGACATTTCATCTGAATGGAATGATATAGTACGTGGTCTTTTGTAACTGGCTTCTTTCATTTAGCTTGTTTTCATGTTTCATCCATATTATAGCCAGGTCAGTACTGCATTCCTTTTTATGGTTCAGTAATTTGACATTGTATGGATATACCTTTGTATTGGAGTCCTGGTATGGGCTAATGTGTCAGACTGCAAAGTCGTTTGAACTGCAAGGTCGGTGGTTCAAACTCACCAGCTGCTCCTTGGAAACCCTATACAGGGTCGCTATGGGTTGGAATCGACTCGACGACACTTAACAACAATAACATGGATATACCACATTTTGTTTATCTATTCACCAGTTGATGGATATTTGAGTTGTTTATACTTTTTGACTTTATAAATAATGCTAATGTGAACTTTCCTGTATGAGTTTTTGTGTGAACATATGTTTTCATATTTCTTAAGTATATACCTAGGAACAATTGCTAGGTTATGTGGTAACTCTGTGTTGAACTTTTTAAGGTACTGCCAGAGTGTTTTACAAAGTAGCTGCACCACTGCACCTTGCCTCCGTCACTGTATTTGCTTTGTTTTGTTAAGAGCTGTTGAGTCAGTTCCAATTCATAGTGACCCTGTATAGGGCTTCCCAGGAGTGGCCGGTGAGTTTGTACCGCTGATCCTGTGGTTCAAACTGACCTTGCAGTCCAGTGTTTATTCTACAGTGCCCCACCAGGACTCCCTCACTATATAAGGACTCTGATTTTTGTATATTCTCACCAACTTTGGTTACTATCTAGCTTTTTGATTCTAAACATCCTAGTGGATATAAAGTAGTATCTCACTAGGTTCTTGATTTACATTTCCAGGACGTATGTTGTGATACTGTAGGATAAGCACAGGACTGCAAGGTCAGTTTGAACCACAAAAAAAGTTGACTGTTCAGACTCACCAGTCACTCCTCAGACACTCTATATTGGGTCTCTATGAATTGGAATCGACTTGACAGCACTTAACAACAACAACAAAAGAAGCCCGGGTAGAGTTGTGGGATCAGCATTGGATTCTTAATTGCCAGGCAAGCAGTTAAGTTCAAACCTACTAGCACTTCCGAGGGAGAAAGACCAAGCTGTCTGTTCCTGTAAAGAGGAAAGTCTTAAAAACCCTACAGAGGGTTGCTATGAGTCAGAACCAATTGGATGGTAGTGGTTTGGTTTGATTTGGTTTGAATGACGGTGTTGTTGAACATGGGTCATTCATTTGTATGTCTTCTTTGGAGAAATGTATCTTCAGATCTTGCATCTGATGTTAATTGGACTTTTAATTGTTGAGTTGTAAACATTCTGTATATATTCTATATATAAGCCCCTTGATAAGTATACAACAAGCAAATATTTCTCCTATTTTGTGGGTCCCCTCTCCCTTTCTTCATGGTATCCTTTTGAAGCATGAAAGTCTTTACTTACTTTGGATGCTGTCCAATTTATCTATTTTTTTTTTTTTCTTTTGTTGAGTGTGTTTTTGGTGTCATATTTAAGAAACCACTGTTAAATGCAAGGTCATAAAACTTTAGTCATGTGGTTTAATTTAAGAATTTTGCAGTTTTAGTGTTTAAATTTAGGTCTTTGATTCATTTTGAACAAGTTTTTGCGTATGGCTATAACGATCTCTTAACACAAGCCTGTTAACTAAATAAATTAAATATAATTATAATTATTAAAAATTATAAATACTTATTAATTGTATTATCAAAAGACAATTCAAGACCCTGGATAAGCAAAGCATTATTTAAAAAGAAGAATAAAGTAGGAGGCCTCTCACTTCTCAATCTCAACACCTACAGTAGACAAAACAGCCTGGTACTGATACCATGAAACACACATAGATCAATGGAACATAATTGAGAACCCAAAAGTAAATCCATCTAGCTACAGTCTGTTGGTGCTCAACAAAAAGCCAAAATGTATTAAGTGGGGAAGAGATGGTCTCTTCAACAAACGTTTCTAGAAAAATTGGAAATCCATTTTCAGAAAAATGAAGCAAGACCCATATCTCACATCATATACAAAAACAAACTCAATGTGGAGTTAAGACCTACATGTCAAACCAAGAACTATACAGGACATCAACAAAAAAGCAGGGACAGACTTAGGAGCTCTTATATATGGCATAAACACACTATCAAACAAAACTCAAAACACACAAACTAAAGACAAAACAGATGACTGGGACTTCCTAAAAAGTTGACACTTATGGGCATCAAAGGATTTTACCAAAAGAGTAAAAAGAACTCACAGACTGGAAAAACATGTTTGGCAACAACGTATCAGACAAGGGACTACTCTCCAAAATTTATGGAATACTTCAGATGACTCAACAAGAAGAGGACATAAACAGACATTTCACCAAAGAATACATTCAGGTAGTCAACAAACTTATGAGAAATGCTCATGATCATTAGCCATTAGAGAGATGCAAATCAAAACAACAATGAGATATCATCTTAATCCAGCATTAAGGGTGGTGGTGATGGTTATGTGCCGTGGAGTCGGAACTGACTCATATCGACCCTGTATAGGGTTTCTGAGGCTATAAATCTTTATAGGAGCAGAAAGCCTCATCTTTCTCTTGTGGAACAGCTGGTAGTTTCAAACTGCTGACCTTAAGGTTTGCAGCTCAATTCGTAACCACTACACTACCAGATATTAAAAACCAGATAACAATGAATGCTGATGAGGGTGTGGAGAGACTGGGACCCTCCTACACTGCTGGTGGGACTACCATGGAAGATGGTATGACGCTTTCTCAAAAGGTTGGGAATAGAAATGCCATATGACACAGCAATCCCTCTACTTAATGTATATTCTCAAGAAATAAGAGCTGTGACATGAATAGATGCATGCACACCCATGTTCACTGCAGCACTGTTCACAATAGCAAAAAGATAGAAACAGCTTAAATGCCCTTCAACAGAAGAATGGTTAAACAAACTTTGATACCTATGTTGTTGCTGTTAAGTGCCATCGAGTTGGTCCGACCCATAGCAACCTTGTATAGGGTTTCTGAGGAGCAGCTGGTAAGCTTGATTCACCAACCTTGTGGTTCAAACCAATTTTGCAGTCCAGCGCATTAACCCACAGTGCCACACCAGGACTCCTTGATATAATGGAATATTTCACAATGTTGAAGAACAAAGAAGAATCTGCGAAACACCTCACAGCATGAATAAACCTAGAGGACATTATGCTGAGTGAAACTAGTCAATCACAAAAGGACAAATATTCCATGAGACTACATTGTAAAAAGTTAAGAAAAGATTTTCTTGCTAAACGAAAAATTCTATAGTGGTTACAGGGCGAGTGGGGGTAGAGGAGAGGGAAAAAAAAATAAGTGAATAGAGGTAAATACTGCTAACTGGTGATACATGGAGTAGACTGCAATCATTCTAATGGCATGAATTGTATGATTTGTTGAATGTGGGGCTGATGATTTATTCTGTAAACCTACACTCAATTCACAATAAAAACATTTAAAAAATTCCAAAATTTTTCAGTTCCAATTTTCAAAAAAAAAAAAAAAAAGAGACAGTTCAAACTGTTTTGTCACTTATTAATCACTCAGTAAATATTTATTGATGGCCTCCTCTGTGCCAAGGGGGTAATGATGCTTCCATGGTAGAATTGCTGCTTTCCATGTGGGAGATGAGGATTTGATTCCTGGTCAATGAACCTAATGTACACACACCATTCTTTCAGTGGAGGCTTTCATATTGATATGATGCTGAACATATTTTTTCAGAGCTTCAGAGTAGGACAGACCAGGAAGAAAGGTCTGGCAACGTACTTCCAAAAAATTCAATGAAAACCCTTGCAAAATTAATGTAGAGGCCATGTTTGACCTTTTCTGGCTTCACAAGGTAAGAGGAAGTGAATCACATCATCAGTCCAAGGGTGATTCCTGTGAGGCCCCAAAGGTCAGACGTACCTCCACCCTCCAACCTTCTTTACTTTATTCAGACACCATCCATCCCCCCCACCCCACCCCAATGGCACTCTAATTCTCTGTTGTGTTTGATCATTTGTTACAATAGCCACACAGACTTATGATTATGGGGTTTATTGGACTCCTGGTGTGCTCCTGTAGGATCAGCACTGGACTGCAAAACACAAGGTTGGTAGTTCAAACCCACCAGCTGATCCTCATAAACTCTACACAGGGTGACTATGAGTCAGAACCAACTCAACGACACTTAACAAAAACAACAATGGGGTTAATTAAGGAAGTTGACAGGATACAAGTCAGGATCAGATGCAACAGGATACAGCAGTTCTCTGGTAAGGAGTACCTCTCTTCAGCAAACTGTAGGCACGCTTTGCTATTCTCTTATCCTTGGCCTCTCAGCCACATGGACCTTTGACCTTTTTCCTGCTCAGACAAATGTTACAAACTTCCTATAGTGCTGTCAACAAATGCTCAAAGGGCATTCTCAACCTTACAGCTCATCATCGGAGCCCTGGTGTGGTTCTGTTGGAAAAGCACTGGGATACTAACAACAGACTTGGTAGTTCAAAACCACAAGCCATTCCTTGGAAATCTTACACAGGGTCGCTATGACTCAGAACCAACTTGACAGCACTAACAACCACCAATCATTTGGTGGAAGCTATGAAGACTTGGTATGGATTACACTTCAATGTCAAGAAAACAAAAGTCCTTATCACTGGACCAATAAACAACATTTTTATCAATGGAGAAAAGATTGAAGTTGTCAAGGACTTCATTTTTCTTGGATCAACTATCAACACTCACAGAAGCAGCAGTTAAGAAATCAAACGAAGTATTGC
>NW_006408834.1:2699330-2709731 GCF_000296735.1 Chrysochloris asiatica
TTGATTTCTTGACTGCTACTTCCATGAGTATTGATAGTTGATCCAAGAAGAATGAAGTTCTTGACAACTTCAATCCTTTCTCAGTTGATAAGAATATTGTTTATTGGTCCAGTGGTGAGGATTTTTGTTTTCTTTACATTGAGATGTAATCCATACCGAAGGCTGTGCACTTTGATTTTCATCAGTAAATGTTTTAAGTCCTCTTCACTTTCAGCAAGCAAGGTTTTATCATCTGAATATCACAGGTTGTTAATGAGTCTTCCTCCAATCATGATGCCACGTTTTTCTTCATAGAACCCTGCTTTTCGCATTGTTTGTTCAGCATACAGGTTGAATAAGTATGGTGAAAGAATACAACCTTGTTGCACACCTTTCTTAATTTAAACTATTCAGTCTTCCCATGTTCTGTTCAAACAACTGCCTCTTGGTCGAGGCACAGATTCCTCATGAGCACAATTCAGTGTTTCGGAATTCTCATACTTCGCAATGTTGTCCATAGTTTGTCATGATCCGCACAACCAAAAGCCTTTGCGTAGTCAATAAAGCACAGGTAAACATCTTTCTGATATTTTCTGCTTTCAACCAAGATCCACCAGACATCAGCAATGATATCCCTCGTTCCATGGCTTCTTCTCAATCCAGCTTGAACCTCTGGAAGTTCTCTGTCAGTGTATGATTGTAGCCGTTTCTTTATTACCTTAAGCAAAACTTTACTCTCATGGGATATCATGGGATATGGCTGTATGGTGATGGGTTAATGTCTGGATTCTCGATTCTGTTCCATTGATCAATGTATCTTTCATTATACCAGGACCAGGCTGCTTTGACCACTATAGCCTTGTAATAAATTTTGAAGTCTGGGAGTGAGAGATTCCCAACCTTATTCTTCTTAAGCAGTGCTTTGCTTATCTTGGGTCTCTTTCCTTTCCACATAAATTTTGTAATTCTTTTTTCCATCTCTTTGAAGAATGTCATTGGAATCTGGATTGCTCCCACAAAGAATCACAGCCTCAGAAATCCGGCACAGGGTCATCATGGCACTCAGCTAGCAAGAAAGGCGAGTGCCTCTGAATGCTGAGAGGATCCGTGCACATGTGTGGTGAAAGAACCCTCCAGTGGTGGGGGTGGCAGTGTCCACTCGCTCCAGCATCTCCTCTAGTCACCAGAACAGAGGTGCACAGACAGCCAATGAACAGATAAAAAATAATCAGAACAAAGCAAAACTAAACAGATAGTATTGTCACCTTTGCTCTGAGGTCCCCAGGGTTGTTAATTCCCAGCCGGTCTTCTTGCTCCCCCACCTGATCCTGTTGTTTGGTCTCACCCAAGTTGCCAGCTCTGGGCCGCTGAGCCCGGCAGATTCTAAAGTACAGGATTTCTTGCTTCTGCTATAAGTTCCACTAGCTATAAGTCTTCAAATTTTAAAATATTCCTACCTATGTGGTTCAGAGTTTTGGAACTCTGCCCTGCACCCGCTTTGTCAGGTATTCTGTGGTCTTGCTCTCTTCCATCGTCTTTTGATGCTTTCTGTATCATTCAATATTTTGCCCATGATACCCTTCAATATTGCAAGTCAAGGCTTGAATTTTTTTCTTCAGCTCTTTTGGCTTGAGAAATGCTGAGTGTGTGCTTCTTTTTTAGTTCTTTAACTCCAGGTCTTAACACATTTCATTATAATATTTGACTTTGTCTTCTTACATTGCCCTTTGAAACTTTCTGTTTGCCACTTTTACCACCTCATTTTTTCCATTTACTTTAGTATCTCTATGCTGGGAACAAGGTTCAGAGTCACTTCTGACATTCATTGTCTTTCTTCCCAGTCTTTTAAATGACCTTTGCTTTCTTCCTGTATGATGTTCTTGATGTGGAAAAGCTCTACATCATTACCCAAAACAAGACCTGGTGGCAACTTTAGAACAGATCATCAATTGCTTATAAGTACGTTTAGACTGAAACTAAAGAAAATTAAAACAAATCCACAGGAATCAAAATATGACCTTGAAAACATTCCATATGAATGTAGAGACCATCTCAAGAACAGACTTGATGCATTGGACTCTAATGACTGGAAACCCAATGAGCTGTTGCTTCCTTTTAGCATCTGTAGGCCCAGTATTCCTTGAAGATCTCTATATGTCTTGATATTAATCTTCCCTTGGATCTAGGATCTTCACAATACAAGGCCAGGCCCCAAGAATATACTCCATTCTCAGCTCTTCTTTCTTGGTGGCAGTAGGTCCCTCTTTCTCTGCTCACTTCTCTCTCTTTTTATATCTCAAAAGAGATTGGCTATATAACCTAATCCTATAGATTGAATTGACCTTTTTAATGTCATAGAAGTGAGGATTTACAACATATTAGAGAATTACATCAGATCAGGGTTGATCACATCAGATCCTATCATGGGGTTCGATTGCATTATATTAGATCTCATATTGGAGGTGATTAATTAAATCTTGGAGTCCTGGTGTGGCATTGCAGGTTAATGCGCTGAACTGTCAAGTTGTTTGAATCACAAGGTTGGTGGTTCAAGTTCACCAGCTGCTCCTTGGAAACCCCATTCCTGGTTGCTATGGGTTAGAACCGACTCTAAAGCATTTAACAATAACAATAACAACAACAACAATTAAATCTTAACTGCTAAACCACTGAGAATCCTGGCCCAGTCAAGTTCCACAAAACCTGAACTATCACACTTCACTTTGAGGTCACCGTGAACTTTAAACCTAGCCCTAGAGCTTGAGGAACTTGTGCTTCTTGGAGGAGTCTGATGTGATATAATTCTCTGCTTATTCCAAAGACTTCAAAAGCTGAACTTCCATATTGCCTGAGATCAAATGGGCCTTGCCTTGACCAGAATAGCTGATTCTCCTGATTAAATAAAACCAATAAATCATTTTATGGTGCTGTCCTCCCCTCCCTCCTTTAAAAGGTAAGGTTGTTGGTGTCAGTTTGTGATTCTGAGCTCAGCAGAAGCCTGCAGAAGACTGATACAGCAGGAAACCTGAGCCTCAGATGAAATTTCCCACCTGATTACCCAGAAGCAACCAGCCTGGTGCAGCCAGACAGCCTTAGTGGCAGCCAAATGCCCTTTTTCTCTGGAAGTTATAGGCTTTTAGTTTTCGGATTCTGTCCAGCTGGAAGCTCAAGCAAAGATAATAAAGCAGAGCTTACAGCAAAGCTTACAGAAAAGCAATCTCTTAAAAGTAGACAAGCAAAGTTGCTAGTCTTAGGCTACAGTGCTTCTTGAGATTTCTGTGCCTCTCTCAGCTCCACCCTGAGCCAGCTCTTCTGTGCTTATGTGTGAGCTGAAAAATAAGACCTGGGATAAATTAGCCTCAGTGATGAACTCTCGCTCTCTTGGTGTGTGACTGAGTGTAAGCATATTTGCTATTCTTGTAATGGGTTCTCACCCTTTAATCACTTTTTTTTTCCAGCTCTTTCATTTTATGGTTGTTGTTTTTTTCTATTTTGCTTTTATGTGAGGCAGCGTCACAAACTCAAAATGCCAACAAAGATCAGACAAGTCCCATCAATGGTTAAAATGGGCAAGAGGGAGCAGTCCAGATTAAAAAAAACTGGTGTTCCCTTTCTAAAAGGAGCCGTTGGATAAATACTGGATGGCTAACCTCAAGGTCGATAGTTCAAATTTACTAATTTCTCCTCAGAAACTTTATACAGGGTTACTATAAGTAGCAATGACACTTAACAACAGCAACAACAAAAGGGGCAACTGCTCCTCAGCCCCAATTGATTGTTGCAGTGTAAAACCTGGACCAATGTAGGCAGATCTTCTCTTTTTCTTTTTCCCAAGAAAGTTGGAAATCCTGAGTTTTCTTTGACATTTTTGTATTCTGAAGCAATGTGGGTACAGGCTTCTAGCTCTCAACCTCTACAGAATAGCATGGTGGATGAAGGCACAAACTGTGGATTCTGATGAGCTAAATTTGCATTCTGTGCTAATGGTGGACTCAGAACAAATGATCTAATCTTTTGTCATGCTCATCATTATTAATAATTCACCCACTGAGGTGTTTTGAGAAGCATATATGCTAAGTACAATGTGGACTTAGAGTAAATGCTCAATAAAAATTTATTCTTTTTATTCTACCTTAATTCCCTCTGAAAAGACATTTCTACATTCTGGAAGAGAGGGTTTTAAAAGACCTCTCGTCCTGAAAGCTGCCCAGCAACAGCTCTGCTGGAAGCTCAGTGGAGCACTTTCCTGCAGCACATCAAGCCAGAAACCCAACCCCTCCCCCACCAGGCATGCCCAGAAACTGTAGCTCCTGCTTTAATTACCAGCCATTAAACTGCTTCAGTCTGAGATGCAGGATCAGGCCCTGTGCCTTGGCTTTCTGAAGGTCTTACAGGAACATGGCTCAGTCCTTCCGGAGACTTCTAAACCCAGAGTGTTTATTTAGCCTGTGACCCCCGCCATTCAAACCTCCCTTCTGTAATAAAGGAGCTGTGCCAGGACCTGTGCCAGGACATCCGGGTAGTGGTCAGGGAGACCTTCCTGAGCCACATTCCAGACAGGAGTCCTCAAGGGCAAACCACAACTCACAAGGTTTCCCTTCAGGTGTAAAACGAAATCCAGAGGTCTCAGTCCCTGCCAACATATATATTTTTTTATTGCTTAAAGGTTTGTAAAAGGAAATTTTCTTACAACTGTTGTTTTTGTTAAAAGCTGTTAAATCAGTTCTGACTCATAATGATCCTGTACAGGGTTTCCGAATAGCAGTTGGTGGATTTGAACCGCCGATCTTATGGTTAGCAGTTCAGTGTTTATCCTAAAGCAATGCACCATGACTCCTTTCTTACAACTAAAAAGGATATAATATATTCAGTTCTGTGGAAAGGAAAACTGAGGAAGGAAAAACCAAATCTCTTCTGATATGCTTACTGTAAAGTAAGGCAAGGGTGCTTCTTTAAAATCGAACCCCTCCACAAAAGGTGAGCACACCAGTTAGGGTTGGCATGTGGGAAAAGCAGGTGGCCTCTGGGAAGATGTGGATGAGCTGTCCGTTCAGTTCTCCAGACACGTTTCTTCCAGTCTCAGCTGACACCTGTGCAGACTTTAAATAGCATTTGATAAGAAGAACCCTGGGACTTAGAGTTGGAGATGTACTTTGGCAAAAGCCCCTTCTCAATCTGAAGTGATCTTTAATACAAGAATTATAGGAGGTGCTCATATAAGGGGAGACCAGCTTTTTCCCTTCCTACTGAGCCCTGAATCTTGGGTACAGGCTGAAACAGCTAAGAAAGTCTCTTTTCAAGGCTTTTGTTCAGCATGTGTCTCAAGGCAGCAATTCTTAATCCCATGGAGACTAGGCAGGTGGTCCACACCTGCTCTTGGCTCTCAGATACCTAGGCCAGATTACATTGGTGCTCGGGGCAACTGATTCATCTCCATTTTAAATCAAGGTTACACTGAGCCTCTGGGAGGGTAAAGTAGGAACTTACAAGCTCTCTACTGCACAGATGGCTTTGTTCTATTTACAGATCAGGAGTCAATGGCATTTTATAATTCACTAGTTCAATGGTTATTAATGTCTGTCAGCCCAGTTAAACACACATATATACATGCATACACACATCCTTAATTAGAATTTAACAAAAATTTTAAATGAAGATTTAAAGTACTTTTCTATCTCACAGACATGCCTGTATTTTCCTAGATAATTTAGGCATGAAAAATGTCCACCAGCTGGATCAGTGTGATTACCTTTTTCAGCAGATTCTTCTTTTATAATAATTAAACAGGTTGTGACGTAAGTTTACTTCATTGAACTAATGTTTTTCACCCATGAGTTTTTTTTCCCCCAACCTCATATCTACATTATTGAGCACAAAGTCGGCCACACAAGGGCATGAATAACATGTAAATTCATATCCAGCTCCTTCTAATCCTAATACTTCAGAAATCAAGACAGGCCAATCAAATGCATGATAACATCAATAAAAAGTAGAAGCCATTTGCAGAAGCCTACAAGGTTGGAGTGACATCAGCTAGAGGCAGCATTATCTTCATGAATGTGAAGTTCAGATTGGGGTGCCAAGTTTAATGAATTGTACAGGGAAATTCATGTACAAACTAGAGTGTGTTTCTGAAGAAGCTTTTTCACTGGAGTAATGAATGGGGTCATATGAAATCCTTTCCAACTACATTATCATAAATTCTTAAACATTCTTTCTCCTTTATTATCTAGTCCCTCAATTCATCCCACCTGATCTTCATCGCACAAGCCCCATCGTCTCACCTCCATGGAGTTAGAACATTACACCCTAACCAGCCACAATGTTTCAGCACCACGGAGAGCGACACAAGAAGGAACTTGTCATACAGCCCCACCTCAGGAGCCATAGTGGCACAGGCATTAAAGCACCCAGCTACCAACTGAAAGGTCAGTTGTTCGAACCCACCAGCTTCTCCATGGGAGAAAGACCATTTGCTCCTGTGAAGATTTACAGCCTTGAAAACCCTCTGGAAAATTCTATTCTATCTCATAGGGTCACTATTAATTGGAATTGATTTGACAGTAGTGGGTTTTGGTTCTCTGAAAACTCTTTGAGGTGATATGCCAATTCAAAGTACATTCATAACTAAGAGGTGGACACCAAACAAAGTCATTAACATCCTTATTACAGAAATGAATCTATTTCAATAGGTACATCCAACTCCTTACTCCTGTTACCTTAACTCAGTTATGAACGTATAACAGAAGTATTTTGTTGTAGGGTACTTTTGTTGTTAAGTGCCGTTGAGTTGGTTCACACTCATGATAGCCCTGTCTAAAGTTTCCGAGGAGTGGCTGGTGGGTTTGAACCACCAACATTGTGGTTCAAACCAAACTTACAGTCCTGCAGTGGCACCCCAGAACTCCTACAGTAGGGTACTAGAGATCATTAGATATAAATTCCAGTCCAACACAGGAAGAATTTCTATAATATTTGAGTTCAAGGTAGAAATGAAGAACACAAAGAGACTCATATTTCCATATTTCTCAGTAAAGAAAGTTCAGATCATGAACTTTTCAATACTGTGGGATGAGATTAAAGTCTGAGGGAAGTAAGCTGATCATGATGGGGTGTCTACAAAAAAAGTAAATGATTTTAAAACAACAACAACAAACCAATTGTTATAGCGTCAATTCCAACTCATCATGACCCCATGTATGTCATAGTAGAACGGTGCTCCACAGGATTTTAAATGATTGATCTTTCTGAAGTAGATTTAGACCTTTCTTCCAAGGTACCTTTGGGTGGACTCAAGTCACCAACCTTTTAGTTAGCAGGCAACGGTGTTAATCAGGAGTTTCAAAGAACTGATTGCTATTAAGTGCCATAGAGTCAATTGCAATACATAGTGATCCTGTATAGATTTTCCAAGAAGTGGCTGGTGAGCTTGAACCACCAACCTTGTGGCTAGCAGTCCAGTGCTTATCATATAGTGCTATACCAGGACTTCAAAGGACTGCTTAGAGACTATAATATAGGGGCTAAGTTTATATAAAATGAGTTTTTAGTGAAGTTCACCAGCACAGTTACTGAATCTTCTATGAATGCCCTATATCAGTAGTACCAAAAGCGCCTCCAGTCCTGCATTGTTGTTGTTGTTGTTAAGTGCCAGTCCTGCATAAGCTTATTAAAATATTTCAGTTTGTATTCCATCATTTCCCAGAGTCTTGTTCTTTGCCAGTGCCTTCAGTGTACCTTGGACTTCTTCCTTCTGTACCATTGGCTCTTAATAGTTTGCTACCTCTTGAAATGGCCAGGCATCAACCATTTCTTTTTGGTATGGTGCCTTTGTGTATTCCTACCATCTTCCTTTTATGCTTTCTGCATCATTCAATATTTTGCCCATACACTGTAATACAGGGATCAAGGCATAGTCTGAATGGGTAAAAGAGGGAAAATAATGTTAAGATGCTTGACTGTCTTATGAATATTGGTTTCCCTTGTTTACTATTATAAAATAGTCACTTGAGTGGGATAGAAAGGAAGATTGGGAAACATGATTACAGAAAGCTTGTAAGCTTGTCTTCAGCATAAAACTCATTGGAATACCTAAAAGGGTTCTCAAACCTGTCCAGTGAAATAGTCTTATTGCAGACCTTTGTAATGTATAGGATCTTAAGTGGATTCCCGAGCCCCATCCAGAACCTTCTGAGGTGGAACATTCCCACTTGATAGGACAAGCAGACCAGCCTGCAGCTACTGGAGGAAGAGAAGATACTTCTTGAAAGAAAAATCAGCAGGAAAAATACAAAACAAAAATGGCAGTCTGATTGGCTGATACAACAACAAACAAGTTGTTTGCCAATGAGCAATCAAGGAAATCTATCAATTATTTTCAGGACAACCCCTCCCCCAAAACTGAAACTCAATGGGAACACATGATCAGGCATGTAAGCCTTCTGGTGACCACATTGGTCTTCTGGTGAGTGGAAGTGGGGGAAAGGCACCACTGAAAATATGGGCAGAGTTTGACCATGTTACATAGACACCCATTGACCTGGAAATGAGAGACAGAAAAGGAAGGGGTGGTTGGTCCAAAGTATGGTGAGACCTAGGGACTCCTGAGCCCATGGACAAGGTCATAGCCATGGAGGGCTAGAGCTGAGAGTGAAGCATCCAGCTGATATGAAGTGAGGGGAGATGCACAAGAACACCCAAACTTGCAGATAGTACCCATTTGACCTAGCCTCAATGGCTTGAAAATCAAACTTCAACTAGAGGAAGATAAAAAAATAAATTCTGATTAAGGAGACAAGTGTAAATTGCTACAATTTGATGAACTTGATCCATACTTAAGGATGTAGTAGCTCAAAATTACCAACTGAGAGGGAAGGAGTCTTCACACCAAACATTAATCCTATCCCTTCTATATACAGAACAGATGGAGATGTACAACTTAGACAATGGCTACTTAAAATGAGGGGGTGATAAAGGCACAAAGTGACTGGCTTACAAGTTTTCACAGGGAGTTTAATTTCAGAGGGAAGGTAGACTCCATACTGAATAGTTTTCATCTTGTCTAGATAGGTCTGGTGAAAGGAGATGGGTTTAAGATTCTTATGATTCAATAGTGAGTAATTGTTATCATGACTGATTTAATTGTCACAACTGTAAAAGTAGAAGTTTTGTAAGAAAAAGTGGTGAGTAGTTAATCTTACTTCTCAAGAACAGAGGACGCAAGGACCATCAAGGGTGAAGAGCACAAGCGGAATGTGGGACCCTCTCCAGAGAAACAGTGACACCAGAGATGTAGGCAGAGATGAAAGCATGGAGAGTTAGAGCAGCTGAGGACTCTAGACTCATGGAAAGAGAAAGGCTGTTTGCTGGCTGCCAGGAGGTAGGCTTGCAGAACATACCCTTTGGTTGTTTAAATGATTATATATTCCTGAGGGTTTTTGTGTACATTAAAAACAAAAACAGAGGGAATAGAAACAAATACTGTTGAATGATAATTCATAGAAGGGATTGTAATCATTGCAATGAAATGAAATATGATAGGATGAGTGTAAAACTGATGTTTTCCCATGTAAACTATCACTCAATTCACAATAAAAAATTAAAGAAATTTTTTTTGCTCATAGAATCCTTTAGTATTTTAAGTCAAGACATGAATTTTTTTCTTCAGTTCTTTCGGCCTGAGAAATGTTGAGTGTGTTCTTTTCTTTTAGTTTTCTAACTCCAGGTCTTTCCATATTTCATTATAATACTTGACATTGTCTTCTTGGACTGCCCTTTGAAATCTTCTGGTTAGCTCTTTTACCTCCTCATTTCTTCCATTTGCTTTAGCATCTCTATGCTGGGGAGCAAGTTTCAGAGTTTTTTTTTATGACATCTATTTTAGTCTTTTCCTTCTTTCTTGTCTTCTTAATGACCTTTTTTACTTTCTTCCTGTATGATATTCTCAATGTCATCCCACAAGTCTTCTGTTTTTTTTTTTTTTTTTTTTGTCATTACTGTCTAATGCATGTGGAGGGTTACATGTTGCTGTGATGCTGGAAGCTATACCACTGATATTTTGAATGTCTTCAGGGTCACACATGTTTGACAGGTTTCAGCTGAGCTTTCAGACTAAGACAAAGTAGGAAGAAGGAGAGGCAATCTACTTTAGAATGTTTAGCCACTAAAGACTCCAAAATAGCAGTGAAACACTGTCAGACAGCACCAGAATATTGACTATTGAAACATGATTAATAGCACCACAATATTTTCAGATATAGTGCTTCATGATGGGCCCCACAGTTGGAAGGCACTCAAATACAACTAGGAAAAAGCTGGCTCCTCACAGTAAAGTTGATCGTGATGATGCAAATGGAGGAAAGCTTTTGGGACCTTTCTTTTTTTAAAAAAAAACTGTTTTATTGTGAATTATGTGATAGTTTA
>NW_006408834.1:2709831-2712101 GCF_000296735.1 Chrysochloris asiatica
AGCTGGACAAGGAATAAGGAAGACTGTAGAAGAATTGATGCCTTTGAGTTATGGTGTTGGAGGAGAATATTGAAAGTGCCATGGGCTGCCAAAACAGCCAACAGATCCGTTTTGGAAGAAGTGCAGCCAGAGTGTTCCTTAGAGGCCAAGATGGCCAAACTTCATCTCTCATACTTTGGACATATTGTCAGTAGGGATCAGTCTCTGGAGAAGGATATCATGTTTGGTAAGATGGAGGGTCAGAGAAAAAGAGGAAGACCCCCAACGTGATGGATTGGCCAAGTAACAGCATCGATGGACTCAAGTGTGGCAACAGTAGTGAGGTTGGCCCAGGATCAGGCAGTGTTTCGTTCTGCTGTACATAGGGTGTTCTTATGCATATGCCCTCTCTTCTTATCTGCTGGACACTTCACTCTCCACTCTACACCTCTGTGGCTATGTTACTAACTCTGAGCCCATGAGTCCCCAGGTCTTGCCATACTGCTGGCCAACCAGGTCTCCACCCAGGTTCACAGGAGTCTATTGAATGTTGTAGGGCTTAGCTTGCAGCTTCATTCCTGTTTTTCCCTCACTTCCCCTTATTGGTGACCCACGAGGTCACCAATCTGAGTGCTTGTCTACTCATGTATTCCCACTGAGTCTTAGTCTTGGCAGGGGGTTTGCCCTGAGGGGACCCAACCCCCTTGCCTTGATGTCTCCTGGGCAAGCAACTTGCTTGTTCTTTTAAAAGTTTTTATTGTGAATTAAGTGATAGTTTACATGGGAGAACATCGGCATTACACCATCATTTCATTGCAATGATTACAATCTCCTCCATGCATCATCATTCAACAGTATTTGCTTCCATTCCCTGTTGTTTTTTTTGGGTGTGTGTGTGTGTGTGTGTACACAGAAACACTCAGGAATATATAATAATTTAAACAACCAAAGAGCACATTCTGTAAGCTTGTCTCCTGGCCGCCAGTATCCAGTCTCTAGCTTTCCATGAGTCTGGAGTCCTCGGTCCTCAGATGCTCCTTCTCTCCACATCCTCATCTCTGCCTCCATCTTTGGTGTCGCTGCTTCTCTGGATAGGGCACCCAACCTCGCTTGTGCTCTTCTCCCTTGGCCATCCTTACTTTTTTTTAGAAGTTAAATAATTTTATTTTATGGTCAGTTATAGCCACATAGGGAGTCCTGGTGTGGCGCTGGGAGTCCTGGCGTGGTGTTGTGGGCTAATGCATCAGCATGCAAAGTCATTTGAACTACAAGATCGGTGGTTCAAGCTCACCAGCTGCTCCTTGGAAACCCTCTACAGGGTAGATATGGGTCGGAATCAACTCAACGGCATTTAACAACAATAACATAGCCACAAAAAGGTTACATTTATTCTACTATCTCTATTTTTTTTTTAATCAAGATAAACAGTAATAAAGAAAATGATTTCTAGCTAAGCTAGCCATTCCATAATCAAGCTATTTTAGGGATATCAGGTGTAAAGGAGAAAACAACATGAAATGATGTACATAGTTCAGTTTCTATAAAGGGCTATGCTGTGATTTTCCTTAAAAAAAAAAAAAGTCTATGAAAAGCATTGTGGGGAGGGGCTAACAAGAAACTTTGACTATCTAGCTAGTGCTCACAGGTGAAGACTCTTCCACTTCTTTTTCATTAATTTTTGTATCCCAATTCACTCTTCTTCCAGTCAGTAACCCGGAGAGGCTGCCATTTCTACTCCCTAAAGCACACATAAAAGCCCTGCCGGGAATATGTCTTAACAATATTTTCCTCCTTTTGCCCATTCCAACCATGTAAAATCCCTGTATCCCAGAACCCTGTTATACCAAGGTTGTGCATACATTGTTATTTACCTCTGTCCCACTTATCCCATGCAAACCTATCTAATTGTTTTCCCATCAGCCTTGTTCTTCCATTCCCCTCCCCGTTCTTGTGTATTGCCCCCCTCCCCAGAACCCAAACTATCCTGTGTCTATTCCCTACCCTGTGCTCCACCTTCCCCTCCCTCCCCTCACCCTAAACCCGCATCCCCGCAACCAGCAAAGAATCTCCCCCGCCTTTAGTATGGGTTCTTTTTCTCAGTCTTTTACAATAGTGCTCCCTATGCAGTATTTCTCCTTTTGTGACTGACTGATTTCATTCAACATAATGCCCTCAAGGTTCATCCATGTTATGTGGTAGCTTACAGCTTCCTTGTTGTTCTTCAAGGTAGCATAATATTCCATTGTGTGTATGTACCACAGTTTGTTTATACATTCTTCAGTTGATTGGCA
>NW_006408834.1:2717130-2723487 GCF_000296735.1 Chrysochloris asiatica
GCAAGCCTGCCACTTGGTTGTCAGTACACAGCGCCTCTCCCTCTCTGGGTCTAGAGTCCCCAGCCATTCCATCTCTCCATGTCATCATCTCTTCCTCCATCTCTGGTGTCACTGCTTCTCTGGGTAGGGTCCCGCTTTCTGCCCTTCTCCCTTTATGGTCCCAGGGGCCTATGTTCCTGGCCTGCAAAGTCAACCAATCCCTTTCTTTTGCTACAAAATGTCTACATTTACATTTCCAACCCTCACAGTCAGTCCTGATAGTAATTATTCACTATTGTACCACATGACCACTATCCCCATCTCCTTTCATCAGTCCTGCAAAGACAGATTGGATAGTACTCAGTGGAGATTCGACCTTCCTCTGTGCCCTCTGGATCTAGGCTCCCTCTTGAAAGATTGTAAGCCAGTCACTTCTTGCCTTTGTAGTACCCCCCCCACACACACACCATTTTATTTGGTAACCAATATTTGGACCTTCTTTTGTTGATGGGGCACAACCTAAAATGAGGAGACATAACTGTGAACATATATAATTGAAACATATAATGTACAAATTATGTATCTAGAAAAATTGGAAATTGTAAAAAATGAGATGGAATTAATAAAGAGTGATATTCTAGGCATTATAGAGCTGACATGAACTGGTATTTGCCATATTGAATCTGACAACCACATGGCTTACTATGCTGGGAATGACAAATTGAGGAAGAATGAACATTTCAAGATCTATCTTGAAGTATAATGTTGTCTTTGAGAGGATAAAATCCATACACCTACAAGAAAGAACAGTTAATACCAATCACTATTATTCAAATTTATGTACCAATCACTAAAGCCAGTGATAATGAAATTGAAGAATTCTATCAATTTCTTTGGAGTCCTGGTATGGCACTGGGGAATAAAGCACTGGACCATAAGGGTCATTTGAACCACAGGATCAGCAATTCAAACTCACCAGTCACTCCTCAGAAACCCTATACAGGATCGCTATGAGTTGGAACTGTCTCAACGGCATTTACCAACAACAACCAACTTCTTTAGTCTGAAATTGATTAAAAATGCAATCAAGATGTATTGATAATTACTGGCGATTGGAATGCAAAGGCTGGAAGCAAAGAGTAAGGATCAGTAGTTGGACAATATAAATATGACCTTGATGTTAGAAATGATGCTGGACATCACACGATAAAATTTTGCAAGACCAATGACTTCTTCATTGCAAATATCTTTTTAAAACAATATAAAAGATGACTACACGTGGCCCTCACCAAATGGGATATAAAGCAATCACACTGACTGCATCTGTGAAAAGACACAGTGGAAATAGATCATCAACTGTTCATATACAAGTTTAGGCTGAAGCTGAAGAAAATTAAAATATGTCCATGAGAGCCAAAATATGACCTTATTGTTGTTATATGCCTTCAATTTCATTCTGACTCATTGTTGTTAAGTGCCTTCAAATCTGTCCCAACTCATAGCAATGCTGTATAGGATGTATGAGGCCTTTTTATTCTTTGCAGAAGCAGAAAGTCTGATCTTTCTCCTACAAAACTGCTGGTGAACTCAAACTGCAGACTTTTTTGCTCACAGTCTAATGCTTTTCATACATAAACACTGTTCTGACTCATGTTGTTGTTGTTGTGAACTGCCGGTGAGTCAGTTTCAACCCATAGCGACCCTGCATAGGGTTTCCAAGGAGCAGCTGGCGAGCTTAAACCACTGACCTTGCAGTTCAAACAGCTTTGCAGCCTGACGCATTAACCCACAGCGCCACACCAGGACTCATAGCAACACTATAAACAACAGGATGGAGCATTACTCAGTCCTGGACCATCCTCACAATTACATTTACATTTGATCCCATTGCAACTGCCAGTGTTAGTTCACCTAACTGGGAGTCTTCCTCTTTTTCACGGACCCTTCATTTACTAAGCATGGTATCCTTATCCAGGAAAAGATCTCTTCTGATTGTTGTTGTTGTTAAGTGCCATCAAGTCAGTTCTGAGAAGCAGCTGGTGAGTTTGAACTGCCGACCATACCAGGACTCTTCTTCTGATTGTTGTTGTTGCTATGTGCCGTGGAGTCGGTTCCGACTTATAGTGACCCTGTACAGGGTTTCCGAGGCTGTAAATCTTTATGGGAGCAGAAAGCTTCATCTTTCTCCTGTGGAACAGCTGGTAGTTTCAAAATGCTGACCTTGCACCCAATTCATAACTACTACACTTCCAGAGCTCCATATACATATGTATAAATGTACAGACACATGCATATATATACTTGTATTTATATTTTACTGGTGCTGCAGGTTAATGCACTGGGCTGCAAGGTTGATTTGTACTTCAAGGGTGGCGGTTCAAGCTCACCAGCTGCTCCTTGGAAACCCTATACAGGGTCATTATGAGTCAGAACTGACTTGCCTTTACTTAGGAACAACAACATGTTTCGCTGGTTTTGCTTTTCTGCAAAACCTGGTCTTAGACATGTGGTACTGAGATAGTGGTATTCTATTCTAAAATTATAGGATGATTTTTCTAAATTGGTTTTCAAGTCTGAATAATTTTAAAGGTACTGATACAGGGTGAAGGCATGTCTGGCTTCTTAGGAATCAGCCTTGGGCTGATTTGGCGTTTGGTCCTCTTTCCCTTTGTAGAGTCAGAGGAACTCAGCCATGGTTCCCACTTGATTTAAGCAGTTGGCACTGTGAGCAGGATTCATTGCAATGGCTCAGACCTATGAAATTATGAGGCTACAAAGATGGGGCATAGGATAAAATGCTTAAGTAGAGGGTAGGGTAGAAACTTCTGAAGTTGTCTGGAGCAGGTGGCATGCTGGTTAAACAGGGCTGATGACAGGCCAGGACCAACTGGAATCCATCTTGCCAGAGGTCCAAGGCCATATGCATATGAATTGGATTAGTCCAAGGGAGAAGAAAACACTGAACTTGAGTGTTTTAAAAGGTGTATGTGTTTGACTGGCTTTTGGATATTGGTTTCTTTTGCCTATTTTTGTAAAATGGACATACATGTGTGATAGGAATATTGGGAATTATAATTACAAAGAGCTTGTAAGCTTGCATTCAGCCAATACTTGATTGGCTATGCTAAAAGGGGAGATAGAATTTGCCCAGAATAATAGGCTTCTTGGTATAAGTTTTTGTAGTGTTTGGGGCTTTAGGTGGAATCCTGAGCCCTACCCAATACCTTCAGAGTTGGAACATTCACATTTAAAAAAATATGCAGACCAACCCAGAATTGCTGGAAGAACAGGAGATTCAAGGTTTCTGAGGCATCAAGGGAAGGAAAATTGGCCCATCAGAGAAAATACCCTCCTGGAACTGAAAGTGAAAGGGAACCAGTGAGCCATACGCTCACTGTGGTCACCTAGATCTATGTGTAGGTGGAATTGGGTGAAAATACAGCAATGAAGATATGGTCTGAGTTGGACTTGTTCTATTGGCACCCATTGACCTTGAGATAAGATAAGCCAGAAGGCTGTCTGGTTAAAAGATTAGGGAATTGTGTGAACTCCTGAGCCCATAGGCACTGACCTAGCATATGGGGGTTAAGGCTGAAAGTGAGGGTACCAGCTGATTTGAAGTGCAGGGAGGTGTATGTGAAATCGCAGACTTGTAGCTGGTACCCATTTAACTAGCTTGGGTGACTAGGGTTGAACTGACCAGATCCTGACAAGACAATGATAATATATATATTTTATTTTATTTTGCATATGTCATCAAATAGTTTTGCTTTGTTGATTTGTGAAATTTGAGGTGAAAATGGGGCCAGTGTGCTTTCGGTTGTACTTGTTTTAGTTATATCATGTTAGGCACAAGTATGACTTTACAGTTTTCTTTGTTTAGAGTTTATGCATATAGTATATACGTTTTGATTTGATAATGATGGACTGTAATGGTTAGGTTTCCATGACAACTAGAGTAATTCAGGATCCCATAGGTTTAGCAGTTGAGATGTGCTTATTCCCATGGTTATGAGACTTAATACAGGCATAGTTAACTCTAAAATGAGTGGCTGAGTAGGCAATCAATTGAAGGGATTCTCCTTTGGGCATGTGACCTGCTCCCAATATAATGGACAAGTGAGAGGGGCTCCATCTCTCTTCCACTGGAGACCTGGGACTCTGCAATTGTAAGTCATTTACTTGATAACATCTCTTTATATATATGTTTCACTGGTTTTGCATCTCTTGAAAATTCAGACTAAGACAAGTTGTAACTGACTTGATGACATTTAACAACAGCAACAACAACAAAAGTGAAATAGGACTCATAAAGATTGATATCCTAGGTATCAGTGAACTGAAATTGACTGGTACTGGCCATTTTGAATTGTGCAATCATATTTCACTACACTGGAAATGACAAGTTGAGGAGGAATGTTGTCACATTCATCATTAGAAACAGCATTTCAAGATCTGTCTTGAAGTACAACGCTGTATGTGATAGGATAATATCCATATGCCTACAAGGAAGATCAGTTAATGTGACTATTATTTAAATTTATGCACCAACCAGTAAAGCCAGTTTTCATGAAATTGAAGAATTCTGCCAACTTTTTTAGTCTGAAATTGATCAAAGTTACACTCAAGATGTATTGATAAGTACTACTGATTTGGAAAATGCAAAAGACAGAAACAAAGAGGAAGGATAAGTAGTTGGAAAATACGGCATTGGTGATAGAAATGATGCTGAAGATCATTCAGTAGAAATTTGAAAGGCCAATTACTTCTTCACTGCAAATACCCTTTTTCTACAACATAAAAAGCAACTATACACATGGACCCCACCAGGTAGAACACACAGGAGTCAAATTGACTACATTTGTGGAAAGAGACGATGGAGAAATTCAATATTGTCAGCCAAACAGGTCATCAATTCCTCATATTCAAGCTCAGGCCAAAGCTGAAGAAAATTAAAACAAGTTCATGAAAGCTAAAATATGGCCTTGAATATATTGCACCTGATTTATAGACTATCTGAAGAACCTATTTGAAGCATTAGACAATAATGACCAAAATCCAGAGGAGGTGTGGGATGACATTAAGACCATTATACATGAAGAAAGCAAAAGACCATTAAAAAGTCAGGAAAGAAAGAAAAGACCAAAGTGGATGTCAAAAAGAAACTCTGAAACTAGCTCTTGAGCATAGAGAAACTAAAGCAACTGGAAAAAATGAAATAAAAGAGAAGAAAATTTCAAAGGGCGGTTGGAGAAGATAAAGTAAAAAATTAATGAAATGAGCAAAGACCTAGAGTTAGAAAGCCAAAAAGAAAGAGCACACTCAGTCTTTCTCAAACTGTAAGGATGGATGAAAAAATTCTAGCTCCAAGTTGTAATATTCAAGGACTCTCGGGCAAAAAATTGATGGTTGAAGAAGCATCATCAAAAGAAGATGGAAAAAATACATAGAGCGACTGTACCAAAAAGAATTGGTTGATGCTCAACCATTTCAAGAGGTAGAATTTAATCAAGAACTGATGTTATTGAAGGCAAAAGGCCAAGCTTCACTGAGTCATTGATGAAAAACAAGACTTTAGAAATTAACAGAATATAAATCAAAATTTAAAAAGAAAAAGAACAACAGCTAACTAACTCAGTGCTAGAAATGCTCATTACTCTTGTCAAGACATTTGGAAGACAGCCATCTGGCCAACCAATTGGAAGATATCCATATTTGTGTCTATTTCATAGAAACATTACCCAATTGAATATGGAAGTCATCAAACTGTATCATTAATATCACATGCAAGTAAATTTTTTGCTGAAGATAATCCAAATGATTGCAGCAGTACATCAACAGGGAGATGCCAAAAATTCAAGCCAAATTCAATAGAGGATGTGGAATGAGAGATATCCTTGCTGACATCAGATTGTTCTTGGTTGAAAGAAGAGAATGCCAGAAAGATATTTACTTGTGCTTTATTGACTATGCAAAGCATTTTGATTGTGCATATCATAACAACCTATGCATAACATTAAAAAGAATGAGTATTCCAGAACATTTCATTGTGTTTATGCAGAACCAATACATAGATTAAGAGGCAGTTTTTAGAACAAACCAAGTGAATACTGAATGGTTTAAAATCAGGAAAGGTATATGCCAGGGTTGTATCCTTTCACCATACTTATTCAATCCATCTACTGAACAACTAATCTGAGAAACTGAATTATATGAAGAAAAAAATGATATCAGGATTCCGTGAAGACTCATTAACAACCTGCAATATGAAGATGACACAAGCTTGCTTATGGGAAGTGAAAAAGACTGGAAGTATTTACTTCTGATGAAAATCAAAGACTACAGCCTCCAATATATTGCATCTCAATGTAAAGAAAA
>NW_006408834.1:2729047-2733822 GCF_000296735.1 Chrysochloris asiatica
AAGTCCTCTTCTCTTTCAGCAAGCAAGGTTTTATCTTCTGCATATCGCAGGCTGTTAATGGCACTATGCAATTCAAGCTTCTCACTGTTCTTGTAATCTTGACTCTGGGCTCCATGGTGTATCTTTATTTTTCCCATAGCTGTCCTCTGAAATGAGATCAGTCTAAGGCTAGGGAGCTTGTCTTCTGAATGTGGAGTCCTCACTGAACACCAACTGTCTGGGATATTGGGTGCCCATCAAAAATACCACAAAGTATGAATGAACCTGCATTCCCTCTTTACTTCTTGTTTTCAAAGAAATACATGCTGCCCTCTTCCCAGGTATTTAACCCTTTTTTATTCATGTCCTCTAATACTTCCTTGAATGTTCAAAACCCTCCTCCACTTTCAGTTTTTTCCCCTACAAAGTTATTCAAGTATTTTCTAGTTTAAAAATATACATACTCATGCATATATATATATTTCTACTAGGGATCCAGTTCATGCAAGCACAGATTTATTCCAAAGAAAATATGTTTAAACATGCTTTTGTGATCAGTGGATAGTTTCAGACATGTTCTCTCAGTAATATACTTGTCTGAGTCGTTAGTGTGTCTTGAAAAAAAAAAAAAGGATCCAACAGTGGCTTCTGAGGAGATCTGCTGGGCCTGTTAGATTCAAGGCAGAAGAGAGGTCAGTTCAGAAGATTATGGTGAATGATTTTGGGAACTCCAAAGGGGTCATCTTGATAGATTTTCTGAAAGGGCACAGCATGATCATGAAGACTTATTATGAAGAAATTTTATTGTTGTTGCTACGTGTCTCATAGCAATCCTATGCACAACAGAACAAAACATTGTCTGGTTCTGTACCATCCTCCCAATTGTTATGTTAGAGCCCATCGTTGCTACCGTTAGTCTATCTTGTTAGGGATCTTCCCCTTTTTCAATAGATGTTTACAACTGTTTCTTCTCATTTGAGGTTGTATTCTTGAGAACAAATGAAGTTCTTGAGAACCTTTCTTCATCCATGTCTTTGAGCTCTACTTTGAAGAGGCAGCTCTTCCCCAGTCATATTTTGAGTATCTTCTAACCTCAGGGGCTCATTTTATGGCAGTATATCTGACAATGTCCTGCTGCTGTTCATAAGGTTTTCAACAGCTAATGATTCAGAAGCTGTGTGCCTCTCTTTTCTAGTCTGTGTCAGTCTGGCAGCTCTGCTGAAACCTGTCCCCATGGGTGACCCTGCTGGTATTTAAAATACTTGTGACTTAGACTCTAGCATTACAGCAATAGACAAACCACTACAGTATGACAAAGTAACAGATGAAGTTTTAGAAAAATTGAAAACTATATTAGTGAGAAAAAATCAAGGAGACTTGTGTGAGCAATTTTTTCCATCACCACCTGCTATTCCTTGAGGGTAGTAAGTGCTGTCCTATGAGCATTTTGTTAGGAACCTTACTCCATCCATCCATTACAGAGCTCTGGTTATGTTCCTTCAGATATTTTTTGTTTTCAAAACTCAAAGATATTTAAAAGGAACACAAGTGAAGTCCCTTGATGATGTCAAAACTACTGTTTGGATATGCTGTTTATTTAAGAGCACAGAATTCTTCACCGAAAACTTGTTGCTGTTGTTAGGTGCTATTAGGTTGATACTGACTCATAGTGATCCTATGCAAACAGAACAAAGCATTGCCCAGTCCTGGGTAAATCTCATAGTTGTTGCCATGCTTGACACCATTGATGCTGCCAGTTTGCCAATCTATCTCATTGGAGGTCTTCCTCTTTTTCTCTGACCCTCCATGTTACCAAACATGATATCCTTCTCCAGCAACTGGTCCCTTCTGACAATATATCCGAAGTATCACAGATGAAGTCTGGCCATCCTGGCCTCCAGTGAGCACTCTGACTGCACTTCTTCCAACACAGATCTGTTTGTTCTTTTGGCAACCCATGGAACTTTCAATATTCTCCAACACCATAACTCAAAAGCATCAATTCTTCTTCAAACTTCCTTATTCACTGTCCACCTTTCACATGCATATGAGGTTATTGAAAACACCATGACTTGGGTTAGGCATACCTTAGTCTTCAGCTGACACATTTGCTCATCACCAATTTAAAAAGGTCTTGTGCAGTAGATTTGCCTAATGAAATACGTCGTTTGATTTCTTGACTGCTGCTTCCATGAGTGTTGATGGTTAATGTAAGAAAAATGAAGTCTTTGACAACTTCAATCTTTTATCCATTGATAAGAATGTTGTTTATTGATCCAGTGGTGACAAGTTTTGTTCTCTTTACATTGAGATGCCATCTATACCAAAGGCTATGGTCTTTAATCTTCATCAGTAAATATTTTAACTCCTCTTCACTTTCAGCAAGCAAGGTTGTATCATCTGCATATAGCAGGTTGTTAATGAGTCTTCCTCCAATCCTGATGCCATGCTTTTCTTCATATAACCCAGCTTCTTGGATTATTTGCTCAGGATAAAGATTGAATAAGTATGGTGAAAGAATACCAACCCTGTCGCATGCCTGTCCTAATTTTAAACCATCCAGTATTTCCATGTTCTGTTTGAACAACTGCCTCTTGGTCTATAAACACGTTCCTTTTGAGCACAATTAAGTGCTCCAGCATACTCATACTTCACAATGTTGTCCATAGCTTGTCATGATACACACAATCAAAGGCATTTGTGTAGTCAATAAAGCACAGGTAAATATCTTTCTGGTATTCTTAGCTTTCAGCCAGGATCCATCTGATGTCAGCAATGATATCCCTCATTCTGTGTCCTCTTCTGAATCAAGCTTGAACCTCTGGATGTTCTCTGTCAAGGTATGCTTCCAGTCATTTCTGTATTACCTTGAGTAAATGTTTACTCAAATGGGATCTAAGGTATTGTCCGATGATTCCCTCATTCCACTGGGTCACCTGTATTTGGAATGGGCACAAATACGGATTTCTTCAAATCGGTTTTGGCTAGATAGTTGTCTTTCAGATTTCTTGGCATAAATGAGTGAGTACCAGAAATGTTGCCTCACTTTGTTGAAAGATTTCAGTTTGTATTCCATCACTTCCTGGTGCCTTGTTCTTTGCCAATGTCTTCAATGCACCTTGGACTTCCTCCTTCAGTATCATTGGCTCTTGGTCATATGATACCTCTAGAAATGGCTGAACATCAACCATCTCCTTTTGGTACAGTGACTCTGTGTATTCCTTCCATCATTTGATGCTTTCTGCATCATTCAATAATTTGTCCAGAGAATCCTTCAGTAATTAAAGTCAAGGCTTGAAATTTTTCTTCAGTTCCCTAGCTTGAGAAATGCTGAGCATGTTCTTCCCTTTTGGTTTTCTAACTCTAGATGTTTGCACATTTCGTTGTAATATTTGACTTTGTCTTCTCGAACTGACCTTTGAAATTTTCTGTTCAACTTTTGTGCCTCCTCATTTCTTCAATGTGCTTTAGCATCTCTATCCTGGAGAGCAAGTTTCAGAGTCTTCTAACATCCATTTTGATCTTTTCCTTCGTTCTTGTCTTCTTAGTGACCTTTTGCTTTATTCCTGTATGATGTTCTTGATGTCTTCCCACAACTCTTCTGGTCTTCAGTCTTTAGTGTCTAATATATCAAATCTGTTCTTCAGATGATCTCTAAATTCAGGTGGGATGTATTCAACATCATATTTTGGCTCTTGTGGACTCATTTTCCTTTGAAATGAATGTAAATGAAAACATGGAAGACTTAGGGCATTGGAAACACCTCCTGCAGAGGTATATAGAATTAGAGGATTTGTCAAGAAACAGTAGCTTTACATTTTGATACTTTTGTTTTACAAATGTTTCTGTGATTTTATAGCAATTTTTTTTTACTTACCCTTATATGTCTGTATGTATACTTATTTGGAAGACCCCCAACGAGATGGATTGGCCAAGTGGCATAATTTATGGCATCAAGTGTGGCAGCGGTAGTGAGGTTGGCCCAGGATCAGGCATTGTTTCGTTCTGCTGTGCATAGGGTCACTATGAGTTGGTTCTGACTCGATGGCACCTGACAACAACAACAATATACTTATTTGGAGTACTGGTGTTATGCTGTAGGATAAGCACTGGCTTGTAATGTCGGTTTGAACTATAAGGTTGGAGGTTCAAATTCACAAACAGTTCTTTAGAAACTCAATTCAGGGCCACTATGAGTCTGAACTGACTTGACGGGACTAATAAACATCAACATACCCAATTTGTTCTTATCCTGTCACACACACATACACACAACCACATAGTTTCTTGAACATATCCTTTGAAACCCAAGGTTTTTAATTATGATGAAGTCAAAGCTATAAGTAGTTCTTTACTTATGACTACATCTTAGAGTTACTGCAAACTGTACTAACAACCATCTGGTTTGTTTTAGGTACATCTTATTGCTAGCAATATGTACTATATATAATGTTGCAGCGTGGAATTTGCTGATGGTATCATGTTCAGGTATTTACTTGTTCAAAGACAGATACATGCAGATACTGATAATAAAATGCAATAATAATACAGCATCAACCTGAACTCAGTCGACAAATGAAAGAGTCAAGAACAGAATAAAATTATAAGAACAGAGGATCTGGTCTGGGAGGTCAGTCTATGATCAAAACAATTACAATGTGAAAAAAGGTAAACACAGAGGAACAGAGATCCAGGTGGTAGGAAGGTCAGGTAGATTACTGGATAAAATAGACTATCTTAAATGGAGGGAAGAACTAATGGAATATAAGGTAACCACAATGGGGTTGGGGTGGGAG
>NW_006408834.1:2733922-2735201 GCF_000296735.1 Chrysochloris asiatica
ATGCATGTGAAAGTTGGGTAATAAATTAGAAAGACTGCAGCAGAATTGCTGCATTTAAAGTTTAATGTTGACAAAGAATATTGAAAGTACCATGGTCTGCCAGAAGAACAAACAAATCTACGTTGGAAGAAGTGTAGCCAGAATACTTCTTAGAATACAGGATGATGAGAGTTTGTCTCTTGTTCTTTGGACTTGTTGTCAGGAGGGATCAGTCCCTAGATAAGGACATCATGCTTGAAAAAGTGGAGGGTCAGTAAAAAAGAGCAATGAATAAGATAGATTGACACAGTGGCAACAATTATGGGCTCAAACATAACAACAATTTTGAGAACTTATGCAGTATTTCATTCTGTTGTTCATAGGGTCGCTATGAGTCGGAATCCAGTCAACAGTACATAACAACAACAATAATGATTTACCAAGTTCCTGTGTCTGAAGATAGACGTGGGATAGGCATCTGTCATGAACCAGAAACATGTAAAGTGCACTTACACATTCTGTTACAGAGTCAGTGTGTTAAGAGCTGATTGGAGTTTCTTTAATGCCCAGAATTAATTTGCAAGCAAGTTATTGAATTTAGTTTTTTAAATGATGATTGTTTTCTCTTTCTGCTTAGGCTAATTCCAAGTTCCAGTTGTCACCACTACTAATGACTTCTTAAGCCACATCTCTAGCCTCAACCTCTCCTAAGCTCCTTTCAACTTACTGAGAGAAATCCCATCTGGATGTCTAAAAATCACTTCAAACCAAACATATTCAAAGTAATAAAAGTTAATATTTATGTAGTACTCACTATGTGTCTGACACAGCTTAGTGTTTTGTATATTTTTCCTCCTGCCAAATAATGTACCCAAGTCAAATAAATAGTGCACAGTAGAGCTGGACTTAGACTCCAACTTAGACTCTAGAACTTAGGCAACTGTAAACAAAGCAACAGAACATTTAAAATATTTGAAATTCTGTTTCTTCAACTGTGTTCTTTTTCTTTGTGAATGACAACTCATTTACCCAGCCAGGCTGGAATTTGCAGTTACCTTAGATGCCCATCCCCCTCCCCCCCTTCATCTTCACTTCATACAGCAGGTAGTTTCCAATTCCTACCCATTTTCCTTCCACAGTGTTCCACAAATCCCCACCTGTCTTTTTCCATGTTGTTGTTGTTGTCAGGTGCCACTGAGTTGGAACCAACTCATAGCGACCCCATGCACAGCAGAACGAAACAATGTCCGATCCTGGGCCAACCTCACTACTGTTGCCACACTTAACACCATCAATGATG
>NW_006408834.1:2735935-2737493 GCF_000296735.1 Chrysochloris asiatica
GTTGAATGTGAAACTGATGATGTGCCCTGTAAACTTTCACTCAATCCACAATAAAAACCTTAAATTAAAAAAAAAACAACGCAATAATAACAAAAGCTAAAAGAAAAACAAAGTACTCGAGGTATGTTAGAACCAATTTACAACAGTCATTGAAACAGACACTTGTTAAAAGTTGGGGACTGTCTATATGTAATTTTTTCTTTTGTTGCTCATGTTTTAGGTGTCATAGCCAATAATCCATTGCCTAATCCATGGACATAAAGATTTACATTTAGTTTTCTTATAAGAGCTTTATTTTTTTAGTTCTTACATTTAGGTCTTTGATACATTTTGAGCTAATTTTGCATAAGGTATTAGACAGGGACTAACTTAATTCTTTTGCATGTGCCTATCCATGTCCTTCCTCCACCTCTCTGAATTTTGAACAACATTCTGAGGACAAAAGCCCCAAGTACTTCACAATATGCAGAGCTATCTCTTGCAGAGTTTACTAAAAGTAAGAAGAGTGGATTTTGGCACAAAAATCCCCTACAAATCACTACTGTTTTATGGTGTTAATGAACAGTTAACTGGGGAGAAGGAGGAAAAGAGTGGAGTAAATCTGTAAGAGTTCTGTTTTCATGGTTGCAAAACAAGGACACTGAAGCATTCTTTTCACAGCCCTGTATATTCATGCTGAGTTTGACAATTCATTGCATTAACCACACAGAACTCAGACATCACAGTCTCAATTATAGGGTTTATTAGGGAAGTTAATAGGTTACAATACAGAATCAGAAAACTGTATTCACGGCACAGTTATTCCAATCAGCTGCTGATAAATGCACACAGGACACATCAAGGCACCATAAGTCTTAGTCTGAAGACATGAACTCTAGCTGCATGGGTCAAAAAACAGAGCTTCCCGCTTAAGTGCCTAGAGGCACCTCACTGTACAAGCAAGTTTCCTGCCCATGCAGTTTTACTTGCTCTGTGGGTTGAGAAGTCTCCTGCTCTGCATTGTGCTCTAGTTTTTAGTTTTGTTGTTGCTGTTCCTCTGCCACTCCTTCAGTGTCACAACTTTCTGTCCTTGGGTAAAGGAGGTTCAGTGTGTAGGGATCTTGGGGTTCAAAGGACATGCTCCCTCCTGCCTTTTCTTCTTTGATGACCATGAGATCCCCTCTTCTGCTTCTGAGATGGCTTATTTTAAACCCATGTTGGAGTTCCAAGCTTTCACAATTACAATGAATGTCATTGACATCCGTAACAAAACATCTTCTCCCATCTATTGACTAATTCTTACTCAGACCTATCAGGAAAAGTCATTTGGTGAAAGTTACAAAGACAAGGCTATAAGACACATACTAATTAATTCACTACACTGCAGCGGTGAATGACTTTATTCGACTCACCAAAGTCAAGTGAGAGTAGTGAGTGGGTCTAGAGACCCATTTGAGAGGTTTGGATTACCTGAAGGAAGTTGTTGTTGTTGTTGTTGTCAAGTGCCATAGAGTCGATTCCGACCCATAGCGACCCTGTATAGGGTTTCCAAGGAGCAGCTGGTGAGCTTGAACCGCCA
>NW_006408834.1:2738038-2740012 GCF_000296735.1 Chrysochloris asiatica
AGTTGGGAAGGAGCTCTGGTAGCGTAGTGGTTACGAATCGGGCTGCGAACCGCGAAGTCAGCAGTGTGAAACTACCAGCTCTTCCGTAGGAGAAAGATGAGGCTTTCTGCTCCTGTAAAGATTTACAGCCTCAGAAACCCTGTACAGGGTCACTATGAGTTGGAACCAACTCCATGGCACACAACAACAACAACAACACTGGTAGCTGGAGCCAGAACTGGATTCTCCCAAGTCAGAAAATTGTGTGTGAGGAAGCGTAGGACTTTTCTGCAGAACACACATGCCATTCCCGCCCCTGAGAGATAAACTAGGCAATGCACTCTCTGCCTTTTGCCTGAGATTAAAGCTGATGAGATTTAGGGCCTTGCATGCTTGGTAATGTCATCTGTCTCTGTACTCCAAACAGAAGGCGTTGGAAATTGTAAACATGAAGTGACAGTTTAGCCTCAGGGTCTAAGCCATTTTTAATCACCTTCTGCTAAGTATTCTCTCTATTAGACAGAGAACCAATCTAGTAGCAAAAGTTAAGATGATAAGATTAGATTGTGAGTGCTATCTTTGTCAGTATACAGTAACCTAGCCTCAAAGACCAACGCTAATCTGTTAGTTTGTCATACTGTGGTGACTTGCATGTTGCTGTGATGTTAGAAGTTATGCCACCGGTATTTTAAATACCATCAAGGTCATCCATGGTGGACAGGTTTCAGATGAGCTTCCAGACTAAGATTTACTTGGAAGAAGAAGAGGCAGACTATTTATGAATATCTAGCCACTGGAAACCTTATAAATAGTGGAACATTGCCAGACAGCATCAGAACATTGAATATTGAAGCAATATGAATAACACCAAAATATTGTCAGTTATCGTGCTGGAAGATGAGTCCTTTATGTTGGAAGGCACTCAAAATATGACTGGGAAAGAGCTGCCTCCTCAAAGTGGAGCTGACCATGAAGACGTGAATGGAATAAAACTATTGGGACCTTCATTTGTTGATGGAGTACAACACAAAATGAGAAACAGTATGAAGTATGAAATCTAGGAAAACTACAAGTTGTCAAAAATGAAATGAAACACATAAATATTGATATCCTAAATGTTGTTGTTGTTGCTAAATGGTGTCAAGTTGGTTCTGACTTATAGCAACACTGAATAGGATTTTTTAAAAAACTGTTTTCTTGTGAATTATGTGATAGTTTACATGGGAGAACGTTAGTTTTACATTCATCCTGTCGTATATCATTTCATTGCCATGGTTGCAATCCCCTCCATGCATCATCAACCAACAAAGGGTATGCCCTGCAAGCCTCTCTTCCACCCCCCCACACCCCCACCCCCACCTGGCCATCAACATACAGCTGCTCTCCCTCTCTGTGTCTAAAGTCCCCAGCTGCTCCATCTCTCCACGTCATTGTCTCTGCCTCCATCTCTGGCATCACTGCTTCTCTGGGTAGGGTCCTGGTCTCTGTTCTTCTCCCTTGATGGTCCCAGGGACCTCCACTCAAGTTAATTACTCCCCTCCTTGCTACAAAACGTTTACCTTTACATTTCCAAACCTCACAATCAGTCTGATAATAATTATTCACTATTGTATCACAAGAGAACTATCTGCATTTCATTTCATCAGCCCCCTCTAGACAGATTGGATAGTACTCAGTCAAGATTCTACCTTCCTCCACGCCCTCTGGATCTAGGTTCCTTTTTGAAAGCTTGTAAGCCAGTCACTTCTTGCCTTTGTAGTTCCCCCACTTTGGGTAGCCAATGTCCAAGTTGCCCATCACTGTCTACTCTGTGTATGGAGGGGGTGGGAACAATCCTCGTTGTAAAGATTTGTTCCCTCTTTTGAGCTACTGCATCCATAAGTGTAGGTCAAGTTCATTAAATTGTGTCAGATTACTCTTTTTTTCCTCTTCTTTCTTCTTCTAGTTGAGCTCTGATCATCCAGTCATTGAAGCCAGGTCAAGTGGGTATTATCT
>NW_006408834.1:2740252-2747660 GCF_000296735.1 Chrysochloris asiatica
GGTGACGAACGTGGTCACCAATCAGAGCATGTATTCCCATTGAGTCTTAGTCTTGGAAGGGGGTTTGCTCTGAGGGGACCCGACCACTTGCCTTGATGTCTCCTGGGCAAGCAACTTGCTTGTTCTTGTAGTAATCAGTCAGTTTGCCTATATTGTTTTGTAGTTTTCCTGTCAGTCTTTCTTTCAAGAAGTATCTTCTGTTTTTCTCGCCACTCCAGGCTGGTCTGCCCATCCTTTAAAGTGGAAATTTCCCACCTCTGAAGATTCTTGATGCTGTAACCCTGAATAGGATTTTTGAGGAGCTTCGGTGGATTTGAACCACTGCCTTTGAAGTTCAAATTGACATTGCAATCAAGTTCTTATCTTACAGTGCCAGACCAGGACTCCATCCTAGGCATTAGTGAGCTGAAATGGACTGGTATTTGTTGACTCTGATAATCATATGGTTTACTCCACCAGAAATGACAAATAGAAGAGGAATGGCATCACATTCATTATCAAAAACAACATTTCAAGATCTGTCTTGAAGTAAAATGCTATTTGTGATAGAAAAATATCCATACATCTTGAAAGAAGACAAGTTAATACCACTACCATGCAAGCCAATAATGGAAATGGAAGCAGTCTACCAGCACCTTTAGTCTGAAATTTATCAAATATATAATAGAGATGTGTTGATAGTTACTGGTGATTTTAATGCAAAGGTTGGAAACAATGGAAAGAGCAGTCTTTGGAAAATATGGCCTTGGTGATAGTAATGAGGTTGGAGATAGCATGATAGAATTTTGCAAGACCAATGACTTATCCATTGCAAACACATTTTTTAAACAACATAAAAGATGAGTATGGATCTCAATAGATGAATACACAGAAATCAAATTGTCTACATCTGTGGGAAAAGAGGATGGAAGATCTCCATATCATCAGTCAAAAAAAGACCAAGAGCAGACTGGGGAAAAGCTCAATTGTTGGTGAGTAAGTTCAGGCTAAAGCCGAAGACAAAACAATCCTATTGAAACCAAAATATGACTGAATATATCCCACCTGAATTTAGAGATCATCTCAAGAAAATATTTGATGCATTAGACCCTAATTACTGAAGACCAGAAAAGTTGTGGAATGATATCAAGAACATCCTATAGGAAGAAAGCAAAAGGTCATTAAGAAGACAAGAGACAAAAATGGTTCTCCGAAGAGACTCTGAAACTTATTCTCCAGTGAAAAGATGCTAAAGCAAATGGGAGAAATGAGGAGGTAAAAGAACTGAACAGAAAATTTCAAAGAGTAACTCAAGATGACAAAGTCAAATATTAGAAAACCAAAAGGGAAGAACATGCTCAGCATTTCTCAGGCTGAAAGAACTGAAGAAAAAAATTCATGCCTTGACTTGAAATACTGAAAGATTCTATGGGCAAAATATTGAGTGATGCAAAAAGCATCAAAAGAAGATAGAAGCAAGCAGAAGAGAAAATAGATGACTTGGACCTCATAAAAATTAGAAATGTATGTGCCTCAAAAAATTTCTCCAAAAGAGTAAAAAGGGAGTCCACAGACTGGGAAAATTTCTTCTGCAATGACATATCAGACAATGGACTAATATTTAATATTGATTAAAAAAAAAACTACAATACCTATTTCCTGATTTTAATCCAGGAAAGTATTCTTTCACCATACTTATTCAATATTTATGCTGAATAAATAATCAGAGAAGCTGGATTATATAAAGGAAAGTGTGACATCAGAATTGGAGGAAGTCTCATTAACAACCTGTGATATGCAGATGATAAACTTTGCTTGCTGAAAGTGAAGATTTAAAATAGTTATTGATAAAGATCAAGGACCACAGCCTTTGGTATGGATTACATCTCAATGTAAAGAAAACAGAAATCCTCAGCACTGGACCAATAAACAACATTCATATAAATGGAGAAAAGATTGAAGTTGTCAATGACTTCATTTTGCTTGGATCAACCATCAACACTCATAGAAGCAGCAGTCACGAAATCCAATGATGTATTACATTGGACAAATCTGCTGCACAAGATCTCTTTAAAGTGTTGAAGAGCAAAGATGTCAGTTTGAAGACTAAGGTGCACCTGACGCAAGCCATGATATGTTGAATAATGTCATATGCATGCAAAAGTTGGACAGTGAATAAGGAAGACTGTAGAAAGATTGATGTATTTGAGTTATGTTGTTGGAAGAGAATATTGAAAGTACCATGGATTGCCAAAAGAACAAATAGATCTGTGTTGGAAGAAATGCAGCCAAAATGCTCCTTGGAAGCCAGGATGGCCAGACTTTGTCTTTCATATTTCGGACATATTGTTAGGAGGGACCTGAAGTAGGATATCACTTTGTAAAGTGGAGCGCTTTTATGATTCAATTGTGACTAATTGTTAGCAAGATTAATTGTGATTGTCACAACTGTAATTGTAGAAGATATGTAACTAGACGGGGGAGTAGTTAATCTTTCATTTCAGGAACGGATGATCCCAGGAGAAGTTAACTAAAATTTGAATGGGGAGCCACAGGGAAGAAGTAGGATAACTTGTTGCAGGGAGGAGATTGTAATCATTGAGATGAAATAAGTTACATAGTTTGCTGAATGTAGAGTTGATAATCTTGTCTGTAAACCTTTACCCGATTCACAGTAAAAAGTTAAAAAGAAAAGAAGATGGAAAGAATACACAAAGTCACTGTACCACAAAAAATGGTTAATGTTGGGCCATTTCAAGAGGTAGCATATGATGAAGAGCCAATGGTACTGAAGGAAGAAGTCCAAGGCATTGAAGGGATTGGCCAAAAATAAGGCTCTGGGAATTTGATGAAATACAATTTGAAATCTTTCAACAAACTGATACAGCACTAGAGGCACTCACTCATCTATGCCAAGAATTTTGGAAGACTGCTATCTGGCCAACTGATTGAAAGAGATTGAAATTTGTGCCCATTCCAAAAAGAGGTAGTCGAAAGGAAAGTGGAAGTCATTGGACAATGTCATTAATATCATATGCAAATAAAATTTTGCTAAAGATAATTAAAAAAACAGCTGCAAGTACATTGATAGGGAACTGCCAAAGGTTCAAGCTGGATTCAGATCAGGATGTGGAATGAGGGATATCATTGCTGATGTCAGATGGATCTTGGCTGAAATTAGAGAATACCAGAAAGATGTTTATCTGTGCTTTATTGATTATGCAAAGGCTTTAATTGTATGGATTATGGCAAATTATGGATAATATTGCAAAGATTGGATACCCAAGAACATTTAATTATGCTCATGAAGAGCCTGTACATGGACTAAGTGGCAGAATCTTGAAGGTGCCATGGACTGCCAGAAGAACAAACAAGTCTGTGCTGAAAGAAGTACAGCAAGAATGTTCCTTAGAAGCCAGGATGGTGAGATGTCCTCTCTCATTCTTCAGATATGTTGTCAAGAGGGAAGTAGTATCTGGAGAAAGATATCATGCTTGGTAAGTGGAGTGAAAAATAGGAAGACATCCAATGAGATGTATTGGCACTGTGGATGCAGCAATGGGCTCAAATGTGAGGATGGTGCCGGACCAGACAGTGTTTTGTTCTGCTCTGCATAAGGTCACCATGAGTTGGAACTGACACAATGGTACCTAACATCAACAACAACAAGCCACAAAATACTTGTCATGGCAGTATGCAGAGAAAAGAAAACAGTTGCTGTTGAGTTGATTCAAAGTGACCTCATGTGTAAAAGAGTAGAACCTGGTCTATCAGGTTGACAGTGGCTAACTTTTGAGAAGTAGATCACTATACCTCTCCTCTGAAATGCCTCTGGGTGAAATTGAACCTCCAGACTTTCACCCAGAGGCAGTTGTGAGCATGTTAACACTCAGGGGTTCCCAGAATACAGAGAGCAATAAGGAAAGGCAAAGATGCTCACTCTTTAAAAATCATGTGTAGATAAGGTTGCTGTAATTTACACATAGAGCTTATTAGACTAAAGTAGATCAGAGTTTACTAAGTTTTTGAGAAAATTATATTGTCAAAGAAATCATATGACTGACCTACCAAAATATGTGACTATAATCCTTGGCTGAAACCTGCACTAGCAAAACAAGGTCTATAAAAATGTACAGTCCTCAAATAGGGCATATTAAGTGCTTACTTCAGATGTGATACCGAAAGCAACTGGACAAGGAAGAATGTCCAGAATGCTAAACTAGGGGCTACTAGATTGTTAATTAAGGAATGCATTCCACGACCAGACAAGAGAGTCTGCTCTTCCAGCTTGGTACATAGCATAATTGCTATGTACCAATAACTGCTTTGTGTTTCCCATTCCCTATGCTCGTTTCCAAATGGGAGTTTTATTGTCTTTTCCTATTCCATACCAGGATTACATATTGATTATGTGTTTCTCAGTTACTTGTTTTATGGTGTCAGCCCACAGGCCCTCACATCTGGATCTAGTGGAGAGGACTGTAATTATCCATTACACACATTTGTTTGATTCTGCCAAGAAGACTCCAAGTTGAAATTAGATAAGCAAGAGATGTCTTCAAAGAGGGAGCAGGGAATGGCAAGGAGAGTTTTCAAACTGCAATACAGGTCTGACATTTGTGGAAGGAGGAAGAGAAGGGAGACAAAAGAGGGAGAAAGGAAAGGAGGAAGGAAGGAGAAAGATGGGGTTGGAAAATGAGGTTTTAGACTACAGTGAAGTTCCAAGAAAGATTCAATAAACCTATGGGGAGGCCTGCATCTCATCAGAATGAGCCTGTCTTCATATCCTTGCCATCTTGGTTGGGAGCAGCTCAGGCATGGCCTTAGCAGAAACATGGCGGTGGATCCAAAAAGGCAACATGGGACCATCAGTTAATTATGTTTCTGTTGGCAAGAGATCTGAGTAGTGTATTTTCATGGAGTCCTGGTGTGGCACTGTGGATTAATGTGCCAGACTGCAAAGCTGTTTGAACTGCAAGGTCAGTGGTTCAAGCTCACCAGCTGCTCCTTGGAAACCTTATACAGGGTCACTATGGGTCAGATCTGACTTGATGGCACTTAACAACAACAACACTGTATTACTCTGACAGCTAAGAGGAAGTCTCATCTGTTCTCTGCTTCCTTTTTTGTTGTTGCAAACTCTGTCCTGGGCTATTTGTTGTTTCTGGAAAGCAAATTTTCCTAGACTCAGACTCTTTAACAGCAAACCTAGGATCACATGTGATACCTCTCAGAGAAAGCACATATTCCTCTTTTTTCTCCTTCTCAGATTAGACATCCAGAACATCTTTCTCCTTTGTTTCCCACCACATTTTCTGAATTTCTGAGTGATTGGAAACCATAGTTATAATGACTGGCAGGCCTTAGCTTTCTCTATACCTAATTTGAAGTCAGTTCTGGTATAAAGTCCTTTGGGTGAAGAAAATATCTGGATCATCACAGAAACTAAAAGATAACATTCAGTCAGCTGGCATGGCTTCCTGGAGCTCACCCTCCCCTTGTCTCATGTTTGGTAAAGGATTTACTTTACAAAACAAACAAACAAAAAACACTTCTTCTTGGAGGATGAATACAGCTTTTCTTTGGTATCACCTTGACCACATCAGAGATACCGGAGTTCTGGAATTAAAAATGTTAAAACAATCCACTGTTATTGGAAGGAACTCATATAAACGAACCATTAAGACCCCCATACTCCACAGATGACAGCGTTCTTTGTATTTGTCTTTGCCTTATAGAAAGGCTGCTATTTACGCTAGTGCTGCCTGTGACGAGATATTGACAAATATCTCCCTTTAAGTGTGTTATCAGTAAGGACAAGTCAGGTCGAAGATAGTCAGAGATGGGCTTCATATGGGGCAGATGATTTCACATTGATCATGAATGTTTTTATAGAAAGTAAATATTAAAAGACGTGGCAATACTTAGACGAAAAATAAAATAGGGATCACACAAGATGGCTTATTAGCCAGTGTATAAATTACTGAAAGAAAAAAAAAAGATAGATTTTGTCCCAGTTATTGTGACCAAAGTAGGCATAATTTACAGCAGAACTATTGTTGTTGTTAAGTGCCATCAAGTCAGTTCTGACACAAAGCAACCCTGTACAGGGCTTTTGAGGAGTATCTGGTGAGTTTAAAACACCAACCTTGCAGTTCAAACCAACTTTGAGGTCGAGTGCTTATCCTACAGCACCATGTCAGGACTCCTTGCAAATTAATAGGGGAGACAGACAATAGCAAAAATAAGCTTTCTAATCTAACCTCAATATCTTTAGCCATTTGGTCGTTGAGACACTTCTGATATACATTTAACAAGGTACTTAATAAAGTCTCTCATGATATTCTTCAAGGCAACATGGAATAATGTGAGCTGGATTACAGTTCCATTTTGCACTGAGGTCCAATAATTGAATTTCCCAAGTACAAAAATGAAGAAACATGGGCCAAGAGAAGTTTTTCTGGAGGAAACTTGGAGAGTTTGAGTATAGGAACCTGATTATGAATGATCACTTCTGTCTGTGGATCAAAAGCTGCAGCATCAGGAGGCTACCATACAGGAAATGGAGGGTTAATGCAAAATGGAGCTGCTTCAGCCAGAGGCAGTGGTCCAGGGGGAATGACTAATGTCGCCAAGGAAACCCAGAGTCTGTGTTAGGTGAGGTCTAATCCACTGCTGTAGACCTTTATGTTGCAGTCTAATTAGACCATTGTTATCAAAACATACCACAGAATACTTTAAAAATTACATTTTCTTGGCAAAACATCAACAGGAAGAGGTCATAAGTTATAACTATGCCTGCATTAAAGTGTACGAAATAACAACAACAAAAAAGTCCTCACAAATTATTTGTTACAAGAAACAACGTTAGATTCAAGTGCTCTTTGTTTTATTTAAAAGAAAAAAATAACAAACATTTTGAGATAAGCAATATTGATGGTTTAGAAGAGCCCTAGAGAGGTGGTGCAGTGGTTGAAGCTCTTGGCTGCTAACTGAAAAGTTAGTGATTTGAACCCATCAGCCACTCTTATTGCATTAGAGTGTTGATGGTTAATTCAAGAAGTATGAAGTTTTTGACAATGCCAATATTTTCTCTGTTGATAAGAGTGTTGCTTTTATTGGTTCAGTGGTGAGGATATTTGTTTTCTTTACACTGAGATGCAATCCATACTGAAGGCTGTGGTCTTTGATCTACATCAGTAAATATTTTAAGTTGTCTTCACTTTCATCAAGCAAGGTTGTATCATTTGCATATCACATGTTGTTAATGAGTCTTGCTCCAATCCTGATGCCACGTTTTTCTTCATATAACCCAGTTTATCAGATTATTTGCTCAGCATACAGGTTGTATAAGTATGGTGAAAGAATACACCCCTGTTGCACACCTTTCTTAATTTTAAACCATTCAGTGTTCCCATGTTCTGTTTGA
>NW_006408834.1:2748411-2778780 GCF_000296735.1 Chrysochloris asiatica
AGGTTGGAAGGCACTCAAAATGCAACTGGGGAAGAGCTGGCTCCCTCCTCTAAGTAGAGTTGACTGTGATGACACAAATGGAGTAAATCCCGTGGGAGTAAAGCCCTTGAGACCTTCAGTTGCTGATGGGGCACAACTCAAAATGAAGAGAAAAAGCTGTAAACATCCATTAATAATCGGAACATGGAATGAATGAAGTATGAATCTAGGAAAATTCGAAACTGTCAAAAATGAAACGGAATGCATCAACATCAATATCTTAGGCTGAAATGGACTGATATTGTCCATTTTGAATCTAACAACCCCATGGTTTACTATGTCGGGAATAACATATTGAGAAGAATGGTGTTGCATTCATCATCAAAGAGAACATATCACGATCAATTATGAGGTATAATGCTGAAGAAGTTGAAAGAATTCTCTAATTTCATCATCATTGGTTTTAGTGGTTGGTGCATAAATTTGAATTATAGTGGTGTTACCTTCCTTGTAGACATATGGATATTACCATATCACAGACAGCCTTGTACTTCAAAAAAGGTCTTGAAATGGTTTTTTTTTTTTTTTTTTTTTTTTTGATGATGAATATAATGGTATTTCTTCAATTTGTCGTTTCTGGCATAGTAAACTACGTGATTGTCAGATTCAAAATGGTCAATGCCAATCCAGTTTAGCTCACTAACGCTTAAGATATCAATGTCTATGCATTTCATTTCATTTTTGACAACTTCCAATTTTCCTAGATTCATTCTTCATACATTCCATGTTCCAATTATTGTTGGATGTTTACAGCTGTTTCTCTTTAGTTTAAGTTGTGCCCCATCAGCAAATGAAGGTTCTGAAAACTTTACTCCATTACAGACAACTCTACTTTGAAGAGGCAACTCCTCTGCAGTTACTTTGAATGCCTTCCAACATTCTTGTGCTATTCATTATGTTTCAATATCCAGTATACTGGTGCTATCTGGCAGTATTCTACTGTTATTCATAAGGTGTTCAATGACTAAATATTCAGCAGTTGTCTGTCTGTTCTTTTTCCTACTCTTTCTTAATCTGGAAGCTCAGCTGAAACCCATCCATCATGGATGACCTTGCTGGTATTTAAAATGCTGATTGTACAGCTTCCAGTATCATGCAAGCCACCACAGTATGACAAATGGAAAGAAGAGTCGTATTTGGTTAATATGCAATAGATAAATATTCTCCATCATCGAGGCTCACTCAGTAGTTGGTCATCCCTGAACTTTTTTTGCTTTGGGAAGATGATGTGCTTTGCTCTACTGTATGAACTTTGATTTCTTTAGACTGCGAGCCCCAGTGTGGCTCTGTAGGGTAAGCACTGGACTGTTAACCAAAAGGTTGGTGACTCAAACCCACTAGCCACTCCTTGGGAGCCCTGAACAGGGTTTGACTCGAGGGCACTTAACAGCAACAACAGTAGTGCTAATAATTCTATTCCCATTTGTTTGATATTCACTTTCGCAATACCCTTACAATCAGTGGTGACCATGGATTCCAATTTTGCCCAATGAGATACAGGTTTGAAATCTGATTGGAAGCTTTAAAAAAAGATTTTATTTTCAAATAGAAGGGCAGACACAAGAGAAAATGTCTGCTGGAACTACATACCTTGCTTCCCTTCTATTTGTTTCTTATGTGGACATGTTGCTTGAAATACTAACCACCATTTTGTGCCCATTGACAATTCCAAGAAGTAAACAAGGAAGGTTCAGTTATTGGATGCCTTCGTTGAACAGTCCAACCACGTCTGCCACTAATCTCCCTACTTCTTACTGGGTAGCAAATCCAAAGTTTTAATTGTTCAAGCCATTGTTTGCCAAGATTTTTTATATCTTGATCTTAAAAGCCTTCCTAAGTATTCCACGTCAGAATGCAATGTTTACATGGTTGGTGCTGTCAAGAGAGAGAGAGAAAAAAATAAATCACAAGTTCTTGTATTGGTGATTTCTTTATCTCTTGGGGGATGGCAGGCCATTTCCAAAGGGTAGTTATCACATTGTAATAGAACAACTACATAAATACATTTCACATTTTTCATATTATATAATTTGAAATACAACTTACAAGAAAAACAAATATTGGCAATGATTTTTTTTTTTCCTCCATGGCTCACCTGTTAACATCCTGTTGTTGTTGTTAGTTGCCATTTAGTCAATTTTGACTCACGGTCACCCCAGGTGTGCAGAGTAGAATTGTGCTTTATAGGGTTTTTAAAGTAGTTATCTTTCTTCTGGGTGTGTTCAAACAGCCCAGCTCTTTCATGTTTCTGCCACCGAGGGACTCCATTAATACCATAAAGTCTTGATTTGAGAAAGTCTGATCTAACAAATTCCTCTCTTCCCACTAAATATCAGTGGCTCTTAAAGTGGTCCCCATGGTTACAGACCAGAGCCCCATCAAGGAGCAGATGCCAGAGGGAGAAGCGGTGATGCTGCCATTTGGCAGCGTGCTCATGAATGAAAACCAAACAAGCTCAGAAATACAATTCCTGAAGGTTGTATTTAAGAAATAAATTTGAGGTTACTGTAGAAATAATCTGTGAGTCCTCAACAGTTGGTTTAATTATAACCGCCATGATACCTCAGGCTGGTGCTAGGAACCTGGAACTGCATGGGCCAGAAGGGAATGCGTGGATGATGAAAGAACCAGGACACAGGCAGCTGCTTTCTTCTCCCTGGGGAAGGTTTTCAGTGATTCCCCAGTGAGAAGGGATTAGAAATTAACATTACAACTATATTATTTGTTAGTTGTCATTAAACATAATCATGCCTTGTAAACTCTTGAGCAAATTGCATTTAGTTTGTACTTCTTAGTATGGAGTTAGTTGATTTCAAAGAATCTAGGTTTTTTTGCATTTGTAAATTTTCAAGCCAAAGAGTCCTTTCAGGATGATAGCTAAAGTGAATGGACCAGTTATGATTTTAATAAGTTTTCTCATCTCTGGATGAATCCCTTCCCCCAACTTAAATGAGCTAATTAGATAGCACCGAATGGCGTCTACTCATGGTAAACACCCACAAATAATAGCTTTCTCTTTCTGTCCTTTTCCACATTGCTTCCATTTCCTGTGAATAAAATAGTGTATGTTCCTTGTGAGGGAGTGATAGTCACACCATGTTCGTCTTTGGCCATCTTAAAGTGGACAACACACCTTAGGAGAAGTAATAACAAAATTCTTCCAGCAGAAACTAAAAATCAAGTCCTCAGCAGAATGTCTGAGATACTGGGCATGTTTAGCCTGCATTAAAGAATTCCTTTCATTTTCTTAGAAGTATGCTTAATAGATGTTTTTTTGCTATTAAGGGCTGTCATGATGTAGAAGGCTTGTTCTGTGTGGGCCCCAAGGAGTGAAAATAGGACAATAGGTAAAAAGACTGGACTCCTGGTGTGGCACTGGACTGCTAGCCACAAGGTCAGCTCAAACCTATCAGCCGCTCCTCAGAAACCCTATACAGGACTCAGGAGCACCTAAGAAGAACAATAAACAACAGTGAAAGGACTAAGGAGTTTTTTGTTTTGTTTTATTTTATGGCTATCCTGGTGTGGTGCTGTCGGTAACTACAAGGTTGGTGGTTCAAGCTAATCAGTTGCTTCTCAGAAACCCTATACAGGGTCTCTATGGGTTGGAACCGACTCGATGGCACTTAACAACAACAACAATAGTTCAAACTCACCGGCTGCTCCTTGGAAACCCTTCACGTGGTCACTATGCATCAGAATTGACTCAATGATGGCATTTAACAACAAGAACGTATGAATGACTTGGGAGCATCGTGGCTCTGTAGGATGAGCACTAGACTGCAAACCACAAGGTCATCAGTTAAAGCCCATCAGTAACTCTGTAAAGACAGATGAGTCCTTTTGCTCCAACAAAGATTTACAGCCTGAGAACTCTCCTTTACAGGCTGACTATGAATCAGAACTGGTCTGATGGCACTTAACAACAACAATAACAACAACAACAGCATATTAATGGCTTGGGAATCCTGGAAAAACTGAGATTGTGGTTGGGAGGCATGAACACCCAGGCAAAAATACTCTTGTTCTATCCCAACTCAGATCAATATTTCATCATGATTTAATAAGTGACACAACTGAACTCCTCATAACTCTTGCCTTTTCTTCACCACGAACTGTAACAAAAGGGACAGGGAAGTAGTATAATCTAGTTGTTAATTCGATGTCATTCATTGACAGTCAGAGATTTTAACAGCACAATTAGGATCCACATTATGTTTAAAAGAATCAGAACCCCTAAATATTGCATACGTTTGGATCCATTCTAGGTGGAAGGTTTGCTGGAAATAATCATATTATTCTAAAGCAATTAGTTGAGGTAATAGGAAAAAAAGTGAACAAACCACATTATGCAAATGTGAGGCCATTTGTAACCATTCAAAACCATCTGCCTTGAAGAAAGAGAGTCAACTGAAGAGTATGACAGTTTTTGTCCAGATCTGAGTTATTTTTCCTGGTCATTAATATCAGGCTTGTGGATTATTGATATTCTTGTGCCATGTTGTTGTTGTTAAGTGCTGTTGAGTCAATTCTGACCCATAGTGACCCTGTATAGGGTTTCCAAGGGGCAGCTGGTGAGCTAGAACTGACAACCTTGCATACTCCCTCACATTTTCTTTCCTATTAGAAGTTACTCTTTCCTCGGCTTCACTGCTAGAATTCTTCAGCTTTGAAATGCATAAATCCCCAATATCTGTCATCCCACCAATCCCCCTTTATCCTGGTGTGGCACTGTGGGTTAATGTGTCAGACTGCAAAGTCATTTGAACTGCAAGGTCAGTGGTTCAAGCTCACCAGCTGCTCCTTGGAAACCCTATACAGGGTTGCTATGGGTCGGAATAGACTCGATGGCACTTAACAACAACAATTGGCTCACCATCAGAGCAGGGAAGGTAGAACTCAAATGCAGATGGGGTATTATGGGGGAAAGTGTTCTTCTTGACCTCTGGCCCAAGTGTCCTAGATTATCAGGAGTTCTGTTATCTTTCCTGATAGCACTATCTGAGCACAGCTCTGGCTTCCTAATAAAAAACAACAACAACAAAAAAAAAACAAATAGAAACTTCTCCTCTAAGGAAAAATAGGGGGATTTATTTCAAAGTTCAATGACTATATTCTTATACATGAAGCCCTTGACCACTTACTGGAGGATAATAAGAACATAGGAGACTATAGTCAGATATTGAATTTTATTTTACTATCAGCTGGGTTGTTGTTGTTGTTGTTGTTGTTAAGTGTGGTCGAGTCAGTTCCGACTCATAGAGACCCTGTACAGGGTTTCCAAGGAGCAGTTAGTGAACTTGAACCACCAACATGTGGTTCAAACCGACTTGGAAGTACAGCACATTAACCCACAGCATCACACCAGGACTAACTCCAGCTCCTAGCCACCTTATATATGACAAAAGAAACTGTTGTCCAGTCCTGCATCATCTTGGTCATTGAGCTCACTGTTGAAGTCACTGTGCGGTGCCTCCCAACATCAGGGGCTCATCTTCCAGCATTGTATCAGACAACATTCTGTTGTGACCTGCAGGATTTCACTGACTATTTTTGGGAAGTTCATCACTGTGTTTGTCTTCCTACTCTGTCTGAGTGTGGAAGCTCTGCTGAAAGCTCTCCTTCAATACCGGTGGCATACCTTATAGCATCATAGCAACATGCAAGTCACCACAGTACAACAAACTGACAGACAGGTAGTGATAGACAAAATGCCATACTATAGAATCCATCTTCAGTGTACAATTCAATGATATTTAGTAGATTTGCAGGATTATGCAGCCATCGATACAATCTCATTTTATAATATCCCTCTGTTAAGTATTTACAGCCTCAGAAACCTATTCAGGGTCACTCTGAGTCACAACCAACTCCATGGCACATAACCAGTACCACCAGCCTCATCACCTCAAATAGAAACCTTGTGCTAATTTACTCCCCGTTCCCATCCCCAGACCTGGGCAACCTCTAATCTATTCTTTATCTCTATGGATTTGCCCTTTCTGGACACTTCAAATAAATGGAAGTATTTAACTTTAAAAAAAAAATTATAAAAATTTTAATTTGAACAATTTATGATTAAAAATACATTTTTAAAAATGTTTTATTGTGAATTATATGATAGCTTACATGGGAGAAATTTAGTTTTACATTCATTCCATCGTATATCATCTCACTGCCATGGTTCCAATCCCCTCCATGCATCCTCAACCACCCAAAGGGTATATCTCAGAAACCCGCTCCCTACACTTCCCCCTCATCCCCCCAGTTTTCGGCCCACAGTCCCTTTCCCTCTCTGGGTCCAAAGTCCCCAGTCGCTTCATCACTCCACGTCATCATCTCTACCTCCATTTTAGGCATCTCTGTTTCTCTGGGTAGGGTCCCGCTCTCGGCTCTTCTCCGTTGATGGTCCCAGAGGCCTCTGCTCCTATCCTGGAGAATCAATCACTCCCTTCCTTGTTACAAAACTTCTATCTTTGCATTTCCAACCCTCATAATACGTCCTGATAAGCATTATTCACTACAGTATCACGAGTTACCCATCTGTATCTCCTTTCATCAGCTCCGCCCAGACAGATTGAATAGTTCCTTCTGGAGATTCTGCCTTCTGCCATGCTCCCTAGCACCAGGTTCCCTCTTGAAAGCTTGTAAGCCAGTCACTTCTTGCCTTTGTAGTCCCCCCCTCCCCATTTGAGTATCCAATGTCCAAGCTGCCCTTCTCCGTCCACTCTGTGTGTGGGGGTGTGTGAATGTTTCTTGCTGTGAGGATTTGTTCCCTCTTTTGAGTGGCTGCGCCATAAGTATAGGTCAAGTTCATCAGACTGTATCAGCTCACTTCCCCCCCACCCCCTTCTTTCCTCTCCTGGTTGAGCTCCAATCATCCAGTCATCCGGTCCAGGTCACGTGGGTATCATCTGCAAGTGTGGGCGCTCCTGTGCATATGTCCTTTCTTCCCGTCAGCTGGTAGCTCCACTCTCCTCTCGAGTCCTCCGTGGCCACACCACTGTCTCTGGGCCCAAGAGTCCCCAGGCCTCTTCACACTGCTTGCCAACCATGTCCCCAACTGTGTCCACAGAAGTCCACTGAACATTGTAGGGCTTAGCTTGCTGCTTCATTGCTGCTTTTACCCCACTTCCCCCCATGGGTGATGTGTGTTAAAAATACATTTTATAAATAATTTTTCCATAGACTTGATTGGGGATTGTTGCCCACCTCACAAAAAAACATACTGCAATAACAATGGATTAGAGAAATTACAAAAAAAGTATAGCTTTAGTCCTTCTTTAAAAAACAAACAAACATGCATTATACATCACACAGCATTTTCTTTGTGCAAAATTTAAGAGAATGCTGTTATTAGACAAATCACAAATATTTACTCAAAGGGAAGTAAACTTCAATCTACTTATTTTGCATAATAGCATAGGCACAGTTGACATAATGAATGTTTTTTCTCCCTAAAAATTGATATGTCTTAGGTTAACATTTTCTCTTATTTGGTAGAATTGAAGACTTACATATGTGTTTGGGTGTGTAAGTATGAAAACAAGTATCTGCTTGGACATTAAGTAATCTACTAACATATTTACATTATTCTTAAAGAACGTTTTCCAGATCAGTCTGTGTGTGTTTTTCCTAATAAACAGCTCTTGAAAAATGAAGCCAACATCTGTCAGTTAGTGGACATTCTCTGTGGAAACTTCAAGTTTTCACTATGGGACAAAGAGAGTCCCTAATGAAGTTTGATTGGCACCATCTAAATCCATACAGGTGGAGCCCATTGGCTTTGTTGGCCCACCTGGGGTATGGAAGAAACTTTTCCCACTAACTGTGACCCTTTGGGTATCACTGGAACAGGTTGCTGTGTTCTTGTAGCAGCAACTGATTGTCCATTTGGTTGGTTCTGGCCTGAGACTGGTGAGTCATACCTGCTGGCCCTTCCTTGCTGAGTGCCTGCATTTTCTGGTAAGACATTAACAGCCTCTATTCTTGGAGACACAGGAATGTTTCCTGGCCAGGGCTGGAGGCCACCTGCACACTGGGGGAGATGAGTCGCAAGTGCTGCAGGGTGAAGTTTACAATAGCTGAGCTTGGGTTCTGGACAGGAACAGGGTGGCTAGACGTGACAGTCAGGATGTTCCCAACAGGTACAGCTGCCATGGAAGTTGGTGAGACCATTAGCTTCAAAGATGTTACATGAAAAGAGGGAAAATTAACAGCAGTGAATTCAGATGATGTCACTGGAATAACACCTGTGATCGGGGAGCTGTAGAGCCAGTGGTTGGGGAAAGGTGTACCAGAGTTTTCTCTGGTACATGGTCTTTTGTTTCTGAGGTTCACCCCCATTGTAGCATGTGTCAATATTTAGTTCCTTTTTATTGTATCTGTATACTCTATTTTGTTTAATCCATTCACTATTTGATGGACACTTGTGCTGTTTCCACTTTTTACCTATTGTAAAATTGGCTTTTTGAACATTCATGTACAAGAGATTGAATTTTAAGGGTTTATTAAAAAGCTTATTCTATTCTTTCTTACCAATGGACTAGGAAATCGTTACAAAGACCTAGATTCTTCCATCTAAGTCCTGTGATTTGAAAACTCTTTTCTTCTCCATGACTTCCTTAATGAATGCTTATGACTATGACATTGTAAGAATCCCTAGCAATAACCTGCTTGCTCATTCTCTATAGGGTCTTATGGAATCTTCCATTATTCCTGTGTAAAATGTCCAATTTCACACTGCAATTCAACTGGTTATTCTAGTAACCCGTATTTCCATTCTGTCCTAAGATCTTCAACCATGTGAGACCTAGTATAAAGTTCTGCTTCCAGGGTCCAGAGACACAAATAAGCACCTTGAGTTAACTGTTGTCAAGTCGGTTCCGACCGATATAGATGCTGTATAGAGTTTCCATGGAGCACTGGTAAGCTTGAACTGCCAACCTTGTGGTTCAAACCGACCTTGCAGTCCAGCGCATGAACCTACCCGCCACACCTAGTGCTCAGTAATTTTCAGGTGCAAAAAAATGACATTTTAAAATTGGCATAGGCATTAGGTAAAACAGGCCACACTTCCTCTAGCAGTTTATTTTGTAACTAACTAAGCAGCTTAAATGTAAATATTGGTGTTCGGGAACAGGGATCTTATGTGTACTTTAGAAAGGAAAAAAAAATCACTCATTTAATCTTGAAATACTTTAAAAAGTAAGTACTATTTCTATAAAAATAGTGCAAATAAAAAGGTTTCCCTTTTTATTCAGATTTCAAGATATTCACACTTTGCATTTTCCACAAAGAAAAGTAAAATGTCCATTTATTCTAACGAAGACCTTGTCCATAATATTCAATTGGTAGACTTTATGACTTTGATACTTGAAGGGATTGGACTCCATTAACTAAAGGAAACAATGATTTTCATTTAGTGCCTTGGTTGTACTTATAGTATCAAAAATCCTCAATATTAGCATAATTATAGATCTTTTTCCTTTAGAAAGGATTCCTTAAATTTTTCTAAGTCAAGCAACCAATTCAGGAACTGCCTCAAGGATAATTCTTCATGGTTCTTCACCTTTTTTTGGTAAAAGGAAGAGTTTAGGCACCCATTTCTAGATAGAGATCTGTAAGTTGAGGAAGTATCTTATTCACAAGCTGCAAGTCTGACCTAGTGTACAGGGCGTTTTCTTCCAGGTCATCCTTTTTCCCTTTGTACTTTCATTTCCTGTAGATTAAGTAGGTGTATTCCAGAAGATGAGTTTTATAATAAAACTCTAGAGTCCAGAGCCTCTGATCAAAGAAGGACTGGTGTCCTAAAAGCTCTTCTTCTTTTATGAGTTCATTAAAGGGAGAAGACAACTTCTTCTTTACATTTTTTCCACATAGTAGAGAATTTTATGAGTACTATCAAAATAATGGAGCTCTGGTAGTGTAGTGGTTACGAATCAGGTTGCCAACCTCAAGGTTAGCAGTTCGAAACTACCAGCAGTTCCATGGGAGAAAGATGAGGTATTCTGCTCCTGTAAAGATTTACAAACTTGGATACCCTGTGCAGGGTCACAATGAGTTGGAACCAACTCCACAGTACTTAACAACAACAACATCAAAATAACATCCATGTAAATGGGGCAAAGATTGAAGTTGTCAAAGACTTCATTTTTCTTGGGTCAACCATCAATACTCATAGAAGCAGCACTCAAGAAATCAAATGATGTATTGCATTAGGCAAATCTGCTGCAGAAGCTTTCTTTAAAGTGTTCAGCAGCAAAGATGTCCTAGAGGACTAAGGTGCACATGATGAAAGCCATGGTATTTTCAATAATCTCATATGCATGAGAAAGTTGGACAGTGACTAAGGAAGACTGTAGAAGTCTTGATTCATTTGAGCTATGGTGTTGGAGGAAAATATTAAAAGTACCACAGACTGCCAGAAGAACAAACCAATCTGTGTGGGCAGAAGTATAGCCAGAATGTTACCTGGAAACCAGGATGGCCAAACTTTGTCTCATACTTCGGACATGTTGTCAGGAGGGACAAGTCGCTGGAGAAGGGTATCATGTTGGTAAAATGGAGGGTCAGAGAAAAAGAGGAAGACTCCCAACAAGATGGATTTGCCCAGTGACAGCAGTGATGGAGTTAAATGTAGCAATGATTATGAGATTGGCATAGAACCAGGCGATGTTTTGTTCTGTTGTGCATAGGGTCGCTAGGAGTTGGTAGCAACTTGATGGCACCTAACAACAACAATAACAATCATAGGAATGGAGTCCTGATGTGATGTTGTAGGGTAAAGCATTGGACCTCAAGGTTGGTTTGAATTGCAAGGTCAATGGTTCAAATTCACAATCCACTCATAAAAAAACCAATACAGGGTTGTTATGAGTCTGAACTTACTTGTTGGCACTTAACAACAACAACAAGGGAACACTTATTTGTGATCATGAGGAACCTGTATATAGACCAAGAAGCTGTTGTTCAAACAGAACAAGGGGACTCTAAATGGTTTAAAATCTGGAAAAGTGTGTATCAGGGTTGTATTCTTTCATCATACTTATTCAATCTGCATGATGAGCAAATAATCCAAGTACCAAGACTATATGAAGAAGAACATGGAATCAGGATTGGAGGAAGACTCATTAACAACCTGCAATGCAGATGATACAACCTTGCCAGCTGAAAGCAAAGATGACTTAAAATACTTACTGATGAAGATCAAAGACCACAGCCTTCGGTATATAAAGAAAACAAAAATCCTCACCACTGGACCTTTAAATAACATCAAGATAATTGGAAAAAATGTTGGAATTGTCAAAGACTTCATTTTGCTTGGATCCACCATCAAAACTCATGGAAGAAGCAGTCAAGAAATCAAATGACATATTGCATTAGGCAAATTTGCTGCACAAGACCTCTTTAAAGTGTTAGAGCAAAGATGTTAGTTTGAGAACTAAGGTGTGCCTCACCCAAGCTATGGTATTTTCAATAGCTTCATATACATGTGAAAGTGGACAATAAATAAGGAAGTCCAAAGAATAAATGATGCATTTGAGGTATGGTATTGGAAGAGAATATTAAAAGTACCATGGACTGCCACAAGAACAAACAAATCTGTGTTGGAAAAAGTACAGCTAGAATGTTCCTTAGAAACCAGGATGGCCAGAGTTCATCTTTCATACTTCAGACATATTACCTGTCGGGACCAGAGCCTGAAGAAGGTTATGTTTGGTGAAGTAGAGGGTCAGTGAAAAAGAGGAAGACCCTCAGTGAGATGGACTAGCATAGTGAAAGCTGCAGATTTTTTTTTTATCCATTCTTTTTTCTGATTGTTCTGCTAGTTTACAAGTATTGAGAGATTTATATGAAGACTGACTAATTCTGGCTTCCATTGATTCAAATCTACTACTTTTCCTCTCAAAGTATTGTCCATTTCTGAAATCTTAGCATTAATTTTCTGAATTTCTATTAGCAGGCGTTTTATTGCTTCCAAGTCTTTATCTATTTTGTTTGATTGTTTCTGTAGTATTTTCCTGAATTCTTCTTTTCCTTGGCATTTCTGCCAATCATTTGAAGGTAAACATCATTCTCTTGAATTCTTTTTCAGGTATTCCAATGCCTTTTTGTCCCCCAAAAGATTTTCTAGCTCTGTATCATGGTCACTTGTTTAAGCCACTTTGTCTTGTTTCTTCGTGTAAATAGAAATTGTCTGATGTTCTTGAGACATTGTGGTGCTGTTATATTTGATTTAGGTCGATGATTGTGTGCTGGTGTTGTCGTAGGTACTCACCAGTTGCCTCCTTGTGGGTGTGATTAGGCGATGAGCTTGTGCATCATACTCTGTTGTTCATGCCATGCAGTTTAGTATGGATGTGGCGGATGTTTTTAGTCATTCATCCAGTGTATAGCAGTTTGTATTGGCTTTTGCCCTAATGGTTGGGTTGTATAGGATACAGTTGTGGCTGGACTGTATTGTCATGATTGTTGTCTCCTGTCAGGTGAGACATGAAGTAAAAACACATACACAAGAGAGAAGGAAAATAAGCAAACAAACAAGAGAGGACCATGGCAGAGATTCATACCACAGTGGCTGAGGCAGGATCGTAGGACTAGCCAATGTGTATGGATTTGAAAGTGCCACACTTGCAATAGCCTCTACTTAACCTCAGGTGGCAAAAAAGAGATTGATAGGAACGATCAATATGCTAGTTTCACTTTCCAGTCACCCTTTAGTTCTTCAGGGAATTTAATGTGTTTTTCTTCAGTTTCATTGATTATACAATCTTAGTTCCTTTAGGAAGTTTTACCATTTATCACATGTATATAAACTACAATCCCAACAAAAAATATTGATGGAACAGTAACTGTCCAACCCTCTGATTAGGCTCTAATACAAACTCCTTGTCTTATTCTTGCCTGTTTTTATGGCCTAATGAATGGAATTTTCTATGGGGAGACATAGATTCAAGTTTTTGTTTGATTTCAAGAATTCTGGGGAGTTTTCAGTTCTGGCCCAGAGGGTTTTACTATTCTTACTTAATCATACTTTAACAAAAAGGAACTCTGTGAATTTATTTTGTAAAGCATTTTTAAAGCTTTAGTCAAAGAATAGTGCTAAAATTCAGAATAATGTAAACTCATCTTTTATGTCATGCAAAGGCATGTTTGAAGATTACCATTTGGTTAAGAGAGATATATCACATGAACTGTCTCCCCAAAGTAAGACTGGACCTCAGACAGACATGTGTGTGGGACAGCATTGAGCACCAGCTGCCACTTTAAGGAAGAAAGTGTAAACAGCCCCTGCTTTGTGTCTTTCTCAGTTGTCATGTGCCACATTTCTAGACAAAGGAGTGGGTTGCCTGGTAAATATGACCCTCTCCTCTGAAAGTCTGAGGGGAGCCCAGAGCTGCCTGTTGTCCTCTAGGTCTTCCCCAGCATGTTCCTGGGCTGACTCATGGCAGGAAACCAGCCCTTCTGAGCAAAGGCATTTGCAGTAAGTACTCATTAGGAAAATAGACTAAACCAATTGCTGTCATTCAAATAGGAGCACTGGTAACGTACTGGTTTTGAGTCAGGCTGATAACCTCAAGGTCAGTAGTTCGAAACTACCAGAAGTTTCATGGGAGAAAGATGAGGATTTCTGCTCCCATAAAGATTTACAGTCTCAGAAACCCTAAGCAGAGTCACTGTGAGTCAGAACCGACTCCACAGTACACCACACCACCACCACAAATGAAATAGGCCCAGTGGCCTAAGCACATCAGACTCAACTTTACCACCAGCACTAGCAGTTCCTCTCCAGTCATGTGTGTCACAGTAGAACTGTGTTTGTACGTTTTCAGAGGTTGATTTTTTGGGAGTGGATGACAGACCTTTTCTTTGAGGTACCTCTGGATGAACTTGTACCTCCAACCTCTCATTTTACAGCTGTTTGGACCATCTAGAGATTAAAATGCTGAAGAGTTTGTTTCTTTTGCTTAAAGGGATTCTAGGAAGGGAGTGGGAACATCATAAAAATGTTCTAAGGTGAAGCAGGCACTTGGGTTTTGTTTTCTCAGTATATCTGCATAAAGAGAGTGGACTTAAGCTTAAAACTGGAGGTATTTAGATGAGGTACTAGGAAGAACTTTCTAGATGAGAGATGTTCAGTGTTGTCTGGAAGTGGGAAGACAATTCAGTGCTGTCTGGAAGTGGAAAGATAAACTATATTAACATTCAAGTTTGCTTCTGGCTGTAGGGCTCAGTAATTTCTTGTGGCTACGGTTTCTATTTTTGAAGCAGCAGAAAGATTTGATTTCCAAGATAGATAGGAAAACTGTGTATGGGGCAGGAAATCGTAACCTGAATTCCCAAGACTTACTGATGAGCATCACAGGTCTACTAAATCCCTGAAATGCAAAATTAGTTCTGGGTAGATAAATGGAAGAGAACATTCACAGCTTTCATCAACATTAAAAAGAGTGTGATAATAATAATTAAAAAATAGAAATAACCGTTAAGCATCTCTGTTCCAAGGGAAGAGTTTGGTCCATGATGAAGAAGATTAATTAACTCTGATCCTGGCTGTTCCTTCTCAAACCTTTGCAGTGTGCTGAGAAAGTGAGGAAAAAGATTGGGGAGGGTGGAATAGAGTCTTTACTGATGGAGAACTAAGTGATATGGAAGGAAGTACAGGTTGCCTCCATTCTCGTTAATTCATTCATTTGTTCAACAAGTATTTACTGTTCATCTATTTGTAGCATAGTGGTTACAAATCGGGTTGCAAACCACAAGGTCAGCAGTTCAAAACTACCAGCTGTTCTGTGGGAAAAAGATGAGGCATTCTGCTCCCGTAAAGATTTACAGACTCAGAAACCCTGTACAAGGTCGCTATGGGTCGGAACCGACTTCACGGTACACAGCCACCACCACCACCATTCTGGTACTGTAGTGGGTTATGAGTTGGGTTGCTAACCACAAGGTCAACAGACCAAATCTACCAGTTGCTATGTGGGAAAAAGATAAGGCTTTCCGCTCCCTATATGTCATATGCATGCTAGCGGTATGTTCCTAATTACATTGTCCCAACTCAATAGCCCCAACAGTTTCATGTAGTATTGAGTATTATGCTTCCTCTAAAATAGATATATTTTATACAGGGTCGCTATCTTCGTTATAAGGAGCTCTGGTAACATAGTGGTTACGCGTCAGACTGATAATGTCAAGGTCAGCAATTTGAAATTACCAGCTGTTCTGCAGGAGAAAGACAAGGCTTTCTGCTCCTGTAAAGAGTTACAGCCTCAGAAACCCTATGCACAGTTGTTGAGTCACAACTGACTCTATGGCACACCACCACCACCATCATCATTATGTGCCAGGCACTGTTGTAGGCCCTGCACATCAGATATTGTTCTTGTTGTTGCCAAGTGCCATCAAGTTGGTTCCAACTCATAGCAGTGACCAGAATAAAGATTCTGTCTTTATGGAGTTGATACTTTAGAGGGGGAGGCAGATAATAAATAATAAACACAATCCGAGTCAATTATATAGTGAAGTCAGCTAAAGTTGATTAACTATGTGTATGGAGGGGTATGGGGGGGGGGCAGGCAATTTGCATTATTCAATAGGGAAAAATCTTAAAGAGAAGGTGTTATTTGAATACAAATTTGAAGGACATAAAGGAGTTAGTTTTGCAGATGTATCTGGAGAACAGCATTCCAAGCAGAGGAAGGTTGCCGGACATATTTGATGAATAGCTGGAGCAGAGGAAACAAACAACACAGTAAATAGGAGAGGTAACTCGAAGAAGGGAGGTGGGCCATGTAAGGCCAGGTAGGTATTGTAAGAATTTAGGCTTTTATGCTGAGTGAAATGGAGATTATTGGAGGGTTTTGAAGAGAAGTGATATATGATTTCACTTACACCATAAATGGATTGAACTGGCTGGTGTGTGAGGATAGACTACGGGGGCAAGAGTAGAAAGAGAGAGACTGGTTAAGAGTGATACATGTAAGAGACAACGGTGACTTTAATCAGGGTGGAAGAAGTTAAAATGCTGAGAGGTGGCAGGATTCTGGATATATTTGTTGTTGTTGTTAGGTGTCATCGGGTCAGTACCGACTCATAGTGACCTTATGTACAACAGAACCAAACACTGCCCAATCCTGCACCAACCTCACAATCTTACTATGTTTGAGTCAGTCGCTACTGCCACTGTACCAGTCCATCTCATTGGAGTCTTCTTCTTTTTATCTGACCCTCCACTTTACCAAAAATGATACCCTTTTCCAGGGACTGGTCTCTCATGATAATATGCCTGAAGTACAAAAAAGGAAATCTTACCATCCTGACTTTCAAGGAGCATTTTTTCTGTACTTCTTTCAACACAGATTGGTTTGTTTCTTTGGCAGTCCATGGTACTTTTAACATTTTCCTCCAACAACATAACTCAAATGCATCAAATCTGGAATACGGTCTTTCTTATTCATTGCCCAACTTTCACATACATATGAGGCTATTGAAATTAGCCCCATGGTTGTTGTTGTTGTTGTTAAGTGCCATGGAGTTGGTTCCAACTCACAGTCCTTAAGTCTGACATTATGACTTCTAACTTGAAATATAACATCATATTGACCTAGTGGCTTCATGTGAGTGTTTAAATCAGGAAGGCTTGGTAGCATCAGAGCATTGATGATGAAAATGGATGTACACTGGAGCTCTGTATTTCTGAATAATCCTTCCTACTTCTCTTGTATGACTTAGAAAGATCTTGCACATAGACTCTTTAAGCAAAGACAATGTCTATTTTAGAAAAAGGATGATACTAAATACTACATGAAATTGTTGTTGTTGTTAAGTGCTATTGAGTTGGGGCAAGGTAATTAGGAACATACTGCTCACATGCATATGACACTATTGAAAATACCATGGCTTGTGTCAGATAAACCTTAGTCCTCAAACTGACATATCTGCTCTTCAAAGCTTTAAAGAGATCTTGTGCAGCAGATTTGCCTAATGAAATATGTCAATTGATGTCTTGACTCCTGTATTTTTGTTTTCTTTCCATTGAAGTGCAACCCATACCAAATGCTGTGTGGTCTTTGATCTTCATCAGTAAGTATTTTAAGTCCTTTGCACTTTCAGCAAGCAAGGTTGTATCATCAGCATATCTCAGGTTGTTAATGAGTCTTCCTCCAATCCTGATGCCATGTTCTTCTTCATATAATTCCGCTTCTTGGATTATTTGTTCAGCATACAGATTGAATACATATGGTGAAAGAATGCCACCCTGGCACACATCTTTCCTATTTTAAACCACTCAGTGTCCCCTTGTATTGTTTGAATGACTGCCTCTTGGTCTAGGTTCCTCATGAACACAATTAAGTATTCCGTAATTCCGTATTTTGTCATGAACCACACAGTTGAAAGCCTTTGCAAAGCCAACATATATCTTTCTGATATTCTCTGCTTCAGCAAGATCCATTTGACATCCGTAATGATAACCTTCATTCCAGATCCTTGTCTGAATCCCACTCTAATCTCTGGCAGTTCTTTGTTTATGTACTTTTGCAGACACTTTTGGTTAATCTTTAGCAAAATTTTGCTTGCATGTGATATGAATGATACTATCTGATGATTTCCACGTTCTGTTGGGCCACCTATCTTTGGAACAGACACAAATATGGATCTCTTCCAATCCGTTGGCTGGGTAGCTGTCTTCCAAATTTTTGGCATAGATGAGTGAGTACTTCCAGTGCTGCATCAGTTTGTTGAAATATTTCAATATGGATCCATCAATTCCTGGAGTCTTGTTCTTTGCCAATTCCTTCAGTGCACTTTGGACTTCTTCCTTCAATAGCATTGGCTTTTGATCTTATGCTACCTATTGAAATGGTTGAACATTGACCATTTCTTTTTGGTACACTGAACTCTGTGTATTCCCTCCATCTTCTTTTGATGCTTTCTGCATCATTCAATATTTTTTACCTAGAATAATTCAATATTGCAAGTTGGGGCTTGAATTTTTTTCTTCAGTTCGTTCAGCTTGAGAAATGCTGAGTGTGTTTTTCTATTTTCATTTTCTAACTCCAGGTCTTTGCACATTTCATTATAACCCTTAACTTTATCTTCTTGAACTGCCCTTTGAAATTTTGTTAAACTCTTTTAGTTCCTTATTTCTTCTTTTTACTTTAGCATCTCTACCCTGGAAAGCAAGTTTCAGAGTCTCTCCTGAGATTCATTTTGGTCTTTTTCTTCTTTCTTGTTTTATTATTGACCTAGCTTTTGCTTTCTTCCTGAATGATGCTCTTGATGCTATCCCACAATGTTTCTGGTTTTGGTCATTAGTGTCTAATACATCAGATTTGTTTTTGAGATGATCTGTAAATTCTGGTGTGATATACTCAAGTCATATATTGGCTTTTGTGCACTTGTTTTAATTTTCTTCAGCTTCAGACTGAACTTGCAAATGAGCAATTGATGGTTTGTTCCACTGTCTGCTCCTGACCTTGTTTTGGCTACTAGCATTAGCTTTTCCACTGTTTTTTCCAAAGATGCAATCAATTTGATTCCTGTGTATTTCATCTGGTGAGGTTCATGTATATAGACATCTTATATATTGTTTAAAAATAGTATTGCAATAAATGTCATCAGTCTGATAAAATTCTATCATGTGATCTCCAGCATCATTTCTATGAAGGCTATATTTTCCAACTACTTATTATTCATTTCCAAACTTCACATTCCAATCATCAGTAATTATCAAAACATCTTGATTGCATGTTTGAACAATTTCATACTGAAGAAGTTGGCTGTTGTTGTTAAGTGCCGTCAAGTCTGTTCTAACTCATAGTGACCCTGTGTAGGGTTTCCAAGGAGTAGCTGGTGGGTTTGAACAATTGATCTACTGGTTACTAATCTAGTGCTTATCCTGCAGTGCCACACCAGGACTCCGAAAAAGTTAGAATTCTTTAATTTGATCATCACTGGCTTTAGAATTTGATGTATAGATTTGAATAACACTGGTATTAACTGGTCTACCTTGTAGGCTAATGAATATTAGCCTATCAAAAACAAATGGTTCTTGAAGTGTTCTTTTTAGATGAGTGCAATGCCATTCCTCTTCAATTAGTCATTTTCAGTATAGCAAACCAGATTCAAAATGGCCAATACCAGTTCATTTCAGCTCACTAATACCTAGGATATTGATTTCTATGTGTTTCATTTAATTATTGACAACATCCAATTTTCCTAGATTCATGCTCTATACATTTCATATTCTGATTACTAATGGATGTTCACAGCAGTATCTCCTCATTTCGAGTTGTACCCCATCAGTAAGTGGAGGTCCCGAAAGCTAAACTCCTGTTGCATCATCATGGTTAACTCTACTTTATAGAGCTATCTCTAACCTAATCCCATGTTGAGTGCCTTCAAACCTGAGGGACTTATCTTCTGGCACTCTATCTGACAATATTCTGGTGCTATTCATAATGTTTTCATCTTCTGGCACTATATTTGACAATGTTCATAAGATTTTCAGTTACAAACATTTAGAAATAGTCTGCCTCCCCTTCCTAGTTTGTCTTAGTCTGGAAGCTCAGCTGAAACCTGTCCACCATGGGTGATCCCGTTGATACTTAAAATGCCAGTGTCCTAATTTCCAGCATAGCAGCCATACACAAGCCATCACAGTAGGACAAACTGACTGATGAATGGTGGTAGTTCATGATTATGGGTTGTACATAAGTCACACATTCATAACCCAGGGACTACCTGTATATTACTGAAACCAATGTCATATCTTTCTTTTTACTTTTTTAATATGGCAAATAAAACATTTTAATTCTATAGGTAACTCACATTATATTTCAAATGGCTAGCACTTGTCTAGAAGATATTTGAGAGACTAGTGATTACAGTGTAATCATGATTCCCTTTGGGCTCAATTCTTTGAGAATAGAGAAGCTGACTTGATATTCCTACCCAAAAGTGATCAAAAAAACAAAGCACATTGGCCATTGATGGCATCACTATGTGTAGCAGAGGAGAACTGTGCTACATAGGTTTTTAGTATCTTTCTTCTGAGGTGTCTCTTGGGAGACTCTATACTTCAGTTATCAGTGAAATATACTATCATTTTGCACCATGGACACTAAAGAGAGATGAAGGATCGTTGAATTTCCTAAATACTTGTTCAGTAGAGCCTCACAGGCTGTTTTCTTTGTAGGAATGAGCCACTTCCTCATGGCCAGAAACCCTGAGATTGGTCTATGTGATCCTTACCACCAATGGTGGACATGACTTGTAGATTTCTTTAGCACTGATCTTGGCAGCCAGAAATTTAATCCCTCCCTCATCCACAGCAATGTACCATCAAGCCCAGTGGTTATTAGCTTATTGTTGTGGGGTGCCATCCAGTCAGTTCTGACTCATAGCAACCCTATACACAACAGAATGAAATCCTGCCCCATCCTGTGCCATCCTCACAATTGCTTTTACACTTGAACCCATTAATGCTGCCATTGTACCAATACATCTCCTTGGAGGTCTTCCTCTTTTTCACTGATTCTTCACTTTACAAAGCATGACATCCTTCTCTAAGGACTGGTTCCTCCTGATAAAATATCCAAAGTATGAGAGACAAAGCCTTGCTTTCATGGCTTCTAAGGGGTATTCTGGCTGTACTTCTTCCATCACATATTTGTTTGTTCTTTTGGCAGTTCGTGGTACTTTAATATTCTTCTCCAACACCATAACCTAAATGTACCCATTCCTTTTTTATTGTTCAAATTTCACATGCATATGAGCTTATTGAAAATACCATGGTTTTGGTTGTTGTTGTTGTTGAGTGCCATTGAGTTGTTTGCAACTTATAGAGGTCCTGTATAGGGTTTCCAAGGAGTGGCTGATGAGCTTGAACCATTGACCTTGTGGTTCAAACAGACCTTGCAGTCCAGTACATTAACCTATCCCTATGATTTGGATTGTTGTTGTTGTTGTTAAGTGCCGTCGAGTCAGTTCCAACCCTTAGCGACCCTGTATAGGGTTTCCAAGGAGAGGTTGGTGAGCTTCAACCACTGACCCTGCAGTTCAAACTGCCTTGCAGTCTGGCGCATTAACCCACAGTGCCACACCAGGACTCCCTGTGGTAGCATTCCTTAAGTCTTACACCATGACTTGCAACTTGAAATGCAACATCATATTGACTGAGTGACTTCATGTGAGTGTTTAAACCAGGAAGGCTTGGTAGCATCAGAGCATTCATAATGAAAGTGGGTACACACTGGAGCTGTATATTTCTGAATCATCCCTACTTAGCTTGTGACTTAGAAAGACCTTGCACATAGACTCTTTAATCAATGATAATGTCTATTTTACAGGAAGGGTGATACTGAACATACATGAAGTTGGGGCAAGGTAATTAGTACAAAAGGTTATAGAACATTTTGTCAGAACCTGTGAAGAAGGAAACTGGGGCTTCACATTTTTATCTAACTCTCTGGGTGGATCTTTGGCTCCCTAAAGTTACAGAAGTTATGCTGGAGGGAGACAGAAAAAGGTAACAGTACCAATTTTCATAAGTGGCAGTTTTGTTTTTTTCTTTCAGGCTTTGTCTAGCTTCTCCTAAATTCTGGAAATGACTTAACAGCCCTTAACAACAATATATTGCTTTTGTTAAGTGCTGTCTCATAGCAACTCTGTTTAGGGGTTCTGAAGGGGGAACTGGTGGGTTTGAACCATCAATCTTGGGGTTACCAATCCAGTGCTTGTCTTACAGAACCACACTAGGACTCTTTTACTCTTTTATGTTGTTGTTAAGTACAGTCTAGTCTGTCCTGACTCATAGAACCCTATAGAGGGTTTCTGAGACTGTAAATCTTTGTGAGAGCAGAAAGACTCATCATTTTCCAGCCGAGCGGCTGATGGTTTCAAACCGCTGCTTTTGTGGTTCACAGTCCAGTGTTGATCAAGCAAAGTCAAGATGAGGCCAAAAATGTGTGAGTTTGTGTGTGTGTCAAAAGATAAAGAATAAGATCTAACAATAGAAGATCAATATGAGTGACCATAACAACAAAAGCTTTAATCTATTTTCATTGCCTGGGAGGAAAATTCCACCCTAAGTCATTGGCAGACAGCTCTGGACAACTCCTGCCTCTCAAGCTCAGACTTCTTGGGCTTCTCTTCCTCCTATTTGGAGCTGCCAAAGAGAGAAGGGTGAGGATCTGTTTTGATATCCATTTAGGTTACCCCCTTAAAGCCCTTGACTCCTTTTATACTACTACCTCTACCCAGGCCAATTTCTTTCTCATTCTTTGTCTCTGTAACCCAAGGCATCTTTGGGGGATAACAATCTGTCTCTATTCTGAGTGCAGACACAGGAAATTTAAACCCAAACCCATTGTCCTCCTGCTCTGCTGCTAGACTATGGACCACAGCCAATGAAACACAGCAAAGTGTTAAGGCGCGTGTTTCCCTTGGTCACACCTAAACAATGCTCTGTTGCTGCACCATCTCCCTCTTCTGTTTCCTTTAGATTGTAGAGTCTACGGGAAAGCAGAATGCCACCTTTCTGTAGTGAAACTGATTCATCAGGCCACATTCCCAAAACTGGCTTATTAGTTGAATTGGAAATTTCAAGAAACAATGTACTATGTATTCAGCCGTGTTGGCCTGCATTGAAGTACTGATCTTACTGCACTGCTTCAGTATTTTAATACAGGCCCACTGCAAGTGAAAATAATGATGCTCTATGTGGTCTGAGCCCTGAGTGAGTATGACTTGAGAACAGGAACACATCTCCTGAGTCTGATCAGAGGAGGGATGACTACTAGTAGCAGGGGGAGTCAGGATTGTGTGGGGATGGGTAGGGAGGAGACCCAAGGAAGATGCTCCTGAGCATCTTGTTCATTTATATTGTATAAGAAGAGCTAGCAACCCAGAGATATTTTAAATTGTGGGACAAAAGATAGAAGGTCTTCAAGTCATTCATAAATTGAGGGTCTATAGGAGGGATGTGGCCCACATTTTATTTATTTCCATCAGCTATCTCAAGAACTGTACATCAAGCATTTCAGAATTTGTGAGCTTATCCTGCTTTTTCATATTTCTGACAGGTGTCTTGCAGGTCCTTCTGGAGTGTCAATCTGTCTCTTTCTTCTGTTATGCAAAAATGCTCAGGGAAAGGATCAGAGATGAGAGCTGCCCTTGGAACCAAGCTCTTCTGTCACTGGTGTATGAAAAATATTGTGAAACTTCCAAAGGGGCAGGTAGGCTTTAGAGCTTTCTCCCTATTATAAGCAATGCTGGTCCCCTTCTACTTTCATTCCAATGCTTTGGCATTTGCATTGCCTTTTCTACAGAATCCCCTCCTACCTCTGTTGCTCTGGCTTAGAGCAATTCACTTGTATTTCTGATCTCTCTGACTTTTATTATTCGACCTTTGTGGAGACAGAAAACATATGAGGAGGCAAGAATGGATGACCTGGGGCTGGCTTTAGTACAAAGTGGTTTATACTCACAGCATCAAGATTGGGTAATCTTTTTAAAGAAGATACCAAATTTAAATTGTGTAAGATTAGGATGTTTTCTCAGAGCCTAACTATATTTTTATTGTTTTCAAAAGCTGAAGCAGGATTTTGTTTAAGACTCATGGAAGAGCAAGAAGGTTGGAAGAAGAGAAAGATGTGTTGGCAGATCACCAGAGCATGGAGTTAATTATGTCTCTTGTACAAGCCTGTCAATACTTTCTTCTCACATTAAAACCTCACTCTCTGTTCGGCTGCTGTATTGATGATGTTAACTCATTGTGACCCTTGAGAGAAAAACACACAGCTTTATTTAGAGAGTATAGTAGGAACACAAAACAAACCAGGTTTAAATGACTAGCTGGGTCACACACAAATCATTTAGAAACATTTGGCTGAATGAGAGGTTGATGAGAAGACAAAAAAACTTTTCTGAGACTCATTCTTGTTTTCTGATGAGAAGCCCTGTTCTTCAATTATGTCGGATATAGGTAGAATCTCAGGGCTAAAGCAAACCTTCGAATCTCCCATCAATTCCCCTCTCCCTTCAACTCCAACTGCTCCCTCACCCCTCACCATCTTCAGTGCTGCTTGGCCACAATAGAGTGGGATGGGCAGTGTGCTGCTTACTTGTTGTTAGGTTGAGTAGGCTCCAACTCATTGCATCCCTATGCACAGCAAAATGAAACACTGCCTGATCTTGTGCCACCTTCACAATTGTTACACAGGAATTCATTACTTCCTGTTGAGCTGAAATCTGTCTTCCTGTCAGCTGACCTTGGGCCTAGTCACTTGGGATTTTATGGAGATGGGAGATTACTCATCTCAGGCAGCCTGTGACAGTTGAACATCAAGTCAGACCAGGATGGATGGTCTTACATATTGGGCCCCTAGGAAACATGCTGATTCCTTGACCCTAAGGACCCTAAACACTGGTCCCCAAAACATTGGTGGAGTGGATGATCAGTATCATCTATGGCTTTGCCATTCACAGTGTGGCCCATGAACCAACAAGTCAGTATTATCCTAGAGATTAGTACAAATGAAGAAACTGAAGCCCCGCCCCAAATCTACAAGGTTGTGGTAGTTTAGTGGTAGAACCACCACCACCACACTGGAAAACCTGGATTGAATCCTAACCAAAGTACCTCATAACAATCACAACCCATCTATTTGTAAATGTATACATAGATTACAAGATAATTCTAAAACTATTGTTCTTCAACATTTATCCATATTAATCACACATAGATATCGATTTGATTATTTTTATTTAAATTTATGTTGCAGTATACTCAACTTGTTGTTGTTGTTAAGTGCTACCAAGTAGATTCTGATTCATAGTGACCCTGTATAGGGTTTTTAAGGAGTATCTGGTGAGCTTGAACCACTGACCTTACAGTTCAAACTGACCTTGAGGTACAGTGCATTATCCTACAGTGTCACACCAGGACTCCATAATTAGATGCCACTGTATTCATTATCTTATTAGTGGACACTTGGCTAGTTTCATTTTTGCCATCTTGACATTTGTGTGTTGTTGAATAGATTTCAGTGGAGTCCTGGTGTGACTTTGTAGGACTAAGGACTAGACCGAAAGGTCACTTTGAACTGCAACATTGGTTTTTCAAACCACAAGGTCAGTGGTTTGAACCAACCCACCACTTCTCGGAAACCCTATACAGGATTGCTATGAGTTGGAACCAACTCAACACCACTTAATAACAACAACAAGAAAAGTCTGGCAATCTACTTCTGAAAATCAATGAAAACCTCTATTGATCACAAGGGTCCAATCCTTAAATAATCACAGGAAAGGCACAGCACTGCACAGTGTTTTGTTCCATTGTGCGTGGGGTCCCCATGAATCAGGATTGTCATGGAATGGAGCCATTCAAGGGCAGCTAACAATAACAAGGACCCCAGACCTACAGAATCCTAATCTGCCTTGTAACACGATTGATTTAGTGAATGATTTGTATGCAAGTTCAGGTCCACAGCCTCATCTAACTCTGCAGCTTGCGAAGCACACCAGCAGACTCCAGTGCATTTGGATCCTATGTCACTAATTTGGGGCCCTAAAATGCAGGTGCTTTCAGGGAGGACAGAGACAAGAAAGACAGGGGACCCTGGGGAGGAGCCCTGAGATGTACCCGCTAAGATTAGAACCCTTGCGCTTATTATGGCCTGGTCTTTAGACTGGTAAGAAGAGTCTTAGCAGAGAAGGATTTAAGCAATTCTACAGCAGGAAATAAAAGGACGTGTAGGAAAGCGATGGTATTAGGACGTCACATACTTCCCTGACTCTGACAAAGAAATCAATAATCAGAGATCCAGCTCAATGACTAAGAGGGAATGCTGGAACCTTGGTAAACTTCTTAAGTTTGTTGTTGTTGTTCCGAGTATCTGTTTCTTTCTAAAAAGCGAATAGTGACCATTACATTATGAAAAAGAAGGCTCATTGTGCTTACTTTCCAGAGACAGAAACTACGAGAGTTGGTGAGTCCCCGTTTCACTCATTGTCAAGGTATCAGAGAGAGGAGACATCAAAAACAGAGAAGATGGTGTTCATGTGGGCAAAAGGAAAAGGAGATGCAAGAGCTGATGGATGGGAGCTGCAGAGGCCTAGGAGCGACCAGCCACTGACCGTCATTTCAATGTTTAAGTGGTTGAAGTGGAAGAAGGATCTTGGGGTTGAAATCTCAGTTCTTAACCCAGGAAACTGGAGAGTTAAAACTTAAATACACACCAGAAGGTATTTGGAAGGCATGTAATAATGTTGCACAGAGCATTGTGCTACCCAGGCATGCAATCTGGGTAAAACTACTTAATCTCTCTTGTTCTCATTTTCCTATTTTGAAATGTGGATCACAATGGCATTTATATCATAGAAGAGTTGTAAAGATTAATGAGAATATATCTGTGGTGGACACACTCTCCTCTTTCCAGCATCCACCCCAACCCAGCTGTTAAAGCCTCTAAACTGTTTAAAGAATTCCATCTCTTCATGATGTGTTTAGGAAAGGGCAAGCTGAACTAGTTGAGATTCTTCTGTTAGACAGAAACATGAAAACATGTAGCCTGACTCAAGCATTCCTCTAATGGTGCCTGCAAATGATACGATAGAAAGATAGAGGGAACCTTGAGATCTGGATGATATCACTGAGCCTCTGCATGAATGTCTTGAAGGCTGCCCAATCTCTGGACTTCAAGTATATCATGTAATGAATTTCTTTCTTGTTTAAACCAGTTGAACAGTGTTTTACAGTAATATTTCAGCAGAAAGTATCCAAATAGATATAAAGCTATATATAAAGTGTGCAGCATAATGCCTGGCACAGGAAATGTGTTAACTATTGTTATGATTATTATTACTATGTTGTTGTTGTTAAGTGCCATTGAGTCAGTTCCAACCCATAGCAACCCTGTAAAGGGTTTCCGAGGAGCAGCTGGTGAGCTTGAACCGCTGACCTTATGGTTCAAATTGATTTTGCAGTCCAGCTCATTAACCCACAGTGCCACACCAGGACTCCATTATTAGTACTATGTTGTTATGTTGATGTGTGCAGTGGAGTTGGTTCTGACTCATAGCAACCCTGCATATGGTTTCCGAGGCTATAAATCTTTATGGGAGCAGAAAGCCTCATATTTCTACCATGGAACAGTGGGTAGTTTCAAACTGCAGCCTGATTCGTAACCACTACCTGCCAGAGTACTATATTACTATATTATTAGTATGTTGTTGTTGTTATGTGCTGTGGAGTAGGTTCCAACTCACAGCAATGCTGTATGGGGTTTTGGAGGCTATAAATCTTTACAGGAGCAGAAAGCCTCATCTTTTCTCCTACTGGTAGTTTCAAACTACTGACCCTGATGTTAGCAGTCTGATTTGCAACCGCTTGAAAGTGAAGAGGACTTAAAACATTTACTGATGAAGATCATAGAGCACAGCCTTCAGTATGGATTACATCTCAATGTAAAGAAAACAAAAATCCTCACCACTGGACCAATAAACAACTTTCTTATTATTGGAGAAAAGACTGAAGTTGTCAAGGACTTCATTCTTCTTGGATCAACTATCAACACTCACGGAAGCTGCAGTCAAGAAATCAAATGACATATTGCATTAGGCAAATCTGTTGCACAAGACCTTTTTAAAGTGTTGAAGAGCAAAAATGTCAGCTTAGGATTAGGGTGCACCTGACCCAAGCCATGGTATTTTCAATAACCTCGTATGCATGCAAAAACTGGACAATGAATAAAGAAGACCGTAGAAGAATTGACACTTTTGAGTTATGGTGTTGGAGGAGAATATTGAAAGTGCCATGGGCTGCCAAAAGAACTAATAGATTCGTTTAGGAAGAAGTGTAGCCAGAGTGCTCCATAGAGGCCAAGATGGCTAAACTTTGTTTCTCATACTTAGGACATATTGTCAGGAGGGACCAGTCGCTGGAGAAAGATATCATGTTTGGTAAGGTGGAGGGTCAGAGAAAAAGAGGAAGACCCCCAACCAGATGGATTAGCCAAGTGGCAGCATTGATGGACTCAAGTATGTCAACAGTAGTGAGGTTGGCCCAGGATCAGGCAGTGTTTTGTTCTGCTGTGCACAAGATTGCTATGAGTTGGTACCGACTCGATGGCACCTAACAACAACAACAACGCTACCAGAGCTCCTTTAATACGGGCAGTGTGAAAGATGCATATAGACTTTGTTGAAACCAATATCAAACCAAAAGTTGTATAAAGAATGAAACATTTTTAAAAAGAAGTTGAAAAATAGTATATCGCAATCTCATTTAAATGTAACCGGGAGAAGTTTTTTCCCTTTTTCTGTTCTCTATTCTCCACTAAGTCCTGGTGTACTGCTGTGGGTTAGTGCGCCAGACTGCCAAGTTATTTGAACTGCAACAACGGATATTCAAGTTCACCAGTTGTTCCTCGGAAACCCTATACAGGGTTGCTATGGGTCACCAGCAAAGACAAAGAACTTGACTAACTTTTATGTTTTCAGGCCACGCCCTAGCCTCAACACAGCTTCAGACCATCTCCTGCCCCTTTGTCCTTTATATGTGGTGCTATAGGATAAGCACTGGCCTGCTAATCGCAAGGTTGCTGGTTCAAACCCACCAGCTGCTCCTCAGAAACCCAATACAGAGTTGCTATGAGTTGAAACAGTGACTCTTTAAATAAAATGGTCGATATTCAAACAATTAAAGAGGTAGCATATGATCTAGAGCTGGTGGTAACGAAGGAAACATTGAAGTCACTGGCAAAGAATAAGGCACCAGGAATTGTTGGAATATAAATTGAAATTTTGTAACAAAGTGATGCGGCACTGGAGACACTTACTCCTTTATGTCAAGAAATTTGGAAGAAAACTACCTGGCCAACTAACTGGAAGAAATCCGTATTTATGCTCATTCCAAGGAGAGGTGACCCAAAGAGAATGCAGAAATCTTCAGACATTATCATTGATTCCTATGCGAGCAAAAGTTTTACTAAAGGTTGGTGTAAAACAATGTTCTCCCTTGTAAACTATCACTTGGTTCACAATAATAATAATTAAAAAAAGCACAAAGAAATTGAGAAGACTATCCATTAAATGGGAACAACAACAAGAAAGGTTTACTAAAGGCAATACAGAAACAGCTGCAACCATACACTGACAAAGACCTCCCAGAGGTTCAAGCCAGTTTTAGAATAGGATGTGGAACAAGCGATATCATTGCCGACATCAGAGGGATCTTGCAGAGAACACTAGAAAGATGTTTACCTGTGCTTTATTGACTACACAAAGGCTTTCAGTTGTGTGGATCATGACAAGCTATGGACAACATTATGGAGAATGAGTATTCTGGAAGACTTAAGTGTGTTTATGAGGAACCTGCACATAAACCAAGAGGCAGCTGTGCAAACAGATCAAGGGAATACCGAATGGTTTAAAATTAAGAAAGGTGGAGAGACTTCCGGCGCTTCCCTGACCAGGCAGCACAGGTAGGGCAGGCTCTGGGGAAAAAAGGGTGGTATCGCACAAAGGAAACCTCCGTCTAGCAGACAGCCAGCCTTTAAGCAAACATAAGACCTTATATTTCAACATTCTGAACTTGCTTTTTTAAAAGATCAAATTGCTGAGGAATTACAGGCATTTTGAGCTTTCGCCCGCCTACACTCAGCTCCCACTCGGGCGACTGCCTCCACCCCCTGCAGAGCTTAGAAGGCGGGGCTAGAGCAAGCCCTTTCAGAAAGCAGCGCTTCCAGAGGAAAGGAAGCATAAACTAACAAAGCCGAACAGAGCCGCAGTAGCCCACATAGCCCCTCCCAAAGGGTCTCCTTGCTATAATGAGGGATATCAGTGTGGATATCAGGCAATTCAGGGTACCCATGGAACCGAGAGACAGAGAGAGAGTCATTTTTGACTTCATCAGACACAGATGCCACCTACCTGCAGCCACTACCCCCCTGCCCTCCACTGCCTCTGCCTAGACGCCAAGCCTCTGAGGCTCAGGAACGCCCAAGGCCCAGGCCCGCCCACCAAGGCCCAGGCAGCTCCAGGCACAGGCCCACCCACCAAGGCCAAGGCCCTCCCAAGGCCAGACACACCCACTGAGGCCAAGGCCTGTCCCGAGGCCCAACCCACCCACAGACCGGTCACAAGAAACTCCGACCAATAAAAGCCCAGGCCCAGATGGCTTCACGGGTGAGTTCTACCAAACGTTCAGAGAAGAACTGTCACCAATTCTACTCAAATTATTCCAGAACATAGAAGAGGATGGAAAACTCCCTAATACTTTTTATGAAGCAAGTATAACCCTCATATTAAAACCAGGGAAGG
>NW_006408834.1:2807764-2809255 GCF_000296735.1 Chrysochloris asiatica
TGTGTGTGTGTGTGTATTGTTGTCTAGGGTGTGAGCTCTATAAAAGCAGATTGCCAGATCTTTCTCCCACAGTGTTGCTAAGTAGGTTTAAATCGCCAACCTTTCACTTGGCAGCTTAGTGCCTAACCGTGCTTTCTCTCTCTCTGTATGTGTATATATAACTAATCACTTATACATGTGCAGATGAAGAACCTGAGGCTCAGATTGCTGAAGTACTTATACAAGATACCAGAAATTGTAAGTGATAAGTCAAGGATACAAAAGTCTGGCCTGAGAATTTGCTCCCAACTCCACACTGACTCCTCAGTACTCAGTCAGTCTCATAAACACACACAATATTGCTATAATCATGGGACAATTTTTTTACATTTTTTGAATATTTTTCTAATTATTTACTTTGAACATGTCCGTTGTTAAATTTGAAAAAACAAATAAAACAAGAAAGTACAAAGACTAGTATATTAAACATTCAAGTATACCATTTATAATAACTTGCTGTTTTGCTTGATATATACATTTTTTAAAAATAGCTTTTGCACTCAACCAATCACACTTTGCTTCACTGCAATGATTACAATAGTCTCCATGCACCATCGACCAACAGTATTTGCCTTTATTCCTTCTTGTTTCTCCCTTGATGTACAGAAAACCACGGAGGAATATACAATTGTTTAAACAACCAAAGGATACATTTTTCAAGCTGACTTCCTGGCTGTCAGAACAGTCTTCTCTTTCCATGAGTCTAGCTAGAGTCCTCTATCTCCATCTCTCCATTCCATCACCTCTGCATCTATTTCTGGTGTTGCTGCTTCTCTGGTTAGGGTCCCAGGTTCCATTCTTGCTTTTCCTTCTTGATGGTCTTAGGGTCTTCTGTTCCTGGAATGCAAGATTAACTACTCCCCCTTTTTTGTTACCCAACTTACACATTTATAGTTGTGACAATCACAATTAGTCATGATAACAATTAGTCACTATTGAATCAAAAAAGTCCTATCCCCTTCTCCTTTCACCAGACCTATCTAGACAAGATGAAAACTTTCAGTGGAGATTCTATCTTCCCTCACTTGCTCAGAAACTAAACTCCCTCTTAAAAACTTGTAAACCAGTCACTTCATGACTTTATAGTTCTCCATTTTAGGTATCCAATGTTTAAGTGCCCATCCCTGTCAATCCTGTGTAGTGAGGGGATGGGTTTGATCCTTGATGTGAAGACTCCTTCCTTCTCATTTGGTATTTTGAGTAACTACATTCATAAGTAAAGGTTGTTGTTGTTGTTGTTGTTGTCAGGTGCCATCAAGTCGGAACCGACTCATAGCAACCCCATGCACAGCAGAACGAAACAACGTCCAATCCTGGGCCAACCTCACTACCGATGCCACACTTGATGCCATCAATAATGCCACCTGGCTGATCCATCTCACTGGGGGTCTTCCTCTTTTTCTCTGACCCTCCACCTTACCCAGCATGACATCCTTCTCCAGAGACTGTTCT
>NW_006408834.1:2810921-2813815 GCF_000296735.1 Chrysochloris asiatica
TGGAACAAGAGATGTCATTGTGGATGTCCGTTAGATCTTGGCTGAAAGCAGAGAATACCAGAAGGATGTTTACTTATGCTTTATTGACTACGCTAAGGCTTTTGATTGTGTGGATCAAGTAAAGGTTAAGTTCATCAAATTGTAGTAATTTATACTTGATTCCTATCAATTTTCTTTAACTTCCTCTAGTCAAGTTCTGATCACGAAGCCATACAAGTGGTCAAATGTGTACTATCTGCAAGTTTGAACATTCTTGTGCATCTCTCCCCGCTTCATATCAGCTGGACTCTTCATTCTCAGCTCTCGGCCCCCATGGCTAGGCAGTGACCATGGACTCAGGAGTTTCTGCCTCTGCAGACTTTGAACCAACCAGCCTTTTCTCTTCTCTCTCTCATTTCAAGATCAACAGGAGTCTATGGAACATGGTCGGACTCAGCCCATGTCTTCATTACTTCTTTTCCCCCACTTGCACTCATAAGCAGACCCATGCCATTACCGGCGAACTTACAACCCTGCTCGTGTGTTCCCTTTGGGTTTCAGTCTTGGAGGGGGATATGTAATCATGGAACAATTTACTGAGATTGAATGTCATTGTCGTTATTTTTTAAAATTTTATTCATTTAGTTTGAGGGCATGAGACTTTTGTTTTTTTAGTTGATATAATTGTTTGTAGATAGATGGAGTCTTAGTGTGGTACGATAGGATAAACACTGGACTGGTAGCAGAAAGGTTGGCAGTTAAAATCCACCAACCACTCTTTGGAAACCCTATATAGGGTCCTATGAGTTGGAACCAACTAGACGGTACTTCACAGCAACATATAAATAGACAGGAAGGTAGATAGATAAGATAGATATCTAAAGAGATGATAGAGACAAAGAGAAACAAAGACAGACTCTGAGATTTATTTTAAGCAATTGACTCATGTTTGTTGTTGCTGGGTGCCATCAAGTCAGTTCTGACTCACAGCAGCCCCATGCAAAACAGGACAAAATACTACTTGGTACTGTGCCATCCTCACAATTGTCGCTACACTTGAACCTACTGCTGCTGCCACCATGCCAATCCATCTTGTTGGAGGTCTTCCTTCTTTTCACTGACCTTAACTTTACCAAGCATGGTGTGCTTCTCTAGGGACTGGTCCCTCATGACATATCTAAAGTGTGAGAAATGAAGTCTCACATTCCCGGCTTCCAAGGACTATTCTGGCTGTACTTCTTCCAACACAGATTTGCTTATTCTTCTGACATTCCATAGTACTTTCAGTATTCTTCTCCAATATCATAATTCAAATGCATCAATTCTTCTATAGTCTTCTTACTCATTGTCCAACTTTCACAAGCATATGATGTGATTGAAAATACCATGGCTTGGACCTTAGTCATCAAATTGGGAACTGGCAAGTCTAAAATCTGCAGCATAGACTGGAAACAAAGGGAAAAGTTGAAGTTGTACTCTACAGTCCAAAACCTGTAGAGCAGGTCAGTAGGAAGAAGAAGGATTTGTACATAATAGGCAGAGTTACTTATTTGGAAAACTTTATTTTTTGCTTTTTAGGCCTTTAACTGATTGGATGAGGCCCACTATGTTATTGAGGGAAATATTTACTGATTGTAAATGTTTGTCATAGCCACAAAATAGCTTCATCTACATCTAGTAGCATCTACAATGGTATGAGACCAAACAACTAGGCACCATGGCCTAGCCAAGTTGGCATGTGAAATTAACCTTTGTAAGCAGCTTAGTCTTTATTATGAGGACAAAGGAAGAGTCATTAAAGACTCCCCCCACCTTTTTTGTTTGTTTGTTGATTATTTCTTTTGCAGATTTGTAAAAATGAAAAAAGAACTTACATAGGGTAAGACAAATAAATCTGAAGTTAGAGACGAGGGTGATAAACCATCCTGGGTTTGCTGAGACTGGGAAGATTTCTGAGGCATAGCACTTTCAGTTTTAAAACCAGGAAAGTCTCAGGGAATCTAGTACAAGTCTGTCATCCTGGTTAAAGTATGCCATTTGGTTATTATATGCGTATACTCCATGTGTCTGCAACCAAGATCAAGCTCTAGAAGGCTTCTTCAAGACATTTATCAATCAACATTACTTTCCTAAGTATCCACTATCTCAAATCTCATATTGTAGGTTAATTTTGCCTCTTTTTGAACTTGATGGAAATGGGGAAGGAATCCTGGTGGCACAGTGGTTAAATGTTTTACCAAAACCTGAAAGGTCAGTGGTTCAAACACACCAGCTACTCTGGGAGAGAAAGATGTGGCAGTCTACTTCTGTAAAGGTTTACAGCCTTGAAAATCCTATAGGAGCAGTTCTATTCTGTCCTATCATTGTCAGGTGCTATTGAGTCAGTTCCGACTCATAAGGATGCTATATAAGGTAAATTAGGCTGTAAAAAAATTTTTTGTTGTTTTTTTTTTTTGTTGTTGTTTTTTAGTTTTTATTGTGAATTGAGTGATAGTTTACATGAGAGAACATCAGTTTTACCGACATTATTTCATTGCAATGATTAAAATCTCCTCTGTGCATCATCATTCAACAGTATTTGTTTCTATTCCCTCTGCTCTTTTTGTTTTTGTTTTGTGGGGGATGTACACAAAAACATTCAGAGTATATAATAATTTAAACAACCAAAGAGTACATTCTGCAAGCCTACCTCCTGACCACCAGCACACCGCCTTTCTCTTTCCGTGAATCTAGAGTCCTCAGCTGCTCTATCTCTCCATATCTTCATCTCTACCTCCATCTCTGGTGTCACTGCTCCTCTGTATAGGGTCCCACATTGCACTCATGCTCTTCTCCCTCAATGGTCTTAGAGTCTTCTGTTTCTGGACTGTAAGATTAACTGTTGTTGTTGTTATGTGCTGTGGAGTGAGTCAGTT
>NW_006408834.1:2814425-2815188 GCF_000296735.1 Chrysochloris asiatica
TGACAGAGAACTTACAGAGGTTCAAGTTGGATTCAAAAGAGGACATGAAATGAGGGGGATTGCTGACATCAGAAGGACCTTGGCTGAAAGCAGAAAATGTTAGACAGATGTTTACCTATGCTTTTTGACTAAACAAAAACTTTCAATTGTGTGGCTCATGACAAGCTGTGGACAACATTGTGGAGAATGAGTATTGTGGAACACTTAATTGTGTTCATGAGGCACCTGTACATAGACAAATAGACAGTTGTTAGACTAGAAGAAGGGAATACCGAATGGTTTAAGATTAGGAAAGGTATGTGCCAGGGTTGCATTCTTGCATCATACTTATTACATTTTTATGCTAAACAAATAATCCGAGAAGCTGGATTATTTGGAAAAGAAACCAAAGCAAAAACCGTGGCATCTGGATTGGAGGAAGACTCCTGTGATAGGCACATGAGAAAACCTTGCTCACTGAGAGCAAAGATGACTTACAATAATTACTGATAAAAATCAAAGACCACAGCTTTCTGTATGGGTTGCACCTCAGTGTAAAGAAAACAAAATTCTTCACCACTGAACCAATAAATAACATCCGTATAAATAGAGAAAAGATTGAAGTTGTCAAGACTTCATTTTGCTTGGATCAACCATCAACACTCAGGGAAGCAGCAGTAAAGAAATCAATCAAACAACATTCTGCATTGGGAAAATCTGCTGCACATGACTTCTTTAAAGTGTTGAAGAGCAAAGATGTCAGTTTGAGGACTAAGGTGTGCCT
>NW_006408834.1:2815778-2816885 GCF_000296735.1 Chrysochloris asiatica
AAAAGTACCATGGACTGCCAAAAGAACAAACCAGTCTATGTTGGAAGAAATACAGCCAGAATGTTCCTTGGAAGCCAGGATGGCCAGACTTCTTCTTTCATATTTCAGGCATATTATCAGGAGGGACTGGTCTCTGGAGAAGGATATCATCTCTTGTAAAGTGGAGGGTCAGAGAAACAGAGGAAACCCCTCAATGAGATGGATTGGCCCAGTGGCAGCAGCAATGGGCTCAAACATAGCAATGACTGTGAGTTTGGCGAACGACCAGGCAGCATTTTGTTCTGTTGTGCACAAGATCACTATGATTTGATGGCATGTAACAACAACTCACTTATTAATGGATGTTGGATTGTGTTCAGTTTTGACTATTATGAATAATTGTTATGACTATTTTTTAAAATTGTGAATTCAATAAAAGTTTACAGAGAAGATCATATGTTTTATATTCATCAATTCATGCACATTTTGTTTCATCTCATTGATTGCAATTTGCGAAATGTAACATCACTCATCCCACTTCCTCCCTATAGTTCTTGTTTGCATTCTTCTTTTTTTCCTAATCCTACTGAACTTTGTCCTTGGGTAAATGCTGCCCTTTTGATCTTAAATGGTTAACTATTTTAAGGTATGTTTTACTTCGCTAATGTTATTGTTCCCCTTATAGAACTATTTATTGTTTGGCTGAAAATTGAGCCATGAGGATGAACTTAGCTCCAGACCTGAAGTGTGACTAAGAGCCATGGTGTCAGGGTCCACCGGTTTCTATCTGAACCATTACTGGTGGAATGATGATTCTTGTATATGCCTTTTAGTGAACATAGACTCTCATTTCTGTTGGATGAATTCTCAGCAATGAAATTGTTAAGAGCTATAAACTTAATTTTAACAGCAGCTGCCAAACTATTTCCCAAAATGATTGCACCATTTTACACTTCCACCAACACTTATGAGAGTTCTTGTTTCTCCATATCCTCATCAATACCTATATTGTCTTTTAAAAAAATTTTTTTAACCATTCTAGTAGTATGAAGTTATAGCTCAAGGTTTAATTTGCATTTCTTAATGACTTATGTTGAGAATGTTTTATTGACTCTGTAGGATAAGCAC
>NW_006408834.1:2817260-2817789 GCF_000296735.1 Chrysochloris asiatica
AACAACAACAACAACAACAACAACAAAGAAATTATTATTTAACCCATAGAAAACTATGTTTTCTCTTTTGTATTTAGATGTAATGTAATGTATGTAATAGAATAATTTTTGTTATGGTGTACAATAGGAAGTGAGATCCATTTTTTTCCCAAATAGATATGATATTATTCTAGCACTATTTGTTAGAATTGTCCATTGAATTATCTTGGAGATTTTATTAAAAATCAATTGACCATATATGAGGGAGTTTTCAAAAGTTCATGAAAAATTGGAGTTCAAAGATAATGGAGCATGCACACAGATACTCAGCCTAAGATCAGACCCTGCAGGTTTTTTGCTTGTTTGTCTTTTATTTATTTATTTAATAAAGGAAAGGGCAGTACAGGGCTGTAGAGAGGGAAACAGAGTTTAAAAACAAAACAGGCCAAATATTAAATTAAAGCCTGAGGTATAGCATAACAACCAACACTGGCATCTTGAAATATCTCAGGCAGCTTTGAAAGCAAGAAGCTGAAGAGAGGACATTAAA
>NW_006408834.1:2817889-2820357 GCF_000296735.1 Chrysochloris asiatica
AGTCAGTTTTGACTCATAGCAACCCTGTATAGCGTTTCCAAGGAGCAACTGATGAGCTTGAATTGCTGACCTTGTGGTTCAAATTGACTTTGCAGTCCAGAGCATTAACCCACAGTGCTACACCAGTTGTCCAGCCATATATGTGAGTCTGTTTATGGATTCTCTAATATGTTCCGTTGGTCTCTTTTTCTATCATCATTCCACGACCACACTGAATCAGTTGCTGTAATTTTGTAATAAGTTTTGAAATCCAGCAATTCAAGACTTCCAGATTTTTTTCTCAAAAAATTGTTCTGGAGTATTCTAGATTCTGTGTTTATCTATAAATTTTAGAGTTTTAGCAATTTCTGTGAAAAAGCCTATTAAGAAGAGTTTGATTGGGATTGCATTTCATCTGCAGATAAATTTGGAGAAAAATTGACATCGTTATAGCATTAAGTTTTCAATTTATGAATATCCATTTATTTAGGGCTTTTAATATTTATCTCAATAATGTTTTGTAGATTTTTGTTTAGATGTCTTTTTTTTAAATTAATCATGATTATGCAGTTTATTAGGAAAGTAATAGGTTACAACTCAGGATCAAGATCAGACCAACCTGGAGGTAATAGGGTACAACACATGAGACATTATACAGCTATTCAATCAGGAAATATTCCAACCTGGACAGCTCTTAACTTTTTCTCAGCCTTGCTTTTGTCTTAATCTCTACAGCTAGCCTTGTTCTCAGCCTGACTGGAAAGCCCTTCCCTAGGCTACACTAGCTTCTCGACCTGTGCCCTTCTAGGGCAAGTGTTACAGTTCTCTGGGTCAGCCACCAAGTGGCCAGAGACATGCCACTCCACTAGCAAGCCTCTTGCCCAAAGATGCTCATCTCTCTCCATGAGATGGCAAGTCCATGGCAGCCATTGTGCACCATGGGCCAGGGAGCCCACCACATCTGTCATGTGCTGTTTTCCTGGATTGTTGCTTGTACTGCTACATGCCATCTCATCTTGTGTTGTCTGCAGTGTCACAATTCTTTCTGTCTCCTGGCTTTGAAAGGTTCTCGGCACAAGGACACTAGGCTCAAAGGATGCACTCTCTTCCTGGCTTTTCTTGATGGTAGTCAGGTCCATTTTAACCTCTGTGGGGTTAGTTCTTTTGTAAGTCTACTCCTCTCACCAAAACCTCAGACTCTTGCTTGGTCACAGTCACCTAATGTGCACAGTCACCAATCCACACAAAAATTTTATCGCCTTATTTGCATAGCAAATTGCCCAATTCCTGCACAAGACTATAGTCTAGTAGATCATCTTGGCAGAACTACAAACCCAGGGTCAAGGAGGCCACATATAAAGAGAAACCTGATGTTCTTACTAAAACACAAAGATGTTCATTCCAGCCAAGGGAAGGGTCATCTTCTCTGGTTACCAGCCATTGGTTTGGTTGCCTGTGCTGTCCTGGGAAAGTAGAGCTGATTATCACGTGACGGTCCCAATTGAATGCTGTTTGCAAAATTTCAAAATGACCATGGTGTATCAAACCAGTTGATAATTCGCCATTTCTGCCTGTCCCCTCTCTCTTGTTCAGCTTCTTCTCCTAGTTAGTATTCAACCCAATTTCTCTCTTCTTCTGAAGTTTAGCATTCCAAGGTGATCATCCATATCTGTGTCATTTGGTCTCCCTGTCTTCATTGTAGAGAGTCTGGGTAGTGTGTCTGCCTAGTATGCTATCTTGCCAGATATGTTGGTTTAGAGATCTTCTGCGTCTTTTGTTAGATTTATTATGGGCATTAGATTTTTTCTTATGCACTGGGCAATGTAGGGAGTCCTGGGATGCTGCTGTGGGTTAACGTACTTGACTGGAAAGCCATTTGAACTGCAAGGTAGGCAGTTCAAGCTCACCAGCTGCTCCTTGGAAACCCTATACAGGATCTCTATGGGTCAGAACTGACTTGATGGCACTTAACAACAACAACTGAAAAATGTAAAATTAATTAATTGCTTGTTGCTAGTATGAAAGAAGCAAGTGATTTTTTGTTTACTAACCTGTATACAGTAATATTGTCAAATTAGCTATTAATTTTAAGTTTTTTCCCATTGATTCGTTTGAATCATTTATGTACACAATCATTTCATATATAAACAATGCTAACTTTATTTATTACTTTCTAAGTATTATACCTCTTTTTCCTAAGTTAAAGATCACATGGTAGAATTTTGCAAGACTAGTGACTTCTTAATTGAAAATACCTTTTTTAAACAACATAAAAGATGACTATAAAAGGTAGATGTTTTATAACAAAAGGAGGAGAGTGGTTGATCTTGCAATCCAGGAGCAGAGGACCCTGGGACGATCAAGGGAGAAGAGTGGAATGCGGGACCCTATCCAGAGAAGCAGCGAAGCCAGAGGTAGAGGCAGAGATGATGATATGGAGAGACAGAGTGGCTGGGGACTCTAAACTCAAGGAGGAAGGGGGGCTGTGT
>NW_006408834.1:2820773-2823238 GCF_000296735.1 Chrysochloris asiatica
CAAAACATGGCCAGGGGCAGACTGTCGAACAAACCATCAATTGTTCATAGGCAAGTTTAGGATGAAGCTGAAAAAAATTAAAACAAGTCGGTAAGAGCCAAAATATGACCTTGAGCATATCCTACCTGAACTTAGAGACTATCTCAAGAATAAATTTGATGCATTAGACACTAAAGACCAGAAGAATTGTGGGATGACATCAAGAATATCATACAGAAAGAAAGTAAAAAGTCATTAAAAAGACAAGAAAGAAGGAAAAGGTCTAAATGAATGTCAGAAGAGACACTGAAACTTGCTTTCTTGGATAGAGATGCTAAAGAAAATGAAAGCAACGAGGAGGTTAAAAAGCTGAACAGAAAATTTAAAAAGGGCAGGTCAAGAAGACAATGTCAAGTATTATCATGCAATGCACAAAGACCTGGAGTTAGAAAATTAAAAGGGAAGAACACGCTCAATATGTCTCAAGCTGATTGAAAGAATTGAAGAAAAAATTCAAGCCTCCATTTGTAATATTGACTATAGCCAAATCCTGAATGATGCAGAAAGCATCAAAATAAAATGAAGGTATACACAGAGTCACTGTACCAAAAAGAAATGGTTGATGTTCAATCATTTCAAGAGGTAGCATATGATCAAGAACCGATGGTACTAAAGAAAAAACCCAGACTCCACTGAAGGTATTAGTAAAAAAAAGAGGCTCCAGAAATTGATGGAATACAAATTGAAATCTTTCAACAAACTGATGGAGCACTGGAGACACTTATCTACATCAAAAAATTTGGAAGACAGCTACTTGGTCAACCAATTGAAAGTAATCCATATTTATGCCCATTCCAAGAGAGATGACCACGTGGAATGTGGAAACCATCAAACAATATCATTAATATCACATGCAAATAAAATGTTACTGAAGACAATTTAAAAATGACTGCATAAATACATCAATAGGGAATTTCCAGAAACTCAAGATGATTCAGAACAGGACATGGAACTAGGGCTATCATTGCTGACATCAGATGGATTTGACTTAAAGCAGAGAATATCAGAAAGATGTTTACTTGTGCTTTATCAGCTATGCAAAGGCTTTGACTGTGTGGATCATGACAAGCATAACATTGTGAAGAATGAGTATTCCAGAACATTTGATTATGCTCATGTGGAACCTGTGCATAGACCAACTGAATGATGTAGAATTAGAAAAAGTGTGCACAAGGGCTGTACGCTTTCACCATGCTTATTCAGTTTGTGTTCTGAACAAATAATCAAAGAAGTTGGGTTATATGAAGAAGAGTATGGCATTAAGATTGGAAGAAGATTCATTAAGAATCAATGATATGCAGAAAATACAATCTTGCTTACTGAAAGTGAAGAGGATTGATGAATATCTATGACTACAGTCTTTAGTATGGATTGCACTTAATGTAAACAAAAGAAAAAAAAAAATCTTAAACTGGACCAATAAGTAACCTTATGATCTATGGAGAAAAGATTGAAGTTGTCAAATACTTCATTTTGCTTGGATCCACAGTCAACACTCATGGTAGCAGCACTCAAGAAATAAAATGGCTTATTGCATTCAGCAAATCATTGCAAAGGGCCTCTTTGAAATGTTCAAGTGCAAAGATGTCAGTTTGACCACTAATGTGTGCCTGACCCAACCCATAGCATTTTCAATATGCATGTGAAAGTTGGACAATGAATAATGAAGACCATAGAAAATTTTAGGCATTTGAGTTACGGTATTGGAGAAAAATATTGAACTGCCAGAAAAGCAAGCAGTTCTATGTTGTAAGAGGTACGGCCAGAATTCTCCTTGGAGGTAAAATGGCAAAACTTCATCTCTTATACTTTGGACATATTATGGACTGCATAAGTACATCAATAGGGAATTTCCAGAAACTCAGGATGGATTCTCCAGTTCCTGGAGAATGATACCATGCTTGGTGCAGTGAAGAGTCATTGAAAATAAGGAAGACCCCCACCAAGATGCACTGACAATGTGGCAGCAGCAATGGGTTCAAGTATAACAACCATTATGAGGCTGGTACAGAACTGAGCAACATTTATTTCTTTTGTGCATAGAGTCAGAACACCAATTTGACAGTATCTAACAACAACAAATTATATTGGTTTGGACCTCCAGAGCAATATTGAATGGTAGTGGTTATAGTAGACATCTTTGTCTTGTTACTATAGGACATTTCCTTCAGTTCTTTGTTGTAATTTTTTACTAAGAATGTGTGTTGAATTTTGTCAAGTGTTTATGTATATATGTATTTTGTCAAGTGTTTTATACATGCATATAAAACAATAATATAGATAGAAAGATTGATAGAGATGATTGTATTTATTCTATTAATGCTGCTGACTATAGTGTTTATTATAGCCAAATACTATAATAAAATATGCAAAGATTTAGAGTTAGAAAACCAAAAGGGAAGAACACGGTCAGTATTTCTCAAGCT
>NW_006408834.1:2824912-2825995 GCF_000296735.1 Chrysochloris asiatica
GAACATTGTTTCGTTCTGCTGTGCATAGGGTCGCTATGAGTCGGTTCCGACTCGATGGCACCTGACAACAACAACAACATAGTGTTGAATGTTTTAATGTTAAATCAACTTAATATTCCTGGAATCAATAGTCAGTATGCATTATATTTTTAATATATCACTGGATTTAATTTCCTAAAATGTTTAAATTTTTACCTCGCTGTTCATAAGTGAGATTGGTCTCTGACTTTCCATTCTTTTTTTTTTCTTTTCATTTCTCTATTTAAAACAAAACAAAACAAAAAACTTGTTATTGTGAATTGAGTGAAGGTTTACAGAGTAGATCATCAATTTCACATTCAACAAATCATATACTTTGTTTCATTACATGGTTGCAATCCCCTCCATGCACAAACAGTTCACAGTATTTGCCTCTATTCACTTTAACCACTGCATTTCACCCGGTGTCTCCCGCCACCCCATCTTTCCTCTGCCAACCTCACTCCAGTTGTATATTTTCTGCCCCTCATCCATGTCAGTGCATGTCTAACCTCTAGTGCATGGATCATTTCCTCCTCCCTCTATAACCATCATAGATTGTTTCCTTTATCAGGAGACACCCCCCCCTCCTTTATTTTAGAACAACAACAACAACAACAAAAAAAAACACTTAAAAAACATGCAGGAATCTATAATTGTTTAATCAACCAAAGGGAACATTTTGGAAGCCTGATTTTCCACTCTTGAAATAACATTCTCAAGTGTTGGTATCAGAATAATGCTGACTTTATAAAATGAGTTGAGAAGTATTTATTAATTTTTTTTTCCTAGCGGACTTTATGTAGAATTAATATTTTTTTATCATAATTATTTGGGGTAATTCATTAGCTGTTTGAAACTGCATTTGTGTGTGTGTGTATGTGCAAATCTTATTAATTAGAAATCTAAATTATTTAAAAGACATAAGATGATTGGGTCTTCTATTTGTGTCAATTTTGTGTCAATTTTGAAAGTTGTGTTTAATATATCTAAATCGTCAACTCTGACAGCCTAAAATAAAATAAAATTTACATTTCAAAAATAAATATATAAGTAACTGCATTA
>NW_006408834.1:2850045-2850961 GCF_000296735.1 Chrysochloris asiatica
ATAGAAAGTGTTATATTTGGAAATGGAATTGTAAAACACCTCTGTGGACACTGTATTTGTTTGCTGCTTAACATGGATTAAGGGAAATGGGAGGGTAGAAACTACAAAAGGTATTTTGCTAGTGTATACTAGAATTTTTCAGATTATCCAGTGCCCTGTATGTTATATGCTTTTCATTTAACTTTACTATATATATTGTGTGTATATATTGGACACATGAGTCCCATTTTATAATATCTAGTCTCTAGATATTAAAGAGGTTGCCAATGTATGACAAAAGTAGAGTTAGTAATCTAACACATTTTGTACACTTTGTGTTAACATTCATAGAAAGGCTGTCTTCTGAAAATGAAATCATAAAACCACATCTAAATGGTACATGTGGCTGTACTTTTCCACTGGGATTGTAGTAGAGAGAGGAGTTAGAAGAAATGAAGATTCTAGATCAGAATGTTCCTATCTAGAAGATACTTTCAGACATAAACCTTGTTGTTACATGTGTGTAGTTTATTCAACACTACTGTGTGTATAGTGGATGAATTTAAGTCCTTATTTAAAACATCTAGTCTTTCTAGATGTTTAGAAGTGCACAAAGTATGTTAAAGGTAGAGTTAGTAAATAACATTTTGTAGATAACCTTTTGTTATATTCATATGAAATATTGTATTTTGAAAGTGGAATTGTCAGACTACCTCTCTGAGTGTAATACACATTTGTGTTGGTTCATGGAGAGGAAGAAGAAAGTTCAAAGGGCTCTATACCAGTATTTGATAGCCAAGATTTAACCATTGTCCCACATATTCTGTGCATTTGGTTCTACTTCGCTGTGTGTATATTGTATAGCGAGGACAAGTCCTAATTTTATGTCTAATCTTCCTAGATGTTAAAGAGGTTGCCAGTGTATGACAAAAATAGA
>NW_006408834.1:2851506-2852693 GCF_000296735.1 Chrysochloris asiatica
TTAGTAAACTAATATATTTTGTACCTGTGTTAAAATGCATAGGAATGACTTTTGGAAAATAAATAACTTGTGGGAGCAAAATTGTTTAAGTCCCCTCTAAGCATTACAGATGCTTATTTTTGTCCATTGGGTTGACATGGTAAACAGAGGAGGGGTTCTAGAGCAGAATGTTTACTTAGAAGATATTTTCAGATTCTAACCTTTTGTTATAAGTGTGCAGTTGATTGAGTACTATGGTGTATGTAGTGGACAAACTTAAATCCTTATTTCAAACACCTAGAAATAGTAATTTCTAGATGTTAGAACGTTCACAACATAAGAAAGGATGCAAAATAATACTCTTTAAATATCCCCCCCCCTTACATTAATTCATAGGAATGGTTGTATTTGGGAAATGGAATTGTTAACTTTGATGTCTTGGAGGCATTATAGTGGGTAGTCTTGGGACATGGGATTAGAGGTACAGACGAAAATGTTCTGTGCCCATGAGTTAGACAAATTCAGATTGTCTAAACCATGATTATATGCGCAGTTTAGTTAGTGCTGTGTGTTAAAGGTGAAACAAATCCTAAAGCCCAACGTGTTAAAAGTAGAGGCAGTAAAATCTCAAAACGTCTCTTTGTTCATAAGAAGGACTATCTTAGAGCGAATTTTGTTGATCCACCTCTTTGAGCTAGAATTATTTCTGTACTTAGTCATTGAAATGGTGGAAGAAGGAGAAGAGGAAGCGCAAACGGAAGGACTCTTGGTTAGTATCTCCACATCTAGAAGCCATCATTGCTGATGATCATCTTAAATCTATATGTGCATTTCTATGAAGTATCTGTTTATTGTGAACAATGTTTATTATTTTGCCGCATCTCAGCTTTTTAGATGTTTTGAGGTGACAGTATGATAAGTAGTGCTAGTGAGTTAATCACTTTGTAAATATCTTTCTTATAATTAATAAAAAAGCATCTTGAACAAGGAATTATTAAAGCACCTTTGAGCAGTGTACATCAAGATTGGTTAGGTTGGCAGAAGGAAGTACAAGGGGAGGAGGGATGTATGTAGATGTGTCCATATTTGCATTTTGATGATAACCATTGGTGTATGTGAGCATCTCTTGGCTGTACTATAGGAATATATTACTAAATACAATGGAAACACCTTGGTAATACTTTAGTAGTTATAGATCTGATAATGAA
>NW_006408834.1:2853688-2860272 GCF_000296735.1 Chrysochloris asiatica
CATGAAAATTATGCAGAAGATAATTCAAAAGTGGTTGCAGCAATATATCATCAGGGAACAGCCAGAAATTCAACCAGATTCAGAAAAGGATGTGGAATGTTATCATTGCTGATGTCAAATGGATCTTGGCAAAAAACATAGAGTATCAAGAGGCCATCATTTGAATAGAGGATACTGCATTGGTTAAAATCAGGAAAGGGTGCTCGGGGTTGTATCCTTTCACTGTATTTATCCAATCTGTATGGTGAGCAAATAATCTGAGAAACTGGACTATATGAAGAAAAATAAGATCAGAGGAAGACTCATTAACAACCTGTGATATACAGATGACACATTCTTCTTTACTGTAAATGAAGAGGACTTGAAGCAACTTACTGGAGAAACTATTGAAGTTGTCAAGGATTTCATTTTACTTGGATCCACAGTCAATGCCCATAGAAGCAGTAGTCAAGATATCAAATGATGTATTGCACTGAGCAAATCTGCTGCAAAAGACTTCTTTAAAATGTTCAAAAACAAAGATGGCACTTTCAGGACTAAGGTGAGCCTGATCCAAGCTGTATATTTTTAGTCACCTCATTTACATTAGATGGACATCTTCGCATTTTGTATTCATCTAGTTTACTTTTAGTTCCTTCTCTATACTTTGTATTACAGAATGTTGAATGTGGAAAGAAGTATAGTGATCACCTAGCCCAACCCACACATATTGTCAGGTGCCATTGAGTTACTTCTGACTCATAGTAACCATATGTAAAAGAGAATGAAACAACAACAAACAAATAAAAAAAGAGAATGAAGCAATGTCTGACCCTGCACTATCCTCACAATCTTACCTATGTTTGAAGCCATTGTATCTATATATCTCACTGAGGGCCTTTCTTTTTAATTGACCCTCTACCTTATCAAGTATGATGTCCTTCTCAAAGAACTGGTCCTTCCTAATAACCTGACCAAAGTGCATTAGACTAAGTCTTGCCATTATCACGTCTAAGAAAGATTCTGGCTCTATTTCTTCTAAGATATATTTGTTCATTCTTCTGGATGTCCATGGTTAGTCGATATTCTTCACCAACACCATAATTCAACCGCAACAATTCCTCAGTCTACCTTATTTATTGTTCAGCTATTGCATGCATATAAGGGAATTTGAAAATACCATGGCATCGTTGAGGTATACCTTAGTCCTTAAAGTGAAATCTTTGTTTTGAATGAACATTTTAAGGAGGCTTTTTGTAGCAGATTTACCCAATTCAATATTTCATCTGATTTCTAGACTGCTGCTTCCCTAGGCATTGATTGTGAAACCAAGCAAAATGACAACAATCCTTGACAACAGCATTTTTTCTATGCTTATCATGATGTTATTTATTGTTCCAATTGTGAAGACTCTTTATAATGAGGTGTAATCCATACTGAAGTCTGTAGTATTTGATCTTTATCAGTAAGTGCTTCAAGTCCTTTCATTTTCAGCTAGCAAGGTTGCTTCATCTGCACATCAAAAGTGTTTAATGCATCTTTCTCCAATCCTGATGCAACATTCTTTTTCAGATAGTCCAGCTTCTTGGATTATTTACTCATTATATATATTGAATTTCTGTTGTTGTTAAGTGCCGTTGAGTCGATTCCAACTCATAGTGATCCTGTATAGGGTTTCTGAAGGTGTAAATCTTTGGGTGAACCTCATCTTCTTCCCATGGAGCAGCTGGTGGGCTTAACTTGACTGCCTTGTGGTTTGCTACTTAGTGCTTATCCTATGGAGCCACCATGCTCCCTGGAGATTGAATAAGTATGATGGGAAAAAAAAATACAATGCTAATACACCCCTGGAGTCCTGGTGTGGCACGGTGGGCTAATGCATCAGACTGCAAAGTTATTTGAACTGCAAAGTCAGTGGTTCAAGCTCACCAGCTGCTCCTTGGAAACCCTATACAGGGTCATTATGGGTCGGAATTGACTCAACGACACTTAACAACAGCAACACACCACTATTCTGACTTTAAACTATGCAATATATCCTAGTTCTGTTCAAATCATGGCCTCTCAGTCTGTATACAGGCTCTGCATGAGCACATTTTGTTGTTGTTGTTGTTTAGTGCTGTTGAGTCAGTTCCAACCCATAGCAACCCTGTTTAGAGTTACCAAAGAGTGGCTGGTGGATTTGGACCATCGACCTTGCAGTTCAAACTAACCCTGCTACCCAGTGGTCAGCCTACAGCACCACATCAGGACTCTGAGGACATTTCAGAGAGTAGAAAATAAAGACACAGTGAAGTGAGACACTCAGCTACTTTTAAATAGAGTCAGGGACTAGAATCCAGAGTTTTTCAGTGCTCCTTCCTTCAACACACCTGCAATACAGCACTGAGATCTAGGAATCTACATCTAATCTATTTTCTATTTTGGAAAATGAAAGTTTTCATATTGATTGAAATGACCATGTCTTGTTGAAATTCCCATCTCTATCCATGTCTTTTTTTATCTGTGCTTTATTGACTACACAAAGACTTTCGATTATGTGGATCATGACAAGCTATGGACAACATTGCCAAGTATGAGTATCCCAGAACACTTAATTGTACTCATGAAGAATGTGTACATGGATCAAGAGGCAGTTGTTCGAACAGAACATGAGAACACTGAATGGTTTAAAATTAAGAAAGGTGTGTGCCAGAGGGGTTGAATTCTTTCACCATACTTATTCAAACTGTATGCTGAGCAAATAATCCAAGAAGCTGGGTTATATGAAGAAAAACGTGGCATCAGGATTAGAGGAAGACTCATTAACAACCTGCTATATGCAGATTATACAACGTTGCTTACTGAAAGCTTTTGGGAGAGATAAGGTCTAAGGTACAAATACCCCTGGGAAAGTAATGAGGATGTGTTTAATTTACAATGTATAGTAAATAATTGTCATAGAATCCCCTCTGGGAATATTCTTTGGTCATCAGAAGGGAAGATAGTCCACAAGAGCACTGGGAGCCTTACCAAAGATGGAGAGAATTTCCCTGAATTAGAAGAAAGGGATGAAGTCCTGATGTGATGTTGTAGAATCAGCACTGGACTGCTAACCACAAGATTGGTGGTTCAAACCTACCAGCCGCTCCTTGCATACCCTATGCAGGGTCACTGTGAGTCAGAACTAACTCAAAGACACTTAACAACAACAGAAGAAAGGAATAGAGGAAGTGTGTTTGGATAAGAAGGGGAGTGGAAGTAGAAGCTTTGGAGTACAAACTTGGTTTACATTGTCAACTCTGCATCATAGGTTGTTCCTTGGCTCTGTCAGTCTTCCACCTAAAATGGAAGTGGCTTTGCATATGCAGGCCCAGGATTAGGATGCAGGCAACAAGGAATGTGGGGGAGAAGGATGACTTCACACCAGTGAGCACCCATTGGCTGTGCACCACAGATGAACTTCAGATTAAAAACATTAAGCCTTGTTATTGGCTGTTTGCTTTAGGAATCATCATGGAAAGGGGATTGGCTGAGATTTCCTGCAGGAAGCAAGGAGCAGAAGCAGCAGGGTGGGGTGCATTGGAAGTAGGAAACTTGGGCTCTAATCCTGGCTCTCTCACTAACTCTGGGTCTTTGATCTCTGTTACCTCATCTGCAAAACAAAGAGGAGGAATTTAGGGGTCCACAGTTGCTTTCCAATTCTATGATGTTAGGATCATTAGGAAGGATGTTGTCTTAGTTTTCTAGATTCATTTGCCTTGCTTTTGTAGCACCCCACAGATAGTGGGTCCACCTAAAGCTCTGTGTTATTTTTAACATCAGCTGGTGATGCCTGTGTCTCTCCTCTTCTGCTCTGGGAATTATGTTTACACTCCTTTCCCTGTCAGATGCCAGGGCTTCAGCCTTTTCCTAGGGAGCCACAGGTCCCACACCTGGGATGTCTGCTGTGTTGGAACATCAGGACTAACATAAAGCAAAATACCAGATTGCTGTCACGTTGATTCTTATAGTGACCCTATCACCAGCCACTCCTTGGAAACCATATACAGGTTTCCATGAGTTGGAATCGACTCAATGCACCTTAATAACAACAATATAGAACACACTATAATGCCCTGTAGGGTTTCCAAGGCTGTAAAACTGTACAGAAGCAGATTGCCACATCTTCTTCTCAGAGTGGCTCCCGGGTTCCAACTTCCAACCTTTCTGTGAGCGGCCGAGCACTTAGTCAGTGTGCCACCAAAGCTCTATATTCCCTTTAAACTCAGATAAGTATTTGCTTGGTCTCACGTTATCATTCCTGTTTATGATAGAGTCAGAAGTTAAAGAGCTCTGGCAACTTCTAAGCCTGTAATTAGCAAAATCCTTTGGTGGAATCAAGCACGTTTTCAAGGTTTTTCTCCTGCTGATCTAAAATTCAAAGCCCTCATTCCTGTCTTGAGGGCTGTAGGTAGGTTTGGATGCATCTGAGTAGTTCCTTGCTATTTTGCTGCAGGGGAAAACCTTGCCTACTTAGGGCCTCTTCTAACTGGAGAAATAACTCTTTTTGCTGGGTCCCTTTCAGTTCAGCCATGGTCTACATCTTTGTTATCCTTCAAAGAATTTTCATAGCCTCTTCCAGTCTTAAGAGTTCAGTATCTTTATTCCCCACTGGTAGGGAGTGAGTAGTGTCTACCCAAGAGCTAGTAGACTGAGTCCTAACCCCTACACTCACCATTCAGCTGTCAGTTTGTTGTACTGTGATGGTTTGTATGTTGCTGTGATGCTGGAAGCTATGCCATGGGTATTTTAAATACCAGCAGGGTCACCCATTGTGGACAGGTTTCTTCAATTGAGCTTCTAGACTATGACAGACTATGAAAAAGGACAGACAAACTACTTCTGAATGTTTAACCATTGAAGACTTTATGAGTACTAGTGGAACACTGTCAGCACCAGATACAGAATACTGATTATTGAAATATTATGAAAAACACCAGAATATTGTCAGATATGGATTCCTGGTGTGGCACTGCAGGATCAACATGGGACTTCAAACAAGAATGTCGGTGGTTCAAATCCACCAACTGCTACTTGGAAACCTTGTACAGGGTTGCTATGGGTCAGAATTGACTTGACAGCACTTAACAATATTGTCAACTATAGTGCTGGAAGGTGAACCCCTCAGGTTGGAAAGCACTCAAAATATAACTGGGGAAGAGCTGCGTCCTCAAAGTAATGTTGACAGTAATGACATGAATGGAGTAAAGCTTCAGGCCCTTTATTTGATAATGGGGAACAACTCAGAATGAGGAGAAACAGCTATAAACATCCACTAATAATTGGAACATGGAATGTATGAAGTATGAATCTGGGAACAGACCATCAAGTGCTCATATGCAAGCTCAGCCTGAAGAGGAGGAAAATTAGAACAAGTCCATATGAGTCAAATTATGACCTTGAACATATCTCACCTGAATTTAGAGATCATCTGAAGAACAAATTTGATGCTTTAGACACTAATGACCACTTATAATGACCAAAGATCAGAAGAGTTGTGTGATGACATCAAGAACATCATACAAAAAGAAAGCAAAAGGACATTAAGAAGGCAAGAAAGAAGGAAAAGACAAAAATGGATGTCAGAAGAGACTCTGACATCTGATCTCAGCAAAGAGCTGAACAGAAAATTTCAAACGGTAGTTCAAGATAACAAAGATGAGTATTATAATGAAATGTACAAAGACCTGGAGTTACAAAACCCAAAGGGAAGGACATGCTCTGAATTTCTCAAGCTGAAAGAACTGAAGAAAATATTCAAATTTTGACTTGTAATATTCTTTGGGAAAAATACTGAATGATGCAGAAAGCATCAAAAGAAGATGGAAGGAATACACAGTCAAAGTACCAAAAAAAAATAGTTGATGTTCAACAATTTCCAGAGGTAGTATATGATCTTAGCTAATGGTACTGAAGGAATAAGTCCAAGGTACACTGAAGGCATTGGCAAAGAACAAGGCTCCAGGAATTGATGGAATACAAACGGAAGTCTTTCAAATAACTGATGCAGTACTGGAGATACTCACTCATTTATGTATGCCAGGAAAAGACAACTACCTGGCCAACTGATTGGAAAAGACCCATATCTGGCCATTTCAAAATGACCCAATGGAATGTGGAAATCATTAGATAATATCATTACTATTACATGCAAGTAAAATTGTGCTAAAGATTACCAAAGAACAACTACAACAGTACACTGACAGAGATCAAGCCAGATTCAGAAGGGGACGTGGAACAAGGAGTATTGCTAACGTCAGATGGATCTTAACTGAAAGCAGAGAATACTAGAAAGATGCTTACCTATGGTTTATTGACTATGCAAAGGCATTCAACTGTGTGGATCATCACAAGCTATGGATAACATTAGGAGGTATTCCAAAACACTAAATTGTGCTGATGAGGAACCTGTATTGACCAAGAGGCAGCCATAGGAACAGAATAAAGGAACACTGAATGGTTTAAAATCTGGAAAAGGGTTGTATTCTTTTACCATATTTACTCATTCTCTATACTGAGCAAATAATCTGAAAGGCTGGATTATATGAAGAAGAGCAAGGCATCAGGATTGAAGGAAGACTCAA
>NW_006408834.1:2860372-2865238 GCF_000296735.1 Chrysochloris asiatica
GACTTAAAATATTTACTGATGAAGATCAAATACCACTGCCTTCAGTATGGTTTACACTTCAATGTAAAGAAAATAAATAACATCATGAAAAGATTTAAACTGTGAAAGATTTCATTTTGCTAGGATTCACAATCAACACTCATGGAAGCAGCACTCAAAGAATCAAATGACGTGTTCATTAGGCAAGTCTGCTGCACGAGGTCTCTTTAATGTGTTCAAGAGCAAAGATATCAGTTTGAGGACTAAGGTGCACCTGACCCAAGCCATGGTATTTTCAATAGCCTTATATGCATGTGAAAGTTAGGCAATGAATAAGGAAGACTATAGAATAATTGATGCACTTGAGAAGAATATTAGAAGTACCATAGACTTAGAGAAGAACAAACAAATATCTGTTGGAAGAAGTACAGTCAGAATGCTCCTTAGAAGCCAACATGGTGAGATTTCTTCTCTTTCTTTGAACATATTATTAAGTGAAACCAGTCCCTAGAAAGGTACATTATGCTTGGTAAATTGGATATTCAGAGAAAAGAGGAAGAGCCCCACAAGTTTGATTGGCACTGTGGCAACACTAATGGACTCAAATGTAACAAAAGGATGGTACAGGACCAGACAGTGTTTCATTCTGCTGCGCATAGGGTTACTAGGTGTAAATACCAACCCGACTACATCTAGCAACACCTTTGAATGTGACTCTGTATGGAAATACTGTTTTTCTTTTGTTAGGTTAATGAGGTTGTACCAGAATAGTGTGGGTCCTAACCTAATCCCTTCTAAGCGGTGTTTTATAGAAAGAAATAACAGACAGTGAAAGACACACACTGGAACTATATGAGTAACCAACTGCAAACCAATGACTACCTGGGGCTATTTGGATTTCTAGTCTCCAAAATCATAACACAATAAGTTTCTCTTCTTGAAAATCACCCTCTTGTGTTTCTTTTTGTTGTGACAACCTAGAATATAAGATACCCACCCTTTCTGCTCGCTTATTACATTAGCTCAGCAGTCCTGCCATACATGAGGACTATATCAAGGATATATGAGGCATATATTAAGGAATTCAGTTCATATTACAATGACTTCCCCCTCATTGCCCATGCTTCCAATGCCCTTAAACTAACCTGGGCCAATGGCACTGGCAGGGTTGGTACTAGTCTTTTTTTTTAAAGCTCTTATTGTGAATTGAGTGATAGTTTACATGGGAGAACATCAGTTTTGCACTCATCCTATCATATTTCATTTCAATCCCTTCTATGCATCACCATTCAACAGTATTTGCTTCTATTCATTCTGTTTTTTTTATGTATACAAAAACACTCAGGAATATATAATCATTTAAACAAGTCAAGTGCACATTCTACAAGCTTGCCTCCTGGCCACGAGCATACAGCCTTTCTCTTTCCATGAGTCTATAGTCCTCAGCTGCTCTGTCTCTTCATGCCATCACCTCTGCCTCCATCTCTTGTGTCACTGCTTCTCTGGATAGGGTCCCACATTCTGCTCATGCTCTTCTCCCTTGATGGTCCTAGGGTCCTCTGTACTTGGAATGTAAGATTAACCACTCTTCCCTTTATGTTACAAAACTTCTACCTTTATGGTTGTGGCAATCACAATTAGTCATGATAACAATTACTCACTATTGAATCATAAGAATCTTATCCCCATCTCCTTTCACCAGACCCATCTAGACAATATGAAAATTATTTAGTGGGGATTCTAACTTTACCCATACTCTAAAACTAAACTGTGTCTTGAAAACTTGTAAGCTGGCCACTTTGTGCCTTTATAGTCCCCCCATTTTATATAGCCAATGTCTAAGTTGCCCATCTCTATCAACTCTGTGTACAGAGGGGATAGATTTGATCCTTGATGTGAAGAATACTTCCCTCTCAGTTGGTATTTTGAGCTACTACATCCATAAGTATAGGTCAAGCTCATCAAGTTGTAGCAATTTACACTTGTTTACTTTATCAAATTTCTTTATCATCCTTTATTCGAGTTCTGATTATCAAACCATCAAAGCTAGGTCAAATGGTTACAACCTGCAAATCTGGGTGTTCTTGTGCATCTTCTCTCACTTCATATCAGCTGGACGCTTCACTCTCAGCTCTAGCCCTCTGTGGCTAGGTCCTTATAGGGTTGGTACTAGTCTTAGCCAGACTTTCAGTAAAGGGCTGCCCAGATTATATTCTTTTGTTCCTTTTGCTGTGTACCAATCAAACGGGGCTTTCCAGCATCTCTTATCCAATATCTTATTTTCTTTAAGATCCAGGAGGAAATACTCAGATAAACCCTGTGGAACAGCAGAGGATGTGGAGAATTGTGCAGCAGCTCCCTCCTCATCCAGCTCTCCTCCCTTAATGGCCCTCCAAGGAGCCATGCAAAGAAGACAAACAGGCAGTCTGGTGAGCTAAGAGCTGGAGGCTGAGTTTATTCAACCTATAAAAATGAAGCTTTGGGGCAATGGAAATGTTGAGTCAGCAGCCTATTTCCAAGGTCAGAGGGTAACTGGGGGAGGAACAGTTGTGGATATTTACCTATCAAAAGAAAGCCCTGCAGGCCCCAAACTGGCAGCATCTTCAGAAATAGTCTTCTATACCACCACTCTCTGCTCTTGGCCTCTCTTTGTGGTATTTTGAAAATCTCTCCTCTTCCCCTGCATAATCCAGTAAAATGGCTCTCAGAAAATAAATTATTTTCAACGAAGCATAAATTTAACCAGTTGCCATTTAATTGATTCTAACTTATAGTGACCCATGTGTGTCAAAGTGGAGCTGTGCTTCCTAGAGTTTTCAATTGTTAATTTTTCTTCTGAGACATCTCTGGGTGGATTTGAACCATCAACTGTTTGATCAGCAGCTGAGCATGTTAACTTTTTGCATCACCCAGGAATTCATCTTGCATAACTAGTTTGTTCTTACTATTCTCAGCTATAAAATATTAGCGGAGAAAAGATTAAAGTTATCAAGGACTTCATTCTTCTTGGATCAACTATCAACACTCACGTAAGCAGCAGCCAAGAGATCAACCAACATATTGCATTAGGCAAATCTGCTGCACAAGACCTTCTTAAAGTGTTGAAGAACAAAGATGTCAGCTTGAAGACTAGGGTGCACCTGACCCAAGCCATAGTATTTTCAATAACCTCATATGCATGTGAAAGCTGGACAGTGAATAAGGAAGACTGGAGAAGAATTGATGTTTTTGAGTTATGGTGTCGGAGGACATATTGTCAGGAGGAACCAGTCGCTGGAGAAGGATCTCATGTTTGGTAGGGCAGAAGGTCAGAGAAAAAGAGGAAGACCCCCTACGAGATGGATTGGCCAATTGGCAGCATTGATGGACTCAAGTGTGGAAACAGTAGTGAGATTGGCCCAGGATCAGGAAGTGTTTCATTCTGCATAAGTGCATAAGGTCTCTATGGGTCGGTACTGACTGGATGGCACCTAACAACAAAAACAAATAGATTTGTGTTGGATGTAGTACAGCCAGAGGCTTTGTCTCTTATACTTTGAAAATATTATCAGGAGGGACCAGTCATTGGAAAAGGATATGTTTGGTAAGATGGCGGGTCAGGGAAAAAGAAGAAGATTCCCAGCGAGATGGATTAGCACAGTGGCAGCATCAGTAAGCTCAAGCGTGACAACAATTGTGAGGTTGGCCCAGGACTGGGCATTGTTTCGTTCTGTTGTGCATAGGATCACTATGAGTCGATACCACCTCGATGGTACCTAACAACAACAACAGCAACTTCCTGGGAGCATGGAGACTCAATACAATAAGCACTAGACTGTGAACCACAAGGTCTGCAGTTTGAGCCTGCAAGTCACTCCAAGGGAAAAAGATGAGACTTTCTGATCCCATGAAGACTTAAGCCTTGGAAACCTGATACAGGGTCACTATGAGTCAGAACCTATTCTACAGCACTTAACAACAACAACAATACACCTACTATCTGGAAGCATAGTGAATTATGAGCTGGGCTGTAAACCGGTAAGGTCAGCAGTTCAAATCTACCCAGCTGTTCCTTGGGAGAAAGGGGAGAGTTTCTGCTCCTGTAAAGATTTACACAGGATCGTGATGAGTTGGAACTAAATCCATAGCACATAACCACTACCACCTCATTATCTGACATTTTGCACTTATGAAAATAGTAAAATATCTACTATCTGCACATTAATGAGTCAGGTTGGCATGACAACAAAGATTGATGAGGAGGAAGGATCCTATCTCTAAAAGAGGTTCCCCAGGAGGCTTCCGGAAGTGGGCTGCACTGCTCCATACCTTTCAGTCCCTCCTACTGGTAGGGGTGGGACACACAACTGTTCCTCAGGCCCAACTCCTCTGTGGCCATGACTCTGCAGCTCTAAACAGCTCTTGGGTGGGGAAAGAGGAGGAAAGAAAGAAGTATCGGAGAGTTTTGGAAGAAATGTGTGAGAGTTTAATGACATCCTGAAGTGAGTCGAAATGGATCTGAAGCCTCCACCTCCATGGGACAGGTTTTGGAGCCAGGCTTCCAGGCTCACAGGAAGCTCTGAGGCTTGGTGACTTGCCAACCTGGAGGATAAGTAGCTAAACTGTGGATTCTCCAGCCACATGGCAGTGACAGCGGACTGTTGAGTTTGTTCTGATTCATGATGTTGTTGTTATTGTTAGTTGAGTAGGTTCAACTCAAAGTGACCCTGCGCACAACAGAAAGAAACACTGTTTGGTCCTTCACCATCTGCACAATTGTTATGCTTGAACCCATTGTTGCTGCCACTGTGCCATTCCATCTAGTTGGGGGTCTTCATCTTTTTCGCTGACCTTCCACTGTGGCAAGTATGATGTTCTTCTCCAGGGACTAGTCCTTACTGATAATAT
>NW_006408834.1:2865944-2867297 GCF_000296735.1 Chrysochloris asiatica
TATAACCCAGTTTCTCATATAATTTGTTCAGCATACAGACTGAATAAGTCTGATGAAAGAATACAGCCATGGTGCAGATGTTTCCTGATCTTAAATCATTCAATATCCGCTTGTTCTGTTTGAAAGACTGTTTCTTGGTCTGTGTATAGGTTCCTCATGAACACAATTCATGTACTGGGACACCCATTATTCACAATGTTATCTATAGTTTGTTATGATACACACAGTTGAAAGTCTTTGCATAGTAAATAAAGCCAAAGAAAATGTCTTTCCAGTATTCTCTATTTTCAGCCAACATCCATCTGACATCAGCGGTGATATCCCTGGTTCCAAGTTCTCTTCTGAATCTACCTTGAGTTTCTGGCAGCTTCCTGTCAATGTACTGTTACAGCTGTTTTTGAATTATCTTCAGCAAAATTTTACTTGCATGCTATATTAATGATATTGTTTGACGAGTTCCACATTCCGTTGGATCACATATCTGAAATGTACACTAGTATGGATCTCTGTCAATCAGTTGGCCTGATAGCTGTCTTCCAAATACTTTGGCATCGATGAGTGAATTTCTACAGTACTGCATCAGTTAGTTGAAATATTTCAATATGTATTCCATCAATTTCTGGAGTGATCATAGTGACCTTGTATAAGGTTTCCAAGGCTATACATCTTTACTTGAGCAGAAAGCCTCATCTTTCTACCCTGGAGCAGCTAATGGATTTGAACTGCTGACCGTGTGGTTAGCAGCCCAACATGTAGCCCACTATGCTACTAAGGCTTCGTTTTCCAGTCATACAGCCCAGCTTAATCCAGCTTGATCTCCTCTAAGTCTCCTTCTCCACAAAGGAAAATCCATAACAAGACTTGTCACAGTGATGAACGCATCAGTAAATCATATTTTCTAAAATAAAATTTTAAAAAGGATGAATGGATGGTCTGAGAACACAAGAAAAAATACTCCTCCATTTCATAAACTGCTGATTTTCACATAATGACCTGGTCTTTTGGAACTGGAGTCCTGGTGTAGTGCTGTGGGTTAATGCGCTGGACTATAGGGTCAGTTTGAACCACAAGGTAGGCAGTTGAACTAGCTGCTCCTCGGAAATCCTATACAGGTTGGCTATGAATCAGAACAGACTCGACAGCACTTAACAACAACTGTATGTCTCTTCCCAACCCTGTGCTCAGTGCTGTCACATTGACTGAACATTGTTGTTGTTGTTGTTGTTGTTGTTGTTGTCAGGTGCCATCGAGTTGGAACTGACTCATAGCGACCCCATGCACAGCAGAACGAAACAATGTCCAATCCTGGGCCAAACTCACTACCGCTGTCACACTTGACGCCATCAGTGATGC
>NW_006408834.1:2868986-2876547 GCF_000296735.1 Chrysochloris asiatica
TGTTAAGTACCGTGGAGTTGGTTCTGACTCATAGTGACCCTGCACAGGGTTTCTGAGGCTGTAAATCTTTACAGGAGCAGAAAGCCTCATCTTTCTTCTGTTGAACAGCTGGTAGTTTCGAACTGCCTACCTTGAGATTAGCAGCCCGATTAGTAACCACTACACTACCAGAGCTCCATGGCATCACAGATTAGGAGACTAAAAATCCAAATTCAGGGTGCCAGCTTGAGGGGAAGTCTTTCGCTATCTGCTGGTCCTGTAAGAAAGTCCTTATCCATTTTGAGCTTCTGTTCTTGGGTAATCTTTTGTGACTTGGCATTTCTCTTGGCCATACTCACTAATTTAATTTCTTTTATATCACAAAAGATATTGACTCAAGATACACACTACAGTTTTGGAGACACTGAATAGGGTATCCAAAGAGTGGCTGGTGGGTTTGAATTGCCAACTTTACAGTTAGCAATCCAGTGCTTATCCTACAGTGCCACACCAGGAGTCCTAAGTGGGTTAAAACTACCAACTTTAACCCTGTGAACCACCCAGGGACCTTTAGATCTCTTGACATGTAGCCAAATTCAATTCCTAACAAATAGAGAAGGTTTTCCCAAAGAAGAAGTGATGTTTGAGCTGATTTGAAGGGATGAAGTAGAAATTAAACATCAGCTAAGCTGATTTGGCCAAGTAAGCAGGTCCACAGTGCTGCACCGCTCTCAGGCTTGTACCTTCTGAGTTCTCCCTGCTAAAAATTCCTGGAATTTGCCAGATGAAAGGGAAAAGTACAGCCAGGTTGCTAAGGCAATGTATTTTGTTTTGTCCCTAGCGGTGTCATTTCAGTGATTAATTATCCATTGAGTCCAGTGGCCTCTCATACAGGAAAGTGACATAGCAAGTAGCAGCCTCTCTTCCTCCCTGTCCCTACCCTAGTCCACTTGTTGTCGCTGAGTGCCATAGAGTCATCCGACTCACCATGACCTCATAAGACTGGCCCTTAGGATTTTTCCTGGCTGGCTGTAATCTTTATGGAAACAGATTGCCAGGTCTCCCTGCAATGTGTTGGGTGGGTTTGAACTGTCAACCTTTTGATTGGCAGTCAAAGACCACCAGGGCAATTTACCCTATTCTACTGCTGTTGTTGTTTTATGTCATCGATTCTGGCTCATAACTATATAACAAGGCTTCCTAAGCTATTCTTATGGTTTCCTAGTGTGGTATTCTAGGATAAGCACTAGACTGCAAGGTCTATTTGAACTGCAAGGTTGGCAGTTCAAAATCACCAGCAGCTATGAGTTGGAACCAACCTGACAGCACTTAACAAGAAGAAGCTGTTCTTATGGGAGCAAATCACTAGGTTTTTCTCCCATGCATTCAAACCTCTGACCTTTCTGTTAGCAGCCAAGCACTTAACCATTGTGCCACCAGGACTCCTTTCCTAGTTCACTAACAGCCTTCACATCTTATTTCCAAATGCTCAGCCTCCAAGCTCACTAGCTGTCCTTTCCTACTTGCCATAAAGCTGCTTTCACAGGGAGAGGTCTTTTGAATTCAAGTACAAAAAAATGCTCATATGAAAAAAAAAAAAAAGCCTTTAACTGGTTGCTAGGATTTTGTGTGTCCTGCTTACCACGCTTTCCTATGAAAGAGACTTGTTTCTATAGAAACTGCTACGTCATAGGGGCTCCGTACAGCAGCATCTGAGACTGAGGCTGCGGCTGCCTCTTCCAGAACAGGTTTCCTATTAGAGCCGCTCTCACTGAAATGTGTGCCTGAGGATTGGAGAGGCGAGGACCCTGGAGTCACTGGTGGCTTTGCATCAATCTCAGTTCTCTTTACTCCTCCTCCACTCTGTCGTGCCAACAGAAGAAAGAGGTGATTTCAGCAGTGGAAAAGCATTTCTCGTCTGTATTTCTACTTTTTCTCTTGGCCATGGAAAGGTTAGGTTACTACCACACCTGCACACACACACACACACACACACAGAGGCATTGTTCTGATTTCAGATAAGAGGCAGCTTAAAAGGGGTTCATTGAATTGAGCACTCAGGATTCCATCTTGCTTATGAGGACTCAAGGCTAAATCAGAACAGTCTCCCAAAAAGCTCTTTATGTTCAACCCAAAGGAAATTTGTGTTGAAAGAGCTTCGGGAGGGGGGTGGATGACTCTCTTCCTAACCTTTAAGAGAAATGCAAGGTCACACATTCCTTCTGCAGGCAAGGTTATTAGTATTCTCCTCTGTAAAAATTCGGACTCCTGATATGGTGCTGGAGAGCAGCACTTGACTACGAACTACAAAGTCAGCAATTCAAACCCACCATCTGCTCCTTGGAAACCCTGTACAGGGTCGCTATGCGAGTTGACTTGATGTCACTTAACAACAACAACAACAGCAAGGTAAAAATTCAGGTGGCCTTTGCCTTATAAGCAGGATGACTATATAATTTCTCTTTCAAATCAAAATATGTTTGAGAGGAGTTCTTATTGTTATTAAATGCCATTGAGTCGATTCTGACTCATATTCCATCTGACTCATAGATCTCATACAGGGTTTCTGAGGAGCAGCTGGTGGGTTTGAACCATCAGCTGTATGGTTCGCAATCCAGAACTCATCCTATAATGCTATACCAGACGTCCATTGGAGTAAGTATTTCAAATCAAAGTACTTATGAGAGGAATTCAGTGATTATAAATACACTCATTACAAGTGATAACCAACCAGCTGTTATCAAGTTGACTCCAACTCATGATGTATCACAAGTTGAGAATTGAATTTTTCTTTCATTCTTTCAACCTGAGAAATGCTTTTGATCATTGGTTTTGTGACTACAGGTCTTTGCACATTTCATTATAATACTTGACTTTGTCTTCTTGAGAGACTCTGAAACTTTCTCTTCAATGCTTTTACTTGGTCAATTGTTGACTGAGACTATTGAGCTTCTTCCACAGCCATAGTCAATTTGATTCCTGGGTATTTCATCTGGTAAAATCTATGTGAATAGTCACTGTTTATGCTGTTGATAAAAGGCATTTATAATGAATAAGTCACTGGTGCTGCAAAATTCTATCATATGAACTCCAGCACCATTTCTATCACATATTCCAGCTAATGATCCTCCATCTTCACTTCCAACTTTGTCATTACAATCACTAGTAATTATCAGTGTACCCTGATTGCATGTTTGATTGATTTCAGATGGAAAAAGTTAGTAGAATTCTTCAATCTAATCATCACTGGCTTTAATGGTTCATGCACAAATTTGAATACTAATTGTATTCTTTGTAGGTGTATGGATATTATCCAAACCAGGCAGCAGTATACTTTAAGATAGATTTTGAAATGTTCTTTATGATAATGAATGTTTAGCCTCATTTTCAGTTGCACTCATCAGCAAATGAAGGTCCCCAAACCTTTACTACATTCATGTCATTATGGTCAAGTCTACTTTAAGGAGCTCTGGTAGCGTAGTGGTTACGAATCGGGCTGCGAACCTTAAGGTCAGCGGTTCGAAACTACCAGTCGCTCCGCGGGAGAAAGATGAGGCTTTCTACTCCCGTAAAGATTTACACCCTCGGAAACCCTGTACAGGGTCGCTATGGGTCGGACCCAACTCGATGGCACTTAACAACAACAACAACAACTTTAGGGATGCACCTCTTCTCTAGCCATATCTTGAGTGCCTTCCAACTTGAGGCATTCACCTGCTGGCACTATATCTAACAATGTTCTGCTGCTATTCATAAGTTTTTTAGTGACTACTGGTTAATGCACTGGACTTCAAAGTCGATTTAAATAGCAAGATCAGTGGTTCAAGCTCACCAGCTACTCCTCGGAATTCCTAAACAGGGTCACTATGGGTCAGGACTGACTTGACAGCACTTACCAGCAACAACAACAAATCATTCATAAGTAGCCTGCTTCACCTTCCTAGTCTGTCTTAGTCTAGAAGCTCTAGTGGAACCTGTTCACTGAGGGTGACCACGCTGGTATTTAAAATACTGATGGCATAGCTTTCAGCATCACAGTAACCCACAAACCAGCACAGTACAACAATCTGACAAATAAGTGGTAGCTATAAGTCATTGGTTTTGTAAAATAGGTTTCATTGGAGCTTCTAGGCTCTGGAGTCTGTCCAACTTTGGCACGCATATGAAATTATTGAAAATACTATGGCTTGAGTCAGGTGCACCTTAGTCCTCAAAATGATATCTTTGCTCTTGAATACTTTAAGGAGGTCTTGTGAAGTAGATTTTTCTAATGCAATACACCACTTGTTTTCTTGGCAGCTGCTTACATGAATGTTGATTGTAGATCCAAGCAAATTAAAAGTCTTTGACAACTTCAATCTTTTCTCTATTTATCATAATGTTATTTACTGGTGCATTTGTGAGGATTTTTTTTTTTTCCTTTACATTGAGGTGCCATCCATACTGAAGGCAGTGGTCTTTGATCTTCATCAGTAAATCCTCTTTGCTTCAAGCAAGCAAGATTGTATCATCTGCATATTGCAGGCTGTTAATGAGTCTTCTTCCAATCCTGATGCTGTGTTCTTCTTCACATAATCCAGTTTCTCAGATTATTTGCTCAGCATATAGACTGAATAAGTATTGGGAAAGCATATAACCCTGGCACACACCTTTCCTAAATTTAAACCATTCAGTGTCCTCCTGTTCTGCTGAAATGGCTGCTTTTTGGTCTATGTACAGGTTCCTCATGAGCCCAATGAAGTGCTTCACACTACTGTCCATAGCTTGCATGATCCACACAGTCGAAAGTTATGCATAGTCAATAAGTTAACATCTTTCTAGTATTCTCTGCTTTCAACCAAGTTCCATCTGACATCAGCAACTATATACTTAGTTCCATGCTCTCTTCTGAATCTGGCTTGAATTTCTGACAGTTCCCTGTTGGTGTATTTTTGTGGCCAGTTTTCACCAATATTTTACTTGCATGTGATATTAACGATTTTGTTCATTGATTTCCACATTCAATTGGATCACCTCTCTTTGGAATGAACACAAATATGGGTCTTTCATAATTGGTTTGCCAGATTGTTATCTTCCAAATTTCTTTACATAGATGAGTGAGTGTCTTCAGAGCTGCAGTGGTTTGTTGAAAGATTTCAATTTGTATTCAGTTAATTCCTGGAGACTTGCTCTTTTTTGCCAATGCCTTCAGTGCAGCTTGAACTTCTTCCTTCAGTACCATCAATTCTTGATCATATGCTATCTTTGGGAATATTTGAATATTGGTCATTCCTTTTTGGTATAGTGATTCTGTGGATACTTTCTATCTTCTTTTATGCTTTCTGCATTGTTCAATATTTTGCCTCTGGAATCTCTCAATATTACAAGTCTTGCAAGACTTGAATTGTTTCCTCAGTTCTTTCAGATTGAGAAATGTTGAGTGTTCTAACTCCAGGTCTTCCAATTCATTATAACTTGCTTTTATCTTGTCAGTCTGCCCTCTGAAATCTCTTGTTCAACTCTTGGACTTAATTTCTTCCTTTCATTTTATTTTTTGAGATAAAACAGGCAAGTTTTATTATCAAATGTAGCCAGCCTACAAAAACTTAGTAGTTTTGTAATGTCACCGTCTAGCAAAACTTTGGGGAGATAGTCCTTTAAGGCAGGCAGTACAAATAAATTCTTTTTGATTGTAAGTGCCAGTTTTCACACAAACTGGGGATTTTGTTTTGTTTTTTATTTTTGCCCCTACTGAAGTTAAAGGAACATTCTTGGTCAGCTGAAGATGGAAACATTTGGCTCTCCATTCAAGGTGTTACAGTAATGCAAACTGAATAAAAGCAGCAGCTACATGAATCAGCATGGCATTGCATCCAAGCAAAGGACAATGGAGCAACTTAAATAATATATGTGCACTTAGTTAATTTAATTCTGTTTTATACTTTTAAGTTACATGAGGCAGCAGTACTAGTTAGTTTAGATGGTGTCTAAGCTACTTTGGGGAGTCCTGGTGTGGCACTGTGGGTTAATGCACCACTAGATTACAAAGTTGGTTTAAACCACAAGGTTGGTGTTCAACCTTACCAGATGCTCCTTGGAAACCCAATACAGGGTTGCTATGGGTTGTAACCCACTCAACGGCATGAAACAATACCAGGTACCTTGGTAGCATAAACGTTGTTGTTGTTAAGTACCGTCAAGTCAGTTCCAACTCATAGTGACCCTGTATAAGTTTTCCAAGGAGCAACTGATGAGCCTGAACCGTGGACATTGTAATTCAAACTGATGCTGCAGTGCAGTGCATTAACCCACAGTGCCATACCAGGACTCCAGAGCAGTTAAACATAGCTAAACACATAGTGCTGAATGCTAGCAGCCATTAGTATCTGCTTACACGTTGCATCAGTGTTTTAGCATACTGACTGTAATTCCATCTTTTTAATAGGTTTCCTTTTTTTTTTTTTTTTTTAAAGGTAAGGCAATGGAGAAAACGTTTAAGGCTATCTTGTATATATACAAGCATTCACTTAGTATATTACCTTTTAGAATAGTCTTATTTATGCGACCCTACACACAAATGAATGGAATATCACCCAGTCCCATTCCAACTTCACAATCATTTCTAAACATGAGTTTATTACTGCTGTCACTGTGCTAACCCATCTCATTGGGGATCTTCCTTTTTTTCCCTCTGACCTTCTATTTTCCTAAACATGATATCCTTCTCCAGGAACTGGTCCCTACTGATAATGTTTGCAAAGTATGAGAGGTGAAGTCTGGCTATCCTGGCTTCCAAAGGGCATTCTGGATGTACTTCTTCCAACACTGATTGGAAAGTTAAAGTCTAAATCCTCAATAATGAAAAAAGTACAATAAAAAGTAATACTTATGAAGTCACAATGTTCAGTTATAGTTCAAACTAGAAATTACTAACTGTATGTAGCTGCTTCATTTTTTGGCTTTGCATTTTGGCCCTTAGTTCATTCTTAAACTTACAAAGAGATCTAAGTTTTTAACTGTGTATGTTTTGTATATATGTATAGGGGACACCAGTGCTTCTACTTTATCCCACAGTGTTTAAAAAATGGTTTTAGTAATTGATTTTTAACTGTAAGACATGCTGGCCAAGAGGCTGCATATATTAAAGTTTTATTTAATTTCTTTTAATAAATTTGTGATCTAAGTATTTCAAGACCATATTCTTGAATTCTTTCTTTACAAAACAGGTATTATAGTGCAAAAGACAAGGAGATGGTGACAAAAGAATGGGAACACACAAAAATAAAGCTTTCATAACAGAATTCATTGTGGATTTTGTAGATATGAGTGGTGTTTTTCTCCCCCCAAATACCTAAATCTTAGGAAACATCTGTGATGCCACTTTAATTGGAAGTAGTTCTTGTTGTTATTAAGTACTGTGGAGTTGGTTCCTACTCATAGTGATCCTGCACAGAGTTTCCAAGCCTATAAATCTTTACAGAAGCAGAACACCTTATCTTTCTCCTGCAAAACCGCTGGTAGTTTCTAACTGCTGACCTTGAGGTTGGCAGACAGACTTGGAACCACTACTCTACCAGAGCTCCTTGTTGTTCTTGTTAGGTGC
>NW_006408834.1:2877507-2878022 GCF_000296735.1 Chrysochloris asiatica
ACAATTAAGTGTTCCAGAATACTCATACTTTGCAGCATTGTCCATAGTTTGTAATGGTCCACACAATCAAAAGCCTTTGTGTAGTCAATAAAGCACAGGTAAACATCTTTCTGTTATTCTCTGCTTTCAGTCAAGATCCATTGGACATCAGCAACGATATTCCTCATTCCACGGCTACTTCTGAATCTGGCTTGAACCTCTGGAAATTCTCTATCAATGTATGATTGTAGCTGTTTCTGTATTACCCCTAGCAAAACTTCACTCGCATGAGATATCAAAGAGATTGATGATTTCCGCATTCCGTTGGGTCACCTCTCTTTGGAATGGGCACAAATATGGATCTGTACCAGTCAGCCAGATAGTTGTCTTCCAAATTTCTTGACAGAGATGAGTGAGTGCCCCCTGTGCTGCCTTACTATTTTGAAAGATTTCAATTTTTATTCCATCAATTCCTGGTGCCTTGTTCTTTGCCAATTCCTTCAATGCACCTTGCACTTCCTCCTTCAGTATCATTG
>NW_006408834.1:2879567-2888540 GCF_000296735.1 Chrysochloris asiatica
GAAGTAACTCTTGGCACCACTGGCATTGATAATGATGCCATTGGCATCAAAAGTTAAATTCTTCTCACACTTTTTAAAAATGAAAAGTTTCTTTACCCCCAATAAAAAAAAGAAAAAAAGAACAGAAACGAAAAGAAAGAAAATCAACCCTCCTTTCTCTTCATCTTCTAATGAAGAACTGGAATCCTCTCCTTCTGGGCTGTTGTCACAACTCTAAGCTGTTGCCCATCAACTTTAGTGTAAGGATTCACGATGTCACGCCATTGTTTAGGTCTTCCTCAAACTCCAGCAACTGGCCCATGAAGTTAACGTTTGGGAAAATAATTGGTCTTTTGCCTTTGATAAACTTGTAAGCATCTGTCATGGTCATCCAGGTGTGCTTCAGCAAGTAAGCGATGGCTATATTGGCAGAGCGGGAAACTAGAGCTCCTTAGGGCCATCTAATTTCAAATTCATATTTTAAATGCCTATTTGCAATCAGCAAGGAGCCATGTATGCTATATGCTGGTTCTTAAAATTAGGTTTTGTTGTCTCAAATTTTTTACTCCACCAAAAAGATAGGGCACTGGTCCACTTGCCCAATCATTCTTACTGAAAATAATGCAGTCTGAGTGTGAACAAACTCCCCCCGAAGTTGCTAGAAGTTTTCTTGTGACTGACAGTATCAAGCTCACCATATATATTTCAAACACTTCTTTTCTGAGGATTGTCTAACTTCTGGGACCCTTAAATACAAACCCATTCTTTTAGTCCTGGCCTGGTCACTTGTGTATACAAGTCTATCCTTGATTATCGGTAACTGTGAAAGAAGTCAAGAATTTCCACTATTGTAGGTCAGGCCGGCATTCTGACGACTGTGCTAGGCTGTGGAGGGACACCACTAAGATTAGCAGATGTAGGGAAGCAGACAAGGCTATTAGGCTAACCTTTGGGGTTAGGATAGTAGGTTGTGTAGTTCATGAAGAGCTGAGTGCCTGTTGGGTAACAAATTGTGGAAGGCTGGAGGGTTCATGGATTCAAAAGTACAGAGAGCTGGTAAACAGAAGCTTCATATACAATAACAGCTGCAGGAACGGGAATTGTGTAGGAAGGAGTAGACAAGCATGGTAACTTATGTGGCAATGGGGCAAACCATTTCAATTTAATGTGCCCCCATAGTATAAAGTTCATTTCAGCCAAACACTGAAAGACTTCAGCGTATCTGTCCTTCATGGCTTGTTTTAATGACACTTCTGTGTAGCCATAGACGCTCTGTTGGCAGACTTCATCTGGATGAAGGCATCTCCTGATGGGCAGTCCTGGTGATTTAATGCCATGTGAACTCCATGAGTTCGCATGTCTGTGGATAATTCCCTCAAGATGTCCAGGATGTCCTCAACTGTGGCTGCATGTGGAAGACTTTGAAGGTGTTTACAGTCTCTAACATTTATAAGAGGAACAAATTATTGAGAGAGTACTGAAGTAATAGAAGGGGTTAGAAGTGGAATGAGAGGGGTGGATATGAATTGATTCAGCATCTGCTGAACTTCAGCTGTTGCTCCTGAAGAGTTCAATGTTTCTTTTACCCAACAAGTCCTTATGCTTCCTCAATGCATCCTGTGCATATTCCTCACAAGCACATAGGACAAAAGCATCTCCAATTGGCCTCCCATCTAGGTAGGTGACAAATAGAATGCCTTATTTTCCCCCAGTGATGGGGCAATGGTATCCAAAGTAGGCTACCACTTCTTCACCTGTGGCTGTGAATGGAAGCCCTGCATTCAGAAAATGACTTGATGATTTTCTTTGTAGAGAAATTGGGATACCTCATTGGATATATCACCAGCAATTTAAGGAAAATCTTAATCTGTTGCTTTGTAAACTTCAAGATACCCAGTCCCCCTGTGGTGTTTGTACCTCTGTAGTGTTAGGTCTTTGTGTTCTTCACTTACAAACCTAACCAGAATTTCTCCATTCATTCATCCTGAGTATTCAGACAAAGTGCAGCACTTCCCTCGGCAATATTGAGTCTTTTGAAGAATCTTGCAACATCTTGATCCAAATTCCGTCACTGTAAACTATGCCCCGACTACCCATATATCGGCAATAAATTCCATCTTACTGTAAATGCCACTTTCAAGGTTGTCCTTTGCTCTTTATGGATTTGAAAATCTGTGATTATAAGACTCTGATATCATTGATAAAATTATATTCCCCATATCTTCAACTTGAGAAGTTTCAGATTGGGAGAATGAACTATTTTTCTCAAAATTCAAACACTGTCATTGCTGCAACACCCATTTTGTCAATATCATGTAAACCAGAGCAACATTTCTTGAGTTATTTTTGAAGACCAACAAAAGAATAGAAGAAGCATGTGGGCAATAATATATTTTTCTTGGAAGACTCAGGATGCAGGATTTGCCTAACATGAAGCTGTCCATCAGCACAGAAACAGAAGGAAGTCACTATTTCAATATGCAGTTCATTGCTCACTAACTGGTTAAACTGTAGGAGGGCTTGGTACAGCTATTGTTACAAGGGCAGACCTTCGGGGTATATCTTGGTTTCTTCTTTGTAATCCTTTGTCAGTTCCAACTGATCCAGTCTGAGTACTTTGTGCATGTTCCACCTTCCTTTTGGCCACATTCACCATTTTCCACACCAGCAAGATCAGCTACTTTTCATCTGCATTCAGCTTGGCCACAGTGACCTCAGCAGTGGTCTCAAAAAAGCACCACCATACCATAACCTCAAAGAAAGTTAATACTTCACAATCTACCATGAAAATGAAGATCCAAGTATAGTAAGGAAACTTTAAAACTAAGAAGAAATTGACAAGAAATAGCACAAAACACATGAACTCAGCACAAGAAGACATGCAGAACAAAGGAACAAACAGCACCACAAAAAATTAAGATAATGACAGCAATTAATTCATACATATCAATAATTACAAGGAGCTCTGGTAGCGTAGTGGTTACAAATTGGGCTGCAAACCACAAGGTCAGCAGCTTGAACCTACCAGCCATTCCATGAGAGAAAGATGAGACATTCTTTTCCTATAAAGATTTACAACCTCGGAAACCCTGTACAGGGTCGTTCTGAGTTGTAACCAATTCCATGACACACAGCCACCATCAATAATTACACTGAATGTCAATGGATTAAATGCACCAACGAAGAGACAAAGAGTTGCAGAATGGATAAGAAAACAAGACCCTTCAATATGTAGCCTGCAAGAGACACACCTTACACACAAAGACAAAACAGACTAAAAGTTAGAGGATGGAAAAAAATACACCAAGCTAATGGCAATAAAAAATGAGCAGGAGTGGCAATACTAATCTCTGATAAAATAAACTTTAAGGAAAAAACCAGCATAAGAGAGAAAGAAGGACACTATATCATGATTAAATGGTCAATTGAGCAAGATGACATAAACATAATAAATATTTATGCTCCCAGTAAAGGAGCACCAAGATATAAAAGCAAATCCTACTAGAATTAAAGAAAGAAATAGACAAATCTACAATTGTAGTGGGAGATTTTAGTACACCTCTTTCAAAAAGGGGTAGAACAAACAGAAAGAAACTCGACAAACATACAGAACTAAACAACACAATCAACTAACTTGACCTCATAGATATGTACAGAGCATTTAACCTAACAATAGCACAACACACATTCTTTTCCAGTGCACATGGAACATTCTCCAGAATTGACCATGTGTTAGGTCACAAAGCAAGCCACCATAAATTTACAAACATCAAAATACTACAAAGCATCTTTTCAGACCACAATGCTACAAAACTAGAAATGACCAATAAGACCAAGGAAATAAAGTCAAGTACATGGAAACTGAATAACATCCTGCTCAAAAGCGACTGGGTAAAAGAAGCAATTAAACATGATAAGAACGAAAACACAGTATATCAAAATCTTTGGGACATAATGAAAGTGATGCTGAGAGGACAATTTATTGCAATAAATGCACACATCCAAAAAGAGGAAAGAACCAAAATCAACACATTAACACAGCATTTACAACAGTTAGAAACAGAACAACAGAGGGAACTTACAGTCACCAAAAGAAAAGAAATAATAAAGATTAGAGCAGAAATAAATGAGATAGAAAACAGAAAAACTATAGAAACAATCAACAGGTCAAGAAGCTGGTTCTTTGAAAGAATTAACAAAATCGACAGACCATTGGCAAACCTAACAAAAGAAAAGAGGGAGAAGACACAAATAACACACATTAGAAAACACACGGGTAATGTCACAATGGAACCAAACGAAATCAAAAGGATAATAACAGAATACTATGAAGAGTTGTACTCCAACAAATTTGAAAACTTAGAAGAGATGGATACATTTTTTAGAAAAACATGACCAACCTAAACTTACATAGAATGAAGCAGAAAATTTGAACAGACCCATAACAATAGAAGAAATTGATCAAGTCATCAAAAAACTCCCAACCAAAAGAAGTCTGGGTCCAGATGGCTTCACTGGTGAGTCCTACCAAACATTCAGGGAAGAGCTGTCACCAATTATACTTACATAATTCCAGAATATAGAAGAGGTTGAAAAATATCCTAATACATTTTATGAAGCAAGCATACAAACATAACCAAAACCAGGGAAGGATGTCACTAAGAAAGAAAATTATAGACCAAAATCCCTCATGAACATAGATGCAAAAATTCTCAACAAAATCCTAGCCAACAGAATCCAGCAACACATCAAAAAAATAATATGTCATAACCAAGTGGGATTCATATCAGGGATGCAAGGATGGTTTAACATTAGAAAAACAATCAATGTAATCCAGCATATAAAGAAAAAAAAGTAAAAGAACCACATGATCATATCTATTGATGCAGAAAAGGCATTTAACAAAATCCAACATTCATTCCTGATAAAAGAAAACATTCAAAAAAGTAGGAATCGAAGGGAAATTCCTCAGCATAATTAAAAGCGTATATACAAAACCAACAGCCTACATTATTCTCAATGGAGAGAAATTGAAAGCCTTCCCTTTGCAAACAGGAACCAGACAAGGGTGCCCTTTGTCATCACTCCTATTCAATATTGTGCTGGAAGTCTTAGCTAGAGCTACAAGGCAAGATAACAAAATTAAAGACATCCAAATTGGCAAAGAGGAAGTAAAATTCTTTCTATTTACTTGTGGGGGTACCCTTTGGTTGTTTGAATGATTATACATTCCTGAGTGCTTCAGAGTACATTAAAACAACAACAACAACAACAACACAGGGAATGGAAGCAATGCCGTTGAATGATGATGCATGGAGATGATTGTAATCATTGCAATGAAAGGAAATATGATAGGATGAATGTAAAGCTGATGTTCTCTCATGTAAACTATCACTCAATTCACAATAAAAACTTTTAAATAAATTTTTTTAAGACGAAAAATAAATAAAAAGAACCACCAAGTAATTCGGAGACTCAGTCAGGGTGATAGATGCGGACAGGGAGAAAGGGAAGTCTGGATGTGGAGTGGAAGAAAAACTGAGAAAACCTGTACTAAATCTCAAAGAAAAGAAAGCATGTCCCCCCACTTCAACCCCCCACCTCTCTGCTGCTGGTGCAAAAGGCGGTAAAGAACCACCCAAGTCCATAGCTGGCCTGTGTTCCATGCCCAGGGCAGGAAGTGGGGTTGGGAAGGTGGGTGCTGAAGGCCTTCTCTTTTGGTATTCAACTGCCTGTGCGTCCATGCAAAAAGCTAGGCACAGAGCTGCACCTTCCCTCTTCCACTCACTTTAGCATGTCTACACCTCCCCTAGGGTCACTTTGAGTAGGTACCAGCTCAATGGCGCATAGCAACATTTTGCAAACGCTGCCCTTTGAACGCATCCAGAATCATTTCTATCACCAAGACCATATTTTCTAGCTATAATCCTTTTTTTTTTTTTGGTTGTTGTTTTCAACTTTTACATTAGAATCTCCAGTAATTATTAATGCATCTTGATGGCATGGTTAACCAATTTCAGACTGCAGAAGTACATAAAAATATTCAGTAACATCATCTTGGCATTACTACTGGTTGGTGTGTGAATTTGAATAATTGTCATACTAACTGGTTTCCCTTGGAGTTGTATGGATATTATCCTATCACCTCAGGACTGATCTTCAAATTTTGTTTTATCCGTGAATGCAGCACCATTACTCTTTTATTTTCTTCATCCGTGGCACAGTGGACCATATGGCTATCTGATTCAAAATGTTCAAAACTAGTTCATTCCAGCAGCTCCCTAAAGCCTAGGATGTCAATCTTTATGAGTTCCATTTCATTTTTGATAACTTCCAATTTTTCTAGATTCATACTTCATACATTCCATAGTCTGATTATTCATGGATGTTTGTTGTTATTTCTTCTCATTTGAATTATGTGACATCAGCAAATGAAGGTTCTGAATGCTTTTTTTCTATGCGTCTTTAAAGTCAACTCTTCTTTGAGGAGGCAGCTCTTCCTTGGTCATATTTTGAGTTCTTTCTAGCCTGTCTAATTAAAATGTTCCACAGCTATCCTTCTTTCAGAAGTAGTTTGTCAATTCCTCCTTTCTAGTGTGTCTTTGTCTGGAAGTTCTGCTGAACCCTCTCTACTATCCATGGATGACACTGCTGATACTTAAAATACGAGTAGTCTAGCTTCTAGTATCACAGCAACATGCAAGATACCAGAGTATGACAAACTATCAGACAAGTTATGGTTAAATTATATACCCAACGCTTTACTGATTAAACTGGATGTATACATCAGTGTTTATTTTATTCTGTATCATAAGAAGAGAAAGAAAAAATACACCAAAATAAGTTTAAAGCATAAAATTATTGATGAAATTCTTCCACTTTTCTTTTAACCTTTCTCCCAATATGTCTGTTTTTAAATTTATTTTATGACGGATAAAGGACATTGTATGTGAAAATCTGAAAAAATTACCTAATGGATGTAGATTCTTTATTAGGAGCAAAGCTTACAAAAAGCGTAATGAGAGTTACATTAACTGAACTCTATATTACTCTATAAATGATTGATACATGACTCAGGAACAATGGAGAAGGAAAAAATTGGAACAAGATAACAGTGAATGCCTGGAAAAGTATGTGTGTGTTTATGTGGGAGTAGGTAGGACATGAAGTGAAAGGGGAAATCAAAAACAACTCCCACAATTAGGAGGAAGTTAGAGACCCCAAGTTAAAGTCTATGCTGCTACAAGTAACTGGAAAGCCTAGTGACTTCTTGCTCATTGTATTTTGTACACCATGGGGAATGTTGGCTGTGGGTTGCCCTGGATGGTGCCATTTCACAGTGAGGAAATAGAGGCCTGAATTTTCTGGGTTGTTGCCCTTTGTCTCCCAGACACCCAAGGACAAAGCTGTTCATGTCTGAGCTCTGCTTGCTGCCTAGCAAGTAGATGCTGTGGCATCTCACCAGGATCTGCTTCTCTGGAAACCTTTGGACTAATGATCTGTTCTACCCTGCTCACTGTAAACAGAAATGCTTGACTTTTAATTAATGGAAGCTGATGCATTTCTTAAATATGCAGAGAAGTAAGAGATTGATTTATGTATTTTTGCACACATGTAGGGACAGCTTAATTTAATGGAGCTGAAGGGGGTGGGGAGAGGGTCTTAGCAAGACCCATCTGGCTCAGCTCCTGTTTAACACAGATCACTTCCCACTTCTGACATAGATGCTAATTGTGAACACCACTTCCAAACACCATAGGATGTGGTGTAATTACACCATTCATAAAAGGATTCCAGTAAGGGCTCTGTTTTGAATTTGATGGAACATAATGAGACGTCTCTGTGGCAGATGACAACATTCGTCTTTCAATTAATGGGATACTTGCTCAGAGTCATCCCAAAAACATTAAACATTGATAAAAGAAATTTATAGCCTCTGAAAGGACCAAAACCAAATATTCTCAAGCTAGAGGTGCAGTAAAATGATCTCCTTTGGGGACTTTTGGGAGGCCATTTATTTAAATGAAAAGTGAGTAGATGGAAGAATTTTCTAGAATAATTTCCATCCAATTCTGAAAGTCAAGTTGTCCAAATGCAAATATCAGTAGGCCATTTCTATGGAGAATTCCATTCATTTCTTCCCTTCCCCATTCATTTATTCATAAAAATATTTATGAATTCCAACAGATATTTATGGAATTTTATTAGGAGCTAGATATAGTGGCCAACGTCATTAAAATACACTGGTGAATCAAGTGAAGATCGACATGGATGAAAGGAAACAAATGTGAAGTTAAAAATCCTTAAAATTCAAGATTTCCCACTTGGTAGCTATGTGACTCTGAGCAAATCAACCTCTCTGAGTTATGAAGTCCTCAAAATGGGGGCAATACATGCCTTTCAAGCCTCAAAAAAGTTGTTAGTAAAATAATATTTGCAAAATTTGTCCATAAAATGCAGCATAGATGCAAGAAACTTAATATTAAGATATTGTCCACAAGGAGAGATTAAGAGCACACAGAAATGTCGATAACCTATTGAACCCTAACATGGGTCAGATGATATATATGTTCAAAGGAAGAGGAAGAATTATCTGCCTGCTCTTTAAATGTTACCCACACCCACCAAAATTGTTCCCAATTTTCACAGTATCTCTACAATTCCCAGTAGGACTCTCTTTCTTTCAAATTATCAGGAAATTAGTACACATTTTCATTGCCTTTTATTACAAGGATTTGCCATTACTCTAGGAATGATCTTATCCAAACCTCAATTAGCCCCTCCTCCCTCTTTTACTTCAGATAGTACAAAGAAGATGGATTGATTTTGGTGGTATACATATGTGCCTGGACTCAGAGTGTTGCTCTCTACAGTGGGGCTTTGTTGACTCAACCATATGGATCATAATAAACTATGGATAATATTGGAAAGAATGGGTATTCCAGAACATTTAATTGTACTCATGAGGAAACTGTACATGAACCAAGAAAAGAA
>NW_006408834.1:2911859-2915013 GCF_000296735.1 Chrysochloris asiatica
AAGCCACCACAATACAACAAACTGACAGACTAGTAGTGGTTGTTAGGTGTCATTGAGTTAAGTTCATCATGGGTTCTATACCCCAACCATGTTAACAGTCACTTCTAAGAATTCTTGGATTCTGCCCACAGTCTACCCAGATGTTAGTTTCTTATCCTGCTATTCACTAGAGGGATCCAAGAATCCTTGTAAATGTCTGTTAACATTGTTGGGGTGTAGAATCTATGATAAATCTAAAATGCCTTCTCAGAAAGTAAGGTGTTTTCAGAAGCACCTAGAAATGATGTTACAAAAGATGAAGAGATTTGCCTTAGAAAGAGGACCTCCTTCCAGAGGCTATGTAGAAATAATCAAATATTTTAAAAAAATTATTGCAGTTAATTTTAATTAGTTTACTCTGCAAAAAGCCATGTTATTGAAAGAGAGAACATAGCACAAAATAGCCTGTAAAAAATACATCACCATACCAATATGAGCAAATTGAATAATATTCCATTGTATAGATTATACCACTTTTGTTTGTCTATTTATCAGCTAATAGACACATGGTTGTTTACATAGTTTGGCATCTGTGAGTAATGCTGTAGTGAACCTTGGTATATACATATCTATTATGTCCCTATTTCAAGTCTGTCTTAGTTATTTAGTGCTATCATAACTTACACCATTATCATTTCTAAGGAGTATTCTGGCTGTACTTCTTCCAACACAGATTTGTTTGTTCTTCTGAAAGTCCAAGGTACTTTCAATATTCTTTGTTAATGCCATAATTCAAATGCATTGATTCTCCTAAGGTCTTTCTAATTCATTGTCCACCTTTCATGTGCATAGGAGGGGATTGAAAATACCATGGCTTTGGTCAGGTGCACCTTAGTCCTCAAACTAGCATCTTTGATCTTGAGCACTTTAAAGAGGTCTTATGCAGCATATTTGCCCAGTGCAATACGTCATTTCATTTTTTGACTGCTGCTTCCATGAGTGTTGATAGTAGATCCAAGCAAAATGAAATCTTTGACTTCAGTCTTTCTCCATTTATCATAATGTTATTTATTGGTCTAGTGGTGAGGATTTTTGTTTTCTTTATATTGAAGTGTAACCCATACTGAAGGCTGTGGTCTTCAATTTCATCATTGCACAACTTCATTATTGTCTAGCATGACTGATAGCAATCTCTCTATTAGGTCCAATCTTGTGCATATTCAAGATTGCCCTTTCTTGGATATTTGCTTTTACATATAAATTAAAGAATCAGAATTTTATTGGTATGTTGAATTTATAGCACAATTTTTGAAGAATAATTTGTTAATGTTATTGAGTTTTCTTATTAAAGTGTGTGACATACTTCCCTACTTATTTAGAAATTAAATATCTAAATCAAAATCATCTTTAATAGTTCAACATATTCTTCAATAATTTTCAATGAAGTCTTATATTTTTTCTCCATAAAGGTCTTGTACCTTGTCAATGTGTTAATTTTTTTCTTTGTTCATTTCACATAGTGGAGATCAATGGGCATATGTGTAACAGCTATTTTCCTTGTCATTTCCAAATTCACACTATCTAGGTTGACACCAGAGTCTTAGGGTGGTACTATGGGTAAATGTGCTGAACTACAAGAGTGGTTCAAACTCACCAGCTGCTCCTTGGAAATTCTATATGGGACGGAACTGACTAAACTGCACTTAACAACAACAACAAGGCTGACACAAACTTCTTCTACATGTACCAACATGTTTGTACAGGTAATACAATTGTGCAGGTCACACTTGAAGAACGCAACCTGCATGGGAGCTCTAAGGACAGAGCTCTTCCTGTTTACAGCCTTTATTATTTATTCTTCCTCTCATTCAACCTCCTTTCCTTTTAATAGAATTTCAAATAATTTTCTTTGCCTCACAGTTCATCTGAGTCTTTAATTAATTAATCATATGAGCATTAAACTTTCCCCACATGCAGAATACTTTTCTAGTATCTGAAATGGGGATTCACAGAAATAAGAAGGTAATTTTTGTGGTGGGATTCATTGACCCACTACACTGACACTTTTTCCTTCTACCCTTAACCAAGCCTTCTGATTGTCAAAGAGAACAGAAGGTTCCCATTCCAAAACATGGCCTGATCCACATGAACTCTTCCTTCCTACAGGGAATCATTGTGGGTGTGCATTATTATGCACTGACAAGAGCATTGGGGCATTTTACAAAGACCAGAGGTACAATTGTTGGTCACTCAGGGGTATAGCAAAAGCACTCAAAGTTATAATTACTACCTTCAAGATGCAAAGGTTTATTGGAAGGAGCCATGTCACATAAAAGCTTAGGGCAGAGACTTGCAGCTGAGGTCGGATATACTTGATAAGACAGTGTGCAACAAAGCTTGTTCAGGGTCAGAGGCAGAAGTGAGAATCCTGTAAGGCATCCTGCTCCTTCCAGCAGTACTGATGCTGATGCCCAACTTGTCTGATTCAATGGTGGAAGCAGAGGCAGAGCCGAAGTGAAGGTGTGGTCTTGCACCAACTCTTCTTTTTCCCTGCCTTCCTTCATATCAGTCTTCATGGTCCAGTACCACAGATGATAGATAGGCTCTGATTTCCATGGATATTAACTCTCTTACACATCCAACCTTTACTATCAGTCTCACTAAATAAAATAACCTTGAGTTTCATTGTTTATCTCAGCTCTTTCTTATGTTGCTGTTATGCACTGAATTGTGTTTCCCTAAAATATGTGTTGTGAAGCCTAAACCCCATACCTATGAATATAATGCCATTGGGGAAGAAGATTTTCTTTGTTATGTTAATCAAGCCATATCAGTGTGAGATGTGTTTTAAGCCAATTACTTTTGAGACATAAAAAGCAAATTAGACATAGAAGCAAACAAGCACAAATAGGGGAAAGACAGATGCCAAGTGGAGATCTCTAAGAAATACTGAGAAGAATGCTAGAGAAGTGGAGATAAGAATATTTCCCCAATGTAACCAGAGAAACAAAGGACCTATACAAATAAAATTACAAAACACTACTACAAGATACCAAAAGAGTATTAAAGAAGTGAAAGAACATACCATGTTCCTGGATAGGAAGACTCAACATCATGAAAATGTCAATACTGCCTAAAGCAATTTACACATATAATGCAATCCCAATCCAGATTC
>NW_006408834.1:2916218-2917957 GCF_000296735.1 Chrysochloris asiatica
ATACTATGCTACCTTGAAGAACAACAAGCAAGCTGCAAGCCACCGCATAACATGGATGAACCTTGAGGACATTATGTTGAGTGAAATTAGTCAGTCCAAAAGGAGAAATACTGCATAGGACCATTATTGTAAAAGACTAAGAAAAAGAACCTACCCAAAGAGGGGAAAATTATATATATAATTGTTGATCACAACGTATGGAATAAAAGGAGGGGAGAGAGGAAGGAGAAGATAGAGCAGAAAGTAAGGAATAGACACAGGATAGCTTGGGTGCTGGGGGAGGACAGGTAATAAACAAGAAGGGGAGGGGGATGGAAGAACAAGGCTGATGGGAGAACAGTTAGGCAGGTTTGCATGGGCTAAGTGGGACAGAGGTAAATGATGATGTATTCACAACCTTGGAACAACAGGGCTTCAGGATACAGGGATTGAAGCATGGTTTCAATGGGTAAAAGAGGGGAATAATGTTAAGATGCTTGGCTGTCTTTTGAATTTCCCTTACCTACCATTGTGAAATAGACACTTGAAGTGGAGGGGTAGGAGGAGGAATAGCCAGAAACATCACAATAGAAAGCTTGTATATCTATCTGCAGCCTATAACTGATTGGAATACCTTAAGGGGGGCTGGAAGTTGTGCAGTGAAAGAGACTTCCTGTGGAGCTTTTGCATTGCATAAGACCATAGGAGGAAACCAGAACCCCATCCAGAATTATCTGAGGTGGGAAATTTCCACTGGACAGTATGAGCAGGCCAGCCTGGAGCGGCTAGAAGAACAGAAGATATTTCATGAAGAAAGGCCAGCAGGACAGATCAGAAACAATAATGGCAGTCTGATTGATTACTACAAGAACAAGTAAGCTGTTCACCCGGGAGCCATCAAGGCAAGTGGTTGGGTCCCCTCAGAGCAAACTCCCTTCCAAGACTAAGACTCAAGGGGAATACATGAGCAGGTATGTGGTCTGGCTGGTGACCACTTTGGTCACCAATAAGGGGAAGCAGGGGGAAAAATAGCAATGAAGTTGGGATCTAAGTCTGGCCACATTCAACAGACTCCTGTGAACCCAGGTGGAGACCTGGATGGCCAGCAGTACGGCAAGACCCGGGGACTCCTGGGCCCAGAGGCAGTGACATGGCCACAGTGGATTAGAGCAGAGAGTGAAGCATCCAGATGATATAAAGTGAGGGAAGATGCACAAGAACACCCATACTTGCAGATAGTACCCACTTGATCTGGCTTCAATGGCTGGATGATCAGAACTTGATTAGAAGAAGAAAGAAGAGGGGGAAAAAAAGAGTAAACCCACTAAAATTTAATGAACTTTACCTATACTTATGGATGTAGTAGCTCCAAAAAGGGAACAAATCTTTACAACAAGGATCACTCCCACCCCTTCGGTACACAGGGTTGACAGGGATGGGCAACTTAGACATTGGCTACCCAAAATGGGAGATAGGGAGGGCTATAAAGGCAAGAACCCAACTTCTCGTATCATTTGCTCAGCATAGAGGTTGAATAAGTATGACGAAAGAATACAACTCTGTCTCACACCTTTCCCAATTTAAAAACATTAAGTGTTCCCATGTTCTGTTCGAACAACTGCTTCTTGGTCTAGGTACAGATTTCTCAGAAGTACAATTAAGTGCTCTGGAATACTCATACTTCTCAATGTTGTCCATAGCTTGTCATGAGCCACACAATTGAAAGCCTTTGCGTAGTCAATAAAGCACAGGTAAACATC
>NW_006408834.1:2919752-2934071 GCF_000296735.1 Chrysochloris asiatica
GAGATGGATTGGCCAGGTGGCATCATTGATGGACTCAAGTGTGGCAGCGGTAGTGAGGTTGGCCCAGGATCGGACATTGTTTCATTCTGCTGTGCATAGGGTTGCTATGAGTCGGTTCTGACTCGATGGCACCTGACAACAACAACATAAAGGCAAGAAGTGACCGGCTTACAAGCTTTCAAGAGGGAGCCTAGTTCCAGATGGGGCAGGGGTAGGTAAAACCTCCACTGAATGATTTCCAATCTTTGGGACTGGGCTGGTGAAAGGAAATGGGGATAGGACTCCTGTGGTACAATAATGAAAATTGCTATCAGGACTAACTTTGAAGATTGGAAATGTAAAAGTAGATGTTTTTTGACAAAAGGAGGGGAGTGATTGATTTTGCAGCCCAGGAGCGGAGGGGATTGTAATCATTGCAATGAAATGAAACATGATAGGATGAAAGTAAAACTGATGTTCTCCCATGTAAACCCACATAATTCACAATAAAAACTTAAAAAAAAAAATACGGTAATAATAAAAATGCTTTTACCTGTATGGTAGAATAGTGCTCATTTGTTATTATGAACCATTGTATGTACCTTGATTTTTAATATAATATACTTTACAGGGGTTTACAGGTATTGGAGTTCTGGTGTGGTATTGTAGGATAAGCACTGGACAATTAACCACAAGGTCAACTGTTCAAAATCACCAGCTGCTCCTTGGAAACCCTATACAGGGTCTCTCTGAGTCAGAATCAACTCATTGGCACTTAACAACAACAATAATAACAAATGGGTTATACCTAAATCAGATGCTCTTAACCAAGGGACAGCCTTATTCTTTTCTATGTATTCTCATTATCAAGGAAGTATTACCATATTATATCATGACTCCCTGAGAGATAAGTCAGTTACTGACTGTTAACATTAATTACAATGACTGTTTCCCTGCAAAAAGCAATGAAATAAAGAAAAATTCACAATCCCTCCACAAAAAAAACAGAGGAGACAGAAAAAACCTTGCCCTGAATTTGGACTTCAAGTTTCATAAATGGTGAGGAAATGAATTTCTGTTCTTTTATGCTACCCATTTGTGGTATTTCTGTGATGGTTGCTTTCTAGATAGTCCAATAAATTCACTATGGATAGGAAACCACAAGATCATCAGTTCAAGCCCACCAGACTCTCTGAGGGAGAAAAATGAGGTCTTCTGCTCCAACAAATATTAATAGCCTTGGAAACCCTATTGGTGTTGTTTGGTGCCATCAAGTCAGTTCTGATTCATAGTGACCCTGTATAGGGTTTCCATGGAGCAGCTGGTGAGTTTGAACCACTGACCCTGGGGTTCAAACTTACCTTCAGTCTAGTGCTTATCTTAAAGTGCCACACCAGGATTTCAGAAACTCTATACAGGGTCTCTATGAGTTGGAACAAACTCAATAGCACTAAACAACAGCAATGATATATTATGGCTCTGAATGATGTTCATTTTTTCATTCAACAACTAGTTACTTATTTTCTACCATGTGCAGTCATGTTCTAGGTCCTGGTCAGAAAGAGATAAAACACACAGCCCTTTCCTCCAAGAAGTTCACAGACCAGTGAGGGAAGACAAACAAATAAGCACCCAAGTCGCAATCAATTCAATTTCATGCCACAGAGTTTGACAAAATACCTGCCATTCTAGAGAGCCTTTTAATAGGATAATTTTTACTGGAAGAATCTCAGGCAAAATGGAGACTGGCCTTACAGTCCAGTGCATATGGGAAAAATATGTAAAAAAAAAGGTTTGTAAACTACAAATCTTTGTTATTATGGTGCACAACAGTTAAGTGAAAGCCATGGTTATTTCTTCCACCCCTCTCCCCAAATCCCTTTAGCAGAAGTAAAGATAATAAGAGAAACACAGTTTTTCTTGGGCTAAGATACAATGTTATGGAAAATCTGGGCTTCCAGACAATCTCTATCAATTGGTGAATGAATGCTTCTCTCCAAAGAAATGCCATGTTTTCTGGGTCCCCTGAAGTACTGTCAGGTGTTGACAGATGATAAGAAGGCCATGTCAGGAGACCAACAAACAGTTATTTCTTTCTTGTCTGTATTGGTTTTCCTTGGTGGAGGAGAAGGAACACTCATCTGAACAAAGTCTCTCTCCTTTACCTGGAAACATTAAGATGAGTATGGAGGGGCCTTGCAGCCTATCAAGGCAAGCTCTATAGTATAATGTGTTAATGGTCTTTCAGGACACATCCTCTCTAGGTCAAGGACAATGCAACCCTTGGTGACCCCAGAGAGATCGGACAAAGATGTGATTTGGATCATTTTTCATCCAATCAAAATTCAGGATCAGAAGTTCAATTATTGTCCTCTACCACTCAGCAGAGAAACTTCCAAATCATGGCAGAGGACAAGAATTCAATCTGACAAGTGTAAGAGCTTTCACCTAAGTTAATAGAACTTCAAATTATAGAGACACTTGGAAATAGCTTTGGACTAAAGATTTTCTCCATGACAGTTACTCTTGTTTCCTTGCATTTCTGAAAGTGTCTAGAAAACTGATATCTGAGAGCCCTTCCCATTCACTTCTCCATACTTCAGTAGAAGGTTTTATTTGCTTATTTTAGTGGAGGAATTGTATTTACCTATGCTTCTTTGGGTCCTAGGAGAGGCAGACGCTAATTGGAATAAAATGTACAGAAGGAACATGTTTATGATGGGTACAGGGGTAGACAGGCAGAGCCTTTAAACTGCTATGCAGGGCTGAAAGCTGAGTGATGAGTGACAGAGTCTCTACATACCAAGAGTATCAGTTTGAATCCTCTAAGGAACAAGCACAAAGATAAAATTAAATATGCAAGAGATTTATTGGGAAAATGCTTGTGACAGGGAGAAGAAGCAAAGGTGAGTGGAAATTGCCTTCAAAGCCTGATATAGGTCTAACACCTTTGAAAGGAGAGAGATAGTTAAGAAAGATAAGTAGGATAACCCCAGACTACAGGGCAGATTTGAGAAGGTCTCGACTAGTCTAACGGGGGTGTCCCAGAGCAAAAAAGTGTCTACCATAGGAGTCTACAACAGTAATGCCATCTCTCTAATATCCCTGCTCTGCTCAGCCCTAGGTGATATCAGGCCAGGTAAAGCCTGGTCTCAGTATGAACTCACTGTACATCCAAATTTGCAGTAGTCTGAAGCTGTCTGCCAGCTACTCTCTTCACAGCAGGTTCTCCTGGTAGGATATCTGAGCAGTTTAACTCCACAATTGACATCTCTGCAATCAACCATGAAAATGGGAATCCTATTAGAATCCAAGCAGTCCTGGTGTGGTGCTATAGGTTAATGCACTGGACTGCCAAGTCGGTTTGAGCTGCAAGGTTGGCAGTTCAGCCTCACCAGATGCTCCTTGGAAACCCTACACAGGATCGCTATGGGTCAGAACTGACTCGGTGGCACTTAACAACAACAACATTAGAATCCAGACGTAAGACTAATGGTCACCCTCAAGCAGGCAGAAACTTGATGAGAGTTGAATTAGAATGAGTTCCTTATTGGTTAGGTGGAAGAACTCAAATCAATGATGAAGCCTTCTCTGGATCCTTTTGGGGTAGAATGTTCTGTTTATATGATATCCTAATTTCCTTTGGTCATGTCAGAATTCTTAGCCCTCTATATTGAGCTTCTATATGCAGAACAAGTTTGCTCTGTCTGTCATTTAAGCAACTGTGACTCAGAACTTCTCTAGGGATGCTGGGGCCAAACCAGGTAGTCTTGGAGACTCATGAAGGTAATTTTCCTCTGAACTAACTGGATTCAAGTCCATCAAATGATTGTCTTATTATAATTAAATCTGACCCGAATATCTCTTCTTAAACATCAGATCTAAACACTTTCATTTTTATACTGAACCTGATCCAAACACTTTAATTTTGAAACTGAACACATTATAGATCCTCTTTGATAGACTTGTCTTCAAATACTAAAGGTCTAATTTGTTTGCTTAAAGAAGCAAACAAATGCAGGCTTAGAGACTGAAAGCCAGTAAATCAACTATATTCTCCCTAGAAGACATTTATGAAAGGGATAGTCTGGGCAGGTAATTAGCTCTAGACATCACTGGATGGGACCCTGGCTTTTTGGGAAGCCCATTTCAAAGAAGTTATAAATAAACCCCTTCAAAGACTAGAGCAAGAGCAAAACCATAGTCTGGGGTAAGAAGGCAAACAAAGAAGGAATGTAAAATACAAAGCCAAGCAGTGCATTCATGAGATGTACTAGGGATTCTGAGAGCTAGCTAGAAGAACTTGGGCAAACTATTTCATATCTGAGAGTCTCTGTTTCCTTCTTTATAAAACAAAGTAAGGAAAATGCTTGTTATGTATTATGTAGTTAAAGGGAGTATGAAACACAAAACAGCATAACATAGTAAGAGCATGAATTTTAGAGTTGACTGCCTTCTGGTAATTCTCACTCCTCACGAGCGATTGACCTTGATGAAGCTCTTTAGTCTGAGACTCAATCAGTTGACGCTTTTTTAAAAAAGCAGGTAATGATAATATGCCAAGGCCATGGAGCTGCTGTGACTACTATGCATAAAGGTTCAGCACAGCACTGTGTAGCACATGTGGTCGGGTCCCAACAGCCTTACTACTTCAGTACTTAACAGCATGACTTCCAGATGCCACACCTACATTTCTTTGCCTGAAGGCTTTTTCTTGTTGCTGGACCAGATTTGCTAAGTCTGGTCAAACATGCCAGGAAATCAATGCCCACCAAGTAAAAGCATTCAAAGAATATCTGATGGTTAAAAAAAAAAAAAAAAGAGTTGACATGGAATCGATTCTAATTCCTGGTGCTCCTGTGTGTGTCAGAGTAGAATTGTGTGCCATGAGGTTTTCAGTGATAGTTTTTGGAAAGTACATCACTAGACCTTTCTTCCAAGGTATTTCTGGGTAGACTCAAACCTTCAATCTTTCATTTAGCAGCTGGGTGCTTAACCGTTTGCATCACCCAAGGACTCCTGTCTGATAGTAGTTGGTGTATACAATAGTCTAGAGCAACTTTGCCCCTTGGAAGGAGTCCCTAATGGGGCAAACAGTTAAGTGCTTACTATTAGCTGACAGGCTGGTGGTTGGAACCCACCCAGAGGCACGTTGGTAAAGAAGTCTGGTGATCTGTTTTTAAAAGGTCATAGCCTTGAAAACCTAATGGAGCAATTCTACTCTGCATACATGGGTTGCCATAAGTCTAACAACTATAGCAACCTTACCTCTTGGGTAGGATACCTTTGAGGCAGTGCTCTTAGTTTCCTCAGTGGTATCTGACTCAATAATACGCCTTGTATTGGCTACATTTTCCTCTCTCTTACTTCCTTAATCCCCTACCAGTTTTTCTCCATCTGCCAAATATATGTTATGGTTGTTAAGTGCCATCAAATCAGTTTGGACTTACAGTGACCCTGTCTTTATAGACTTTCTGAGGAGCGGTTGGTGGGTTTGAACCACTGACCTTGTGGTTAGCATTCCCATGCTTATCCTACAGTGCCATACCAGGACTCAACTCAAATTCTTGTCTCAGGTCTGCTTCTGGAAGAATAGTGTATGACAGCAAATCACAAAAACACAACACTTAAAGCTAGCTGTAATTACTACAAGAGGTCTGTTTTATAAAAATATAAACCATTGTGTACATATTAATACTAATTCAAATTTTGTCAAATTCTCCATAGAAAGGGAGTTCTCAGATCAGATGATAGATGAAGCCAAAGAAGGGGAAATCAAGGATCTATTTATTACAACCTGATGTGGCACTGTAGGATCACCAGTGGACTGGGAACCACAAAGTCGGCAGTTCAAACCCACCAGCTGCTCCTTGGAAATGCTATTCAGGGTCGCTATGAGTTGGAACTGACTCGACGGCATTTAACAGCAACAACAACTACTCCATAAAAGACTGGGCAACCTCTACGGATGGTTGGGTTGCCTGGGATGATGCTTGGGTTTAAACTTCTGTCCTAGCAAGAGGCCAGTTCCTACACAGATCCCTTCAAACTAGCCCAGTGTGCTCTTTAAACCATTCTCTTAATAGGGCAGCATGGGTACCAGTCTGCAGATTGACAAGATCACAGGTTCCAAGGCAGCCTCACTGCAACTTCCCTGGCACCATCTGCCCACCCTCAGCCTCTTTCTCTGAACTACATTCAAGTGGTATAATTGTATGATTCCCACTTTATTTAGAAATGAAATATGGCCCAGAGGGGGTTTCTTCCAGGGTTCATTTTCAGTTCAGTTAACACATCTTGGCCTATAGGGAATCCCAAATGCCAACACACCACTGCCCAAGCAGGTGGGCTGGCCTGCATCCACATCCTGAGAGTAACTGCTATCAGGGAAACAAGATGGTTAATGGGAGGGGCAAGTGTCTGCCACCCTAAGCTGCATTTATAAACGTCACATATCAGGCCAGGGAAAAGGGGTGCCTGTGATTGCAGAGATTCAATTTCTTCTCTCAGAATTTTATTTATTTATCTGAGAAATAATCTAGAATTAGCTTCCACAAAGAAAGAAGATAGAGATAGATGTTGTTGTTGTTGTTAAGTGCTGTCGAGTCAGTCCCCACAAGGAACAGCTGGTGGGTTTGCACTGCTGACCTTGTGGTTCTCAGTCCTGTGATGATCCTACAGCACCAGCCCATGAGTCTATAGAGATAGATAACTTTTGTTGTTATCTGAGTCCCTAGAACCTGGAACAATGCCTGATGTACAGCATTTTATTTCTGTTTTTTTTAAAAGTTGAGACAAAATTTACATATAGTGAAGTGCACATCTATTGTGAGCAATACAGTTTGATCAATGTATATACACATTTAATCCATACCCCAATCAAGATAGGGAACATTTCCATCAGCCCATAATGTTCCCCTGTGCTGCTTCCCACTCATCCCTCCTGCTCCTTTGCAGAGGCAACTGCTGTTAAGATTTCTATCTCCATAAATTAGTTTGAACTCTCTATTTATGGATTCATACAGTATGCACTCTTTCATATCTGACTTCTTTTGCTCAACCTGGTATTTCTGAGATTCATCTATGTTGTTTCAGACTTTAGTAATGTGTTTTCTTATTATTGCTGAACTGATTGCATTTATGAAGGTACTACCATTTGTTTCCATCACTCGTCTGTCAGTTTGTTGGACTGTGGTGGCTTGCATGTTGATGTGATTCTGGAAACTATGTCACTGGTATTTTATGTACCAGCAGGGTCAACCATGGTGGACAGGTTCTAGATGAGCTTCCAGACTAAGACATACTAGGAAGGAGAATCTAATTCTGAATATTTAGTCACTGAAAACCTTATGAATAGGAGTGAAACACTGTCAGCCCAGAATATTGACTCCTGAAACATGATGAAGAGAAACAGAATACTGTCAGAAGATGAGACGCTTGAGTTGGAAGGCACTCAAAATACAACTGTGGAAGAGCTGCATCCTCAAAATAGAGTTGACCGTGATGAAGTGAATGGAGTAAAGCCCTTGGGACCTTCATTTACTGATGGGATACAACTCAAAATGAAGAGAAACAACTGTAAATATTCATTAATAATCAGAATATGGAATGTAGAAGTATGAACCTAGGAAAATAAGAAGTTATCAAAAATGAAACAGAATGCATACATATAAATATCTTAGGCATTAGTGAGTTGAAATGGACTGGTATTAGCCGTTCTGAATCTGACAGTCCTATGGTTTACTATGCTGGGAATGACAAATTGAAGAGAAATGGAGCTGCATTCATCACCAAAAAGAACATATAAAAATCTGTCTTTAAGTACAACTCTGTCTGTGATAGGATAATACCCATACACCTATAAGGAAGACCACTACTATTCAATTTTACGCACCAACCACTAGAGTCAGTGATGAGGAAATTGAAAAATTTTATCAACTTCTCCAGTCTGAAATTGATCAAATATTCAATCAAGATGTATCAATAATGACTGTCAATTTGAATGCAAAGGTTGGAAACAAATAGGAAGGATCAGTGATTGGAAAATACGGCCTTGGTGATAGAAACGATGCTGGAGATCACAAGATAAAATTTTGCACCAATAACTTTTTCATTGCAAATACCTTTTTTACACAACATAAAAGATGACTATGCACATGAACCTTACCAGATGGAATACACAGAAATCAAATTGTCTACATCTGTGGAAAGAGATGACGGAAAAACTCCATATCATCAGCCAAAACAAGGCCAGAGAAGACTATGGAATAGACAATTAATTGCTCATATACAAGTTCAGGCTGAAGCTGAAGAAAATTTAAACAAGTCCATAAGAGCCAAAATATGACCTTGAACATATCCCACCTGAATTTAAAGATTATCTGTGGGATAACTATCTTTAAAATATCATTACAAAGATAAGAAAGAAGGAAAAGACCAAAATGGATGTCAGAAGAGACTCTGAAACTTGCTCTCCAGTGCAGAGATGCTAAAGCAAATGGAGAAAATGAAGTAAAAGAACTAATTAGAAAATTTCTAAGAACATCTAGAGAAGACAAAGTCAAATATTGTATCAAAATGTGCAAAGATCTGGAGTCAGAAAACCAAAAGGAAAGGACACTCTCAGCATTTTTCAAACAGAAGGAACCAAAGAAAAATTCAAGTCTCCACTTGCAGTATTGAAGGATTCTATGGGCAAAATATTGAATGATGCAGAAATCATCAAAGGAAGATGGAAGAAATACACAGAGTCACTGTACCCAAAAGAAATGGCTGATGATCAACCATTACAATAGGTAACATACGATCAACAGTCAATGATCCTGAAGGGAAAAGTCCAAGGTGCATTGAAGGCGTTGGCAAAGAACAAGACTATGAGAATTGATGGAATGCAAATTGAAATCTGTCTACACACTGATGAAGCACTGGAGGCACTCACTTATCTATGCCAGGAAATTTGTAACACAGCTACCTGGCCAGAAGACTGGAAAAGATCCATATTTGTGCCCATTCTAAAGAGAAATGATCCAATGGAATGCTGAAGTCATCAAACAATATCATTAATATCTTATACAAGTAAAATTTTGCTAAAGGTAATACAATGAATGCAAGCATTCATTGAGAGAAGTTCCAGAGGTTCAAGCCAGATGTATACAAGGACATGGGATGAGGGACATCATTGCTGATGTCAGATGGATCTTGGCTGAAAGCAAAGAATCTCAGAAAGATGTTTTCCTGTGCTTTATTGACTATGAAAAGACTTTTGATTGTGTGGATCATAACAAGCTATGGACAACATTGTGGAGAATGAGTATTCTAGAACACTTGATTATGCTCATGTGGAACCTGAATATAGATCAAGAGGCAGTTGTTTGAACAGAACAAGAGAACACTGAATTGTTTAAAATTAGTAAAGGTATGAGCCAGGGTTGTATTCTTTCACCATATTTATTCAATTTGTATGCCAAGCACATTATTCTAGAAGCTGGATTATATGAAGGAAAATGTGGCATCAGGATTGGAGGAAGACTCATTAACAGCCTGCAATTTGCAGATGATACAACCTTGCTTGCTGAAAGTAAAGAGAAATCAAAATATTTATTAACAAACATCAATGACCAGTCTTCAGTATGAGTTGCACCTCAATGTAAAGAAGACAAAAATCCTCACCATTGGACAATAAACAACATTCATATAAATGGAGAGAAGTTTGAAGTTGCCAAAGTCTTCATTTTGCTAGGACCAACAACCGACACGCATGCAAGCAGCAGTCAATAAATCAAGCAACGTACTACATTAGGCAAATCTGCTGCACAAGACCTCTTTAAAGTGTTTAAGAGAAAATATGTCAGTTTGAGGACTAAGATGCTCCTGAACCAAGCCCTGCTAATTTAATAGTCTCATAGGTATTTGAAAGTTGGACAATGAATAAGGAAGACCAGAAATAATTGGTGCATTTGAGCTATAGTGTTGGAGGAGGATATTAAAAATGCATAGACTGCCAAAAGAACAATTTAATTTATGATGGCAGAAGTATAGCCAGACTGCTTGTTGGAAGCCAGAATGACCAGAGTACATCTGTCATACTTCGGACATATTATCAGGAGGAATCAGTCCCTGGAGAAGGATATCATGTTTGGGAAAGTGGATGGTTGGAGAAAAAGAGGAAGACACTCAACTACATGGATTGGTATAGTGACAGCAGCAATGGGCTAAGTGTAGCAATGATTGTGAGGTTGGTATAGTACTATAGGACTGGGCAATGTTTTGTTCTGTTGTGCATTGAGTCACTATGAGTCGGTGCCAACTTGATGGCACCTAACAACAACAACTATTTGTCTCCTGTTGATAGACATAGGAGTTGTTCTCAGATTTTGGTGGTCATAAGTAAGGCAGCTAGGAATATTATTGTACAAGTGTTATTATGGACATAGGTTTTCATTTCTTGGGGAAAATACCTAGAAATAGAAACGCAGGGTCATGGGATAGGTGTATGCTTACCTTCATGAGAAACAACCAGTCAGCTTTGTAAAGGTATTGTATCACAATATACGTACTCACAATGGCACTTAACAACAGCAAAACAACCAATATTTGGTGATGTTGTTATTGTTGTTAGGTGCCATTGAGTTGGTACTGACTCATAGCGACCCTAAGCACAACAGAACAAAGCAATGTCTGATCTTGGACCAACCTCACTATTGTTGTCATGCTTGAGCCCATTGATGCTGCCACTTGACCAATCCATCTCTCTGGGGGTCTTCCTCTTAATTTTAGCTGTTTTAGCTAGTATCAAAGAGAATCTCATTGTGGTTTTAATTTGCATTTCTCTCATGACTGAGCACATTTTTATGTGTGTGCCAATCGTGTGCATATCTTCTTTTGTGAAGTGTCTGTTTAACCCCTTGGTCAAGTACTGTACAGAGTTTTTATTATTATTATTATTATTAATACTAAGGAGTTCATTAAATATTCTGGTTATATATCCCTTATGGGATATATGTATCCCTCAGCCTGAAGAAAGTCTCAGCAGATGTTTTTCACTTTGATGAAGTTCCACTAATATTTCTTTATTATTCCTTCTAAGTCTATTGTTGTTAAGTCGAGTTGGTTCCGACCCATAGTGACCTGTATAGGGTTTCCAAGAATCGGCTGGTTAGCTTGAACTGCCCACCTTGCAGTTTAAACTGATTTTCCAGTGCAGCACAGTAACACACTGTAGAACTCTTAGTGATGATAGTTAATTTTTGTTCTCTCTCTCTGTCTTTCTTCTTTCTGTTATCCATCTTATGCTTCATTCACTAGTTTAATTCATCTTTTTCAGTGAAACAACTTTTGGCTTCATTGATTTTGTCAGTTGTTGATTTGCTTATTATATCATTGCTATAATAAGCAAATCAACAGTTATCTTTGGTTTTTTCTTTGACTTATTTGCTCTTCCCTTTCTAATTTTTAGGTGAATGCTTAGATCACTGATATTACATATTTCTAGTTTTCCATTATACGCTTTTACTTCTATAGATTCTAAGTTGCATCTTGCACATTTTGATATGTTGTGTTCACATTTGCATTTCATTCAAAATAGTTTCTAATTTCCTTCATGATTTCCTCTAAATAACTAGTGGGTTATTTAGAAATGTGCTGCTAAATTTACAAATAATTGAGGATTCTGGATGTTAATTTTGTGATGATTTCTAAATTAATTATGTTGTGGAGAAAATATACATACAATAAATTGAAATGTTTTGAGACTTGTTTCATGGCTAAGTGCATGGTCCATGGGCAAATAAAAAGATAATTAATTCGGTAATTGTTGGGTGAGTGTTTTATAAACATCGATTATATTCATTAAGCTGGTTCGCTGGGATATTCAAATTATTGATATCAGAGTTCAGCAAACTTTTCCAGTAAAGAACAATGCATGAGCTATAGATCCTCTGTACTAGCTGGTCCACTTTGCTGCTATAGTGCAAAATCATCTATGAACAATATGTCTGCAAATAGCATGGCCAGATTTGGCTAAAATGTTGTAGTTTGCCAGTACTTGTTCTATATTGTTGCCGATTGATTTTCCATCTACTTCTTTTATCAATTACTGAGGGGAATGCTAAAATGTCTACCTAAAAGTGTGGATTTATGTAGTTTTCCTTAAATTCTGTTCATTTTTGCTTCATGTGCTTTGAAGCTAGTACATGGTTGACAAGGTTGTATCTCAAAAACATAATACTGAAAGGAGCATGTTCCATAGATTTGATTCCATTTAAAAAACTAAAAAGAACCCGACAAAACCAAGTAATTCAATGTTTACGGACTATCGTGTAGGTCAGGAGTGGGGAAACTTTTTCTGCCAAAATTTATAACAGCATTCATGGGCCATACAAAATTATTGACTTAAAATGTAGCCTGCTCTATTTATGCAAACATTTAATTAATTCACCCCTAATGTGATGATGTGGCACTGTGGGTTAATGTTCTGGACTGCAAAGTCAGTTTGAATTGCAAGGTCGATGGTTCAGGCTCACCAGCTACTCCTCGGAAACCCTGTACAGGGTTGCTACAGGTCATAATCAACTTGATGGCACTTAACAACAACAAGAAATGTGATCACTGGAACAGCAATTGCCTTAGTAGGGCCAGACCAAATAATTTCTATGGCTTTATATGGCCTTCGGGCTGGACGTTCTCCACCCCTGATATAGGTAGTAGAACCATAAAGAAAAATAAGGAAGTGAGTAACATAAAATCATGACACTGGTTACCTTTGTGTGATGAGATGATGGGCGAGGACAAGGGACTATTAAGTTACTGGTGATGTTCTCTTTCTTATGCTGACTGTGAGTACTTTAATGTTTAAAATTTTTTTTATTAAATTGTACATACTTATTTTGTACATTCCTTTGATGTGGAAGAACTAGCACTCTCATACCCTGTTGCCAGGGATGTAAAAACCAAACCACTGGAGAAACAGTTTAGCAATTTCCTGTTAAGCATGAAATTAAACTTACCATATGACCCAGTCATTCTATTACTAGTTGTTTACTCCACAGAAATGAAAGTGTGTTACCACACAAAGACTTTTAAACCAACATTCAAAACAACTTTATTTGTAACAGACAAAAGTTGAAAGTGATCCAAATGTCTTTTATTTTTTTAATGTTTTATTGTGAATTATGCAATAGTTTACATGGGAGAACATTGGTTTTACATTCATTCTATCGTATAATGTTTCATTGCCATGATTACAATCCCCTCCATGCAATCCTTCCCCTGTGGCCCCCAGGTCTTCAGCACACAGTCGCTCTCCCTCTCTGGATCCAAAGTCTCCAGCTGCTCCATTGCTCCACGTCATCATCTCTGGCTCCATTTCAGTCATCACTGCTTCTTTGGGTAGGGTCCCGGTCTCTGCTCTTCTCCCTTGATGGTCCTAGGGACATCCGCTCCTAGACTGAATCCAAATGTCTCTTGAGAAGCAAATGGATAAACAAATGGTGTCAGATTCATATTTTGAAATAACTGTTCAGCAATAAAGTGCAATGAACTACTGATGCAGACAACATATTGTGCATGAATCTCCAAATAATTAATTATGCTGAATGAAGGAAGTGAAAAAAGAAGCATGCATACTGTATAATTTCATTTATAAAAATTCTGGCAAATGCAATCTAATCTGTTGTAACAAAAAACAGGTCAGTGATTATCAGTGGGCAAGTGGTAGCATAGAGGGATTACAAAAGGTCACAGGAAAACCCTATAAGGTTTCTGAGGAGGAGCTGGTGAGTTTGAACTGCCAATCTTATAGTTCAAACTGACCTTGAGGTCCAGTGTGTATCCTACAGCACCACACCAGAACTCCGTATATAATATATATGTGATCCTGTAAAGGGTTTCTGAGTTTGACTGGTGGGTTTGAACTGCGGACCTTTCAGTTAGTAATCCAGTGCTTATCCTACAGTGTCATGTCAGGACTACATTCAAATATATATATACATGAATATATATACGGAGTCTTGGTGGGGCACTGTGGGTTAATGTGCTGGACTGCAAAGTCACTTTGAACTATAAGGTCGGTGCTTCAAGCTCACCAGCTGCTCCTGGAAACCCTATCAGTCGCTATGGGTCGGAATCAACTTGACAAAACTTAACAACATATATATATGTGTGTGTGTATTGTTGTTTTTAGGTGCCATCGAGTTGGTACCGACCCATGGTGACCTTATGCACAGAAGAATGAAACACTACCCAATACTGGGCCAACCTCACTACTGTTGCCACGCTTGAGTCCATCGATGCTGCCACTTGGCCAATCCATCTCATTGGGGGTCTCCCTCTTTTTCTCTGACC
>NW_006408834.1:2935366-2939490 GCF_000296735.1 Chrysochloris asiatica
TACCTCTTGAAATGGTTGAACATGAACCATTTCCTTTTGGTACAGTGACTCTGTGTATTCCTTCCATCTTTTCTTGATGCATTCTGCATCATTCAATAATTTGCCCAGAGAATCAATAATGAAAATTGAGGCTTGAATTTTTTCCTTCAGTTCCCCCAGCTTGAGATATGCTGAGTGTGTTCTTCCTTTTTGGTTTTCTGACTCCAGATCTTTGCACATTTGCTTGTAATATTTCACTTTTTCTTCTTGAGCTGACCTAGAAGTTTTTGTTCAGCTCTTGTACCTCCTCATTTCTTCCATTTGCTTTAGCATCTCTACAATGGAGAGCAAGTTTCAGTGTTTCTTCTGACATCCATTTTAACCCTTTCCTTCTTGTCTTTAATGACTTTTTGCTTTCTTCCTGTATGATGTACTTACGTCATCTCACAACTCTTCTGGTCTTTGGTCTTTAGTGTTTAATATATTAAATCTGTTCTTCAGATAATCTCTAAATTCAGATGGGATATATTCAAGGTCATATTTTGACTCTCGTGGACTTGTTTTCATTTTCTTCAGCTTCAGTTTGAATTTGCATATGAGCAATTGTTGGTCTGTTCCACAGTCTGCCCCTGGCCTTGTTTTCACTGATGATATGGAAGTTTTCCATCATCTCTTTCCACAGATGTAGTCAATTTGATTTCTGCGTATTCCTGGTGAAGCCCACGTGTATAATCATCTTTTAAGGTGTCTAAAGAAGATATTTTAATTGAACAAATCATTGTTTTTGCATAGTTCTATCATGTGATCTCCAGCATCATTTCTGTGACCAAGGCCATATTTTCCTAGTTCTTATTCGTCCTTTTGTTCCTAACCTTTTCATTCCAATCACTAGTAATGATCAATACATCTTGATTGCATTTTTGATTGATTTCAGATTGAAGAAATTGCTAGAAATCTTCTATTTCATCCTCACTGGCTTTAGTGGTTGGTGCGTATATTTGAATAATAGTGGTATTAACTGGGCTTCCCTGTTGTTGTTGCTATGAAGTGCTGTCAAGTCGGTGCCGACCCATAGCGGCCCTGTATAGGGTTTCCGAGGAGCAGCTGGTGAGCTTGAACTGCTTCCCTGTAGGCACATGAATATTATACTATCATAGGCAGTTGTACCTCATGACTGATCTGGATATGTTCTTTTTGACAGTGAATGCAACACTGTTCCTCTTCAATTTGTCATTTCCGGCTTAATAAACTATGTGGTTGTCAGATTCAAAATGGCCAATACCAGTCCATTTCAGCTCACTTATGCCTAAGATATCGATGTTTATGTGTTCCATGTCATTTTTGACAATTTCTAATTTTCCTAGATTCTTACTTCTTACATTCCATGTTCCGATTATTAATGGATATTTACAGCTGTTTCTCTTCATTTTGAGTTGTGCTCCATCAGCAAAGGAAAGTTTCTTGGACTTTTCTCTCACGGGCTTTACTCCATTCACATCACTCCTTCTTCCTAGTCTGTCTTTGTCTGGAAGTTCATCTGAAACCAAGACTACCATGGATGACCCTGCTGGTATTTAAAATACCCATGACATAGCTTCCAGAATCACAGCAACTCAGAAGCCACCACAGTATGGCAAACTGACAGACGAGTGGTGGACACCAGGATTAGGTATCTAGTATTTAATATTTCAAATATTTGTTTCCTGGACTAGAACACTAGCTGTCCTTGGGAGGGACTTTGTCTGGTCCAGAGCTAAATCCCTACTATCTAACCTGTGATTGGCACAAAGTGGGAACCAAATAAATATTTGTTAGATAAATGAAACTTTATTTTACCGTTGAGGGATTTGAAACTTGGAAAAGTTCCATGTCTTAATTAAGGCCACACAAGTAGGAAACATTAGCTATGGGATTTGAACCCAGGTCATCTGATGCCAAAGTCCATATTCTTGACCTTTCTATATATGTACACACGTATATACATGTGTGTGTGTGACTCATTCTTTTCCACTAGCTTTTCAGATTCTTCATGACAAAGACTACTTGTTTTATGCCTTACAGCCTAAACAGCCTGACACATGGTAGGAATTTCTGTAAATGTTAGATAAGCAAAATACCTGATACTAAAGAAGCAGAAGGAAGCTCATTTCCAATTAGAAAACAATACTGATAAAGGCACAAGAACCTAAGGTATGTATTGGGAGTATTCAGTAGTTAAAATGCCTTCTTAACTATCTAGCTTATTACCAGGGGCAGCTTGTTATTGTTGTTAAGGGTTGTTGGGTTGATTCCGACCCATAGGAGCCCTGTATAGGGAGGGTTTCTGAGGAGCAGCTGGTGAACTTGAACTGCTGACCTTGCAGTTCAAACGGCTTTGCAGTCTGTCACATTAACCCACAATGCCACATCAGGACTCCTGGGGCAGATTTGTTGTTGTTGTTAAGTGCCAGCGAGTCAGTTCCGATCCATAACGACCCTGCACAGGGTTTCCGAGGCTGTAAATCTTTACAGGAGCAGAAAGCCTCATCTTTCTCCTGCAGAGCAGCTGGTAGTTTCGAACTGCTGACCTTGCGGTTCACAGCCCGATTCATAACCACTACGCTACCAGAGCTCCTTTAGACTCTATGAAAAATAAAGTCCACTAAGAATCATTCATTTTTACCATCCCCTTTAATCATTGTTCCATATCTTGCCTTACTGTGCCTATGGAAGTTTAAATGCCTGAGGTACCAATCTTTCAAAGACTGCATTGTGGAGAAATGAATCCATGGTAAGAATGTACTTGTCTTACAGGGTTGATAGGGATTGGAAACTTAGACATTGGCTACCTAAAATGAGTGGGCTATAAAGGCACAACATGGTTGGCTTACAAGTTTTCAAGAGGAAGTTTAGTTACAGAGTGTGTGGAGGAAGGTAGAATCCCCATAGAATAGTTTTCAACTTGTCTAGATGGGTTTGGTGAAAGGAGATGGGGATAAGATTCTTATGATTCAGTAGTAATTGTTATATCATGCCTAATTGCTATTGTCACAACTATAAAGGTAGACGTTTTGAACAAAAAGGAGGGAGCAGTTAATTGTACAGTCCAGGAACAGAGGACCCTAGGACCAGCAAGGGAGAAGAGCATGAGCATGTGGGACCCTATCCAGAGAAGCAGTGACACCAGAGATGGAGGCAGAGATGAGGACTTGGAGAGATACAACAGCTGAGGACTTTAGACTCATGGAAAGAGAAAGGCTGTGTGCTGGCAGCCAACAGGCTGGCTTTCAGAATGTGTCCTTTGGTTGTTTAAACAATTATATATTCCTCAGTGTTTTTGTGTACACCCCTCTCCAAAACAAACAAACAAAAAACCCAGAGGGAATAGAATAAAATACTGTTGAATGATGATGCACGGGGGAGATTGTAATCATTGCAATGAAAGGTGTGTATAACTGATATTCGCCTATATAAACTATCACTTAATTTGCAATAAAAAGGTTAGAAAATAAAGGTACTTGTCTTTTAAAGTTAACAAGGACAGATGGCAAATTGATGGTACTGTAAAATGGTCACAGGACTTAGCCCTGTTTCTGAATGGCCACCAGACAACAGATGGTAATATTCAAGTTTACTGAGATAGTATGATAGTCTCAATGAGTCTGGAGATGTCTGAGAACCAAAAATACCCCATTGCTGTGGAGTTGATTCCACTCTGAGTAACAACAACAAAAAGTTTATTTTGCTACCTGTCGGGGACTTGCCTCGACATAGGGGTTTGGTTCACGAGGTGGAGATACCTGGCATCAGTAAAGATATAGCAAGAACACACAGGAAGAGACAAAGAGAGAGACACTCTGAAACCAGAGTGAATGCTGGACTGGCATCAGGCAGATCCTGCATTGCAAACATCTCAGCGACGAAGGCTGTAATATCCTGCATAGTAAACATCTTAGCTAAACAGGCAGTATGGTTGCAAGGCTGGACTGTGCCCCCTGCATGCTGTAACGCACGCCTTGCCAGTCCCGTAATGCACCTGGATTCGTTCTGCGCCTTCCTTTTATTTAGGGGAGGAGCTTCACACCAAGCTGGGAGGGACTAAAACAGGATACAGCTAGTACTTTTCCAGACATTCAGGTAACTTTACATCGTACTTCACTGGTTCG
>NW_006408834.1:2939905-2950931 GCF_000296735.1 Chrysochloris asiatica
ACTGCCAGTGGCCTCATTTGTTCCTCAGAGCCTGTGGCCTGTATAGTCTACACACGGTCTGCAACAGCTACCTAAACGCAGAACTCTGGAAGTAAGTAATTGGGAGAAAGCAGCAGTGGAGTAACCAGTTGTTCTATTTGTAAGATACCAGTTCCTATCCTGTCTAAGAATTTGGCTACATTATCACAGGTCCTAGCTTTCTCAGAGCAGGAAAGAAGGAACAAGAGGTATCCAGAGCCTTCCTTGGGATTGGCCTATCGGAGCCAAGAAAGTCAGATGTCCGCAGCTTTCTAGAGGAGTGTGCAAGAGGTACTCCTAAAACAAGGTTGTGTTCAGTAAAACATGTCTTCCTTTCCACCATGGAAATTTAGTTACTGACCGTGGACCGCTTTTTAGGCTAAAATACTTGCACCATTATCTCCCATCCACTTCTCATTCCCTCCTCCTTCATCATCCCTCATTATTATCCTGTCCTTCTCCCAAATGCATGGCTGTTGATTTTTATTAGTTCTGAATCAAAGAAAATGTGCTGCCAGACTGGAGGGTATTACACCAGGGAAGCAACATTTCAAAGCTTAATTACTTGTCTCAATAAAGGTACCTTCTAAATTAAACTAGTGTGTTTCCTGGCCCATTTACACGTTTCTCTTTCTTTCTCTATGGGAAGAGATGGGGAGTGCTTCCTGACACAGGACTGCAGAGAAGGATACAGCCATCTTTCTCTCGCTTACTCAGTACCCCCTCTGAGCAGTGATGGCCCTCAGTACCCCCTCTGAGCAGTGATGGCCATGCTCAAAGGTCTGCTGAAGGGAAAGAAGCAGGAGGTGCTGGCTCTGATGAGCTGGCACTGAGAGGGATGGTTATCCAGGAGACCGTTGTAGGATGTGCATGCTGCAGGTCGGCCAGGCAGCACCTAGGAGAATTTGACCATTTCTATTTGGAAAAATATCTCTCTGCATTGATAATAGATTGCCACTTTAGACAGATGTAAAGAATAGAGAAATGTGACGAGAAAGGATGTTTCTCATCACACTAGCAATACCGTGGAGATGTACTTGCTGGAGCTAGAAGATGAGCAAAGGATAACCTCATTCAAAACTGGAAGAGATGTGAATTGTTACAACTTTTGTGGAAGGCAATCTGGCCACAGTTATTTAATTGAAAAAGTCATCTATTTAGAGAGGACTTTGCTGACCATCTGTCTACAGTAGCATGTCTTCAGAGATTCTTTAATGTATCCAGTTTTCTTTTATTTCTTTTATGTATTTTATATCGTTGCTGACATGAAATGGATCTTGGCTAAAAGCAGAGACTAACAGAAAGATGTTACCTGTGCTTTATTGACTACACAAAGGCTTTTGATTGTGTGGATCATGACAAGCTATGGACAACATTGTGGAGAATAAGTATTCTGTAACACTTAATTGTGCTCATGAGGAACCTGTACATAGACCAAGAAACAGTCATTCAAACAGAACAAGGGAACACTGGATGGTTTAAAATCAGAAAAGGTGTACACCAAGATTGTAGTCTTTCATCATACTTATGCAATCTGTATGCCGAGCAAATAATCCAAGAAGCTTGAATATAAGAAGAAAAGTGTGGCATCAGGATTGGAGGAAGACTCATTAAAAACCTGTAATATGCAGATGGTACAACCTTGTTTGCTAAAAGCTAAAAGGACTTAAAATACTTACTGATGAAGATCAAAGACTACAGCCTTTGGTATGGATTGCATATCAATGTAAAGTTGGTGCAGGACTTGGCAGTGTTTCGTTCTGGTATGCATAGGGTCACTATGAGTTGGTACCAACTCAATGACACCTAATAACATTAACAACATATCAGGTAATAATTAGTGCTGCATAGAAAAATAGATCAGGGTGAGTGGATACTGAATAGAGGAAGCTACTCTTTTACAGAGGTCAGTGAATAATGCTCTGAAAAAGAATTGTTGGACAGAGAGCTGTGTGGGTTGATGGAGGGCATATGTGACCATCTGGGAGAGAAGCATTCCAAGCAGAAGAAGAGTTGAGGCCCTTGATGGAAAGATGCCTGGCATGGTCAACAAACAGCAAGCAGGTCAGTGTGGCTGTGAGCTATGGCCAAGACAGGGGTTTGTGGTCCAAGTTAAGGCTGGTGTAATAGCAAGGGCCAGGTCACATGGTAAGGACAATGTGAAATACCAGCAGCTTCTTTTTAAGGTTGCTGTTGGAGTAAAACAAGGCCATGTGTGCTAGGTATATGGCAACAGTATATACACTCAGTATGTGTGGTACAGTGAATTAACTTGAGATGGCTCTTCAGTCATAGTCTTTATTGTGGTTGCTTTTGTTAAGTGCTGTCAAGTCGGTTCTGATCCATAGAGACATGGTATAGGGTTTCTGAGGAGTTGCTGGTGACCTTGAACCACCAGCCTTGCAATTTAAACTGACTTTGCAGTCCAGTGCCACACCAGGACTCCAACTGCCTGGGTGAGAGCATGCAAAGAAGATGTGTGGAACTCTAATGTGATGATTGATTGATTGGTCAGTTTTGCCATCCTGCTAGGTATAAAATGAACCACCTCAGAAGTAGGAATGGGGAATGTCACAATCCCCAAGAAAACAGAGCCATGAGTGGAGTATATTCGTTGGACCCCGAGATTCCTGTGTGAGTGTTGGCAGCAGCCACAGTGGCCAGAGCCGAATCAAGAACATACACAGAGAAGAACGAGGGGCTTCCTAGCCCAGGGAGCATGTAAAGCTGAGTGCCTTCAGATAGGACGCTTCTTTGTGGACAGGGTATTGCCAGGTACTTAACTGGGGAAGCTAGGTTTGCTAACCCACAGAGCTAGAGTTACTTCTGACTTTGAGGCCTACCTTTAGACATTTATCAGCAGTGTGAAAGGAGCTTTGTAACACTTGTCTGAACAGAGCAAAGGCCAGGGGGCCATTTGCCAGGGTCAGAGAGAAGTGTGCCTCTTGGCCTGACTGAGAAAAGGTACTCCTGACGGGAAAATTACCGCATCCTGAATTGTTTCTGATCCTGAATTGTACCTTGGTAATGTCTCCCAATAAACCCCATAATCATGAGTATTATCCAAGAATTCTGTGTGGGCATTGCAATGGATTATGAACCCAACAGAGAAGTACCATGGGAAAGACGATTGGTGTTAGAATTGGTAAGGAATGCTGGAGGGTGAAGGCATGTCTGACCTCTGCCTCATAGGCATTGGCTTTGTGCTGATGTGGAGGAGCTCTGGTAGCATAATGGATCATGAGCTGGGAGATGAAGCATTTTGCTCCCATAACAATTTACAGACTCGATGTAAATTGTGAATCAGACTCAATGGCACCGCTACCACCATCCTCCTCCTACTCTCTTGTAAAGTGAGAGGAGGTCAGATGGTGCCTTCTTGCCATACTCTCAGTAGACAATGGCTAGGGTTCCTGGGTGGTACAATAGTTAACTTTGTTGGCTGCTAACTGACAGATTAGAGGTCCAAGTCCACACAGAGTTGCCTCTGAAGGAAGGCCTGGTGATCTGCTTCTGAAGACGAGCCATTGGAAACCTTATGGAATATACTTCTACTCTGGCAGACATGGAGTCACCATATCATGAATTGGAATCAACTCAATGGCAACTGACTTTGGCTTTTATTTCTTCATCTTTTTAAAAAATATATATCAGCTATTACACACTGAAGAATCCGGGTGCGGCGCTTCAGGATAATGCACAGGAATACAGGGTTTGAACTGTAAGTTCATTGGTTCAAACCCACCAGCCACTTCTCAGAAACTCTATGTAGGGTTTCTGTGAGTCAGAATTGACTCAACGGCACTTAACAACAAGTTAGACACATAGCTTATAGATGATAACAGAGTTCTGAATCAAGCATTAGAAAGCACAGTGGAAGGCTCTGGGGAAAGGCAGCAGAATGCGACTGTTTTTGCCCACAAGTAGTTTATAATCTAGCTGAGGAGATAAGATGAGGAACCAAACACATACCTATGATAAATAAAAGATGGCTGAGGTCCCTAGAAAGTCCCAGTCTTCTACATTTTAGGGGGAAAAAAATCATGATTTATGTTTCCTCCTTGAAGTCTCACTATAAAATCAATGAGAGCAGATCTGGGCTTTTCTTATTCATTGTAGCAACTCTGAGGCCCAGTACACAGTGTAGAATCGATCAGTATTTGTTCAATTGTTCTGCAAACTCAATAGGTGAGACTGACCTCATACATGGAGACATTTCCAATTTCTTAGTATTGACAAATATTGGTTTCTTAAATCTTCAGATAGAAATAAAAGGATTCTTTACATCTTTATTGGTCCAATTTGTTGATTTTTTTTTTTTTTTTTTTAATCAGGCCACTGGGATCCTTGGAAACCAATGACAGAGAATCTCTTTAACCCTGTGAAGTGGTTATGAGAAGATCTCAGTTGTGAAGAACAACCTCAATTCTAGCTTACAATTGGTCCCTGGGGTTGATGTCCCCATCTGGTTTGCTTTGTTGGGGTCAAGATTCATAGACCACTAAGACAGCAAAGGTCCCCAGAGGTCATCTGGCCAATTCCCACAGCAGTATGCCTTTATTGTGAGAGGAATCAATGGGCAGATTGAAAAATAACCTGTCCTGTGCAATTTCCCAGTCCTATTCTGGCTAAGGACTATTATTCTTAGTCCAGATGCAGAGCTGGGACCACTACAGGGTACATGATGTCACTGAGTCATCCAGTAGAGATACTGTTCAAGTCATTTTTCTATTGATTAGGAGTAATACCAGATCCTGCTAGTGTATCCAGCAACAAGGGCCAGAGTACAGAGAGGTTGTGTCACTGAGACTGAGGCAGAGTTTGAATGTCCACACAGCAGGTAAAATAGGGACAAACCAGAAGCAAGTTAGGGATGAAAAGACTAACCTAGCAAAGTCAACATCAAGCCCATTCCTTAGGAAACAAAGGAATCTTGATGCAGCACGGTCCTGGGAGTCAGATGTAGGTGACACAGGAGACAGGCAAGTGAGAGAACAAAATGTAAATAATGCTCAGAAATTGTAAAGGGAAAATGCTTAAACTGTCAAGGTGCTAAACTCATTTTAAAAAGCAGTACCAGAAAAAGAAGAAGCACAGAAAAAAATAAATGAAATGGGGTATTTGGAAAGAGATGAGAAACAGGTATGTCAGAAATTGAAGAAAGGTCAAGTTCAGTTAGTGTAAAGCCTCCTATTATATATCTGTGCCAACACTGCCCTTGGGCTCTCCTAAGCTGCCTGGGCATTTTCTTACCCCACAATTAGAAATCCCTATGATAAACTGTGAAACCTAATGAATTGCTGAGATTGGTGTTCAGAAATAAAAGAAGATACTTAAACTAGCTAAGGAAAGTTGCAATCCAAAGCAAAAGAACAGCCTGAATCTGAAATCTTTCTCACAATACCCCCTAAACTGTTCTGATTTGTACAATTTCTGCTGATGCTACCTCAAATTCTGCTAGTTAAAGATGCATATGCATTGTTGTTGTTGTTAAGTGCTGTGAAGTCGGTTCCGACTCATAGCAACCCTGTACATGGTTTCCGAGGCTGTAAATCTTTATGGGAGCAGAGAGCCTCATCTTTCTCCCACAGAGCGGCTGGTAGTTTCGAACTGCTGACCTTATGGTTCACAACCCAATTCATAACCACTACACTACCAGAGTTCCTTGTATAACTACATACCCTCTTTTAAAAGACAAAAAATTTCTCAGAGTGTTTTTGGAGGTGTTCACTAGCTATTCACATGTTAGTATAAATTAGCATGTTCACCTTTCTAATATTCTCCTGAGATTGTCTAAATGAATCGTCGGTGTTGTTGTTAAGTGTTGTCGAGCTGGTTCCAACTCATAGCGACTCTATATAGTGTTTCTAAGGAGCAACTGGTGAATTTGAACCACCAACCTTGCTGTTCAAACTGACCTTGTGGTCCAGCACATTATCCCACAGTGTCACACCAGGACTCTTCATTGCTTAACTGCTGGTGTTAAGTGCTGCTATTATTTCACATTGTATTAGGACAGAGAAATACTACATCATCTTAAAAGTCAGAAAGGGTCCTGGGCCTATCACTTTTGATTCTTCTTTGACTCAGGATATCACCACAGTTAGAGCAAAAATGTGTCTGGCAAAAGGCCAGGAAAGCCTAAGAAAGAGATGGGGAAAGAAGTAAGCCCTGGGTCTTGATCATGCACACTGTGTTCAGAGGCGAGAATGGCAAGCCTAAAGACGGAGCCTGTCCAGTCCTATGACCCTTGTGCATGAGTCCTCTGATCTCACAGCTTTCTGGTTGCTCTCTAGCTATCTTACAGATCTGCTGCTAAGGAGGAAATGCATTGGTGGCAAACTGTTTATCTATGGGGCTTGTTATTCATTCTGGTTGATATGTCAAACTGGTATGAGTTTGTGTATCATGAATCAGACCCTAAACTCCAGTTATGTGTGACTCTGAGGCCTTTAAAGACCTCTGTAATGTGTTGAGAAGGAAAGATAGCACTTCTAGAACTAGTACGCACTTGACCCAAGCTTTGATATTTTTAATTGTCTCCCACTCATCTGTCACTTTGTCATACTGTGATAGCTTGCTTATTACTGTGATGCTTAGAGCTATGCCGCCAGCATTTTAAACACCAGCTGGGTCAACCATAGTGGACAGGTTTCAGTGGAGCTTCCAGACTAAGACAGACTAGGAAGAAGGAGAGCAGACAACTTCTGAATGTTTAGCCACTGAAAACCTGATGAATAACAGTTGAATATTGTCTGATACAGTGCCAAAAGATGAAAAGATTATGAATAGCACCAGAATGTTGTCAGATACATGAGTTCCAGAAGATGAGCTCCTTGGGTTGAAAGGAACTCAAAATGTGGCTGGGGAAGAGCTAAGTTCTCAATGTAGAGTTAATCATGATGATATGAATGGAGTAAAGCTTTCAAATTCTTCATTTGCTGATGGGACACAACTCAAAGGAGAAACAACTATAAACATCCACTAATAATTGAAACCTGTAATGTACTAAATATGAAACTAAGATATTAAAGTTGTCAAAAAAGAAGTAGACTACATAAAGATAGATACCCTAGGTATTAGTGAGCTGATATGGATCGATATTGGCCATTTAAAATCTGATAATCATATGATTTACTATGCTAAAAATGACAAATTCAAGAGAGTTATGTAGCATTCATCATCAAAAAGAACATCTCAAAATGTATCTTGAAGTACAATGCTGTCTGTGATAGAATAATATACATACACCTACAAGGAAGACCAGCTAATACAACTATTATTCAAATTTATACTCAATCCCTAAAGTGAATGACTATGAAATTAAAGAATTCTACCAACTTCTTCAGTCTGAAATTGATGACACATGTAATCAAGATGCATTGATGATTACTGGTGATTGGAAAGTGAGGGTTGGAACAAAGAGAAAGCATCAGTATTTGGCAAATATGGCCTTGGTGATAGAAACGATGCTGGGACTTGTATGATAGAAATTTTCAACAACAATGATTTCTTCATTGAAAATACCTTATTTAAACAACTTTAAATATAACTACACACATGAACTTCACCAGATGCTATATGCAGAAGTCAAATTGACTACATCTGTGGAAAGAGGTAGTGGAAAAGCTCCATAGCATCAGTCAAAACAAGTCCAGGGCAGACTATGGAACAGATCATTATTATTCATATGCAAGTTCATGCTGAAGCTGAAGAAAATTAAAATAAGTTCATTAGATCCAAAATATGACCTTGACCATATCCCACCTAAAAACAGATTTGATGCATTGTTGTTGTTGTTAGGTGCCATTGAGTTGGTACCAACTCATAGCGACCTTATACACAGCAGAATGAAACACTGCCCCCGATCCTGGGCCAACCTCACTATTGTTGCCATGCTTGAGTCCATCGGTGCTGCCACTTTGCCAGTCCATCTCATTGGGGGTCTTCCTCTTTTCCTCTGACCCACCACCTTTCCAAACATGATAACCTTCTCCAGTGATTGTTCCCTCCTGACAATATGTCCAAAGTATGAGAGACGAAGTTTGGTCATCTTGGCCTCTAAGGAGCACTCTGGCTGCGTTTCTTCCAAAATGGATCTATTGGTTCTTTTGGCAGCCCATGGAACTTTCAATATACTCCTCCAACACCATAACTCAAAAGCATCAATTCTTCTACAGTCTTCCTTATTCACTGTCCAGCTTTTGCATGCATATGAGATTGTTGAAAACACCATGGCTTGGGTCAGGAGCACCTTAGTCCTCAAGATGACATCTTTGCTCTTCAACACTTTAAAAAAGTCTTGTGCAGCAGATTTGCCCAGTGCAATACGTCGTCTGATCTCTTGACTGCTGCTTCTGTGAGTGTTGATAGTTGATCCAAGAAGAATGAAGTCCTTGACAACTTCAATCTTTTCTCCATTGATAAGAGCATAGTTTCTTGGTCCAGTGGTGAGGATTTTTGTTTTCTTGACATTGAGATGTAAGCCATACCAAAGGCTGTGCTCTTTGATCTTCATCAGTAAATGTTTTAAGTCGTCTTCACTTTCAGCATTAGACACTAACAACCAGAAGAACTGTGAGATGACATCAAGAACATCATACAGGAAGAAAACAAAAGGCCATTAAAAAGCCAGGAAAGAAAGAAACGACAAAAATGGATGTCAGAGGAGACTCTGAAACTTGCTCTCCAGCAGAGACAGTAAAGTGAATGGAAGAAATGAGGATGTAAAAGAGCCAAACAGAAAATTGTAAAGGGTTAGCTAGAGAAGACAAAGTCAAGTAATATAATAAAATGCATAAAATCCTGGAGTTAGAAAACCAAAAGGGAAGTACACACTCAGCATTTCTCGAGATGAAAGAACTGAAGAAAGAAACAAAATTCAAGCCTTGTAATATTAAAGGATTCCAATGGAAAAATATTGAAAGTATCAAAAGAAGATGGAAGGAATACACAAAGTCACTATACAAAAGAAATGGTTGATGTTCAACCATTTCAAGAGGTAGCATATGATCACAAAATCAATGGTACGGAATGAAAAAGTCCAAGCAGCACTGAAGGAATTGGCAAAAAGTAAGGCTCCAGGAATCAACCCGAATGCAAATTGAAATCTCCCAACAAACTGATGCAGCACTGGAAGTGCTCACTCATATATGCCACAAAATTTGGAAGACAGCTACTTGGCCAACTGACTGGAAAAGATCCATATTAATGACCATACCAAAGAGAGGACACCCAGTGGAAAGCAGAAATCATTGAACAATATCCTCAATATCACATTCAAATTAAATGTTGCTGAAGATAATTAAAAAATGGTTACAACAATACATTGACAGGAAACTGACAGAAACTCAAACTGGATTCAAAATAAGACATCGAACTAGGGATATCATTGCTGATGTCAGATGGATCTTTTCTGAAAGCAGAGAATATCAGGAAGATGTTTACTTGTGCTTTAGTGATTATGCAAAGGCTTTTGACCGTGAGGATCATGACAAGCTATGAATAACATTGCAGAGAATGAGTATTCTAGAACACTTAATTGTGCTCATGAGGAACCTGTACATAGATCAAGAGGCAGGTGTTTGAACAAAACATGGTGATACTTACTGGTATCAGGAAAGGCGTATGCTTGGGTTAGATTCTTTCAGCATAACTATTCAATCTGAATGTTGAGCAAATAATCCAAGAAACTGGATTATATGAAGAAGAATGTGACATCAGGATTGGAGGAAGACTCATTAACAGCCTGCAATATACAGATAATACAACCTTGCTTACTGGAAGGGACTTAAAGTACTTACTGATTAAGATCGAAGACCACAGCCTTCAGTATGGATTATACCTCAATGTAAAGAAAGCTAAAATCCTCACACTGGAGCAATAAATAACATCATAATAAATGGAGAAAAAAGTGAAGTCAAAGACTCCATTTTGTTTGGATCTACAATCAGCACTCATGGAAGCAGCATCAAAGAAATCAAAGAATGTATTACATTAGGCAAATCTGCCTAGCAAAACCTCTTTAAAGTGTTAAAGAGCAAACATATCAGTTTGAAGACTAAGGTGTGCCTGACTCATGCCATGGTATTTTCGATCACCTCACATGTGTGTGAAAATTGGGCAATGAATAAGGAAGACCATAAAAGAATTGATGTATTTGAGTTATGGTGTTAGAGGGGAATGGGGAATACTGAAAATACCATAGGTGCCAGTAAAACAAATAAATCTATGTTGGAATAAGTACAGTCAGATTGCTTTTTAGAAGTCAAGATGACCAGACTTTGTCGCTCATACTTTGGACATTTTATAAGAGGGACTTGGCCCTGGAGAAGGACATTATGCTTGGTAAAGTGGAGGGTCAGCAATAAAGAGGAAGACCCTCAATGAGATGGATTGGCACAGTGGCAGCAGCAGTGGGCTCCAACATAACAATTGTGAGGATGACTGAGGACTGAGCCGTGTTCTGTACTGTTTTGCACAGAGTCAGAATGGACTCGAGGACAACTAACAACAAGAAAAACACAGGCTTGCATAAACTGGGCAGTGAATACGAAAGTCCAAAGAAGAATTGGTTCATTTGAATTATAATGTTAACAAAGAGTATTGAACAGAAAAATGCACAAATCTTTGTTGGAACGGGTACAGTCAGAATGCTCCTTAGAAGTGTGGCTGGGGAGACTTTCCACATACTCTGGGCATGTTATCAGAAGGGAGCAGACCCTGGAAAAGTATATGATGCTTGACAAAGTAGAGGGTCAGCAAAAAAGAGGAAGATCCTTTACAAGATGGATTGGCACGGGGGCTGCAACAATGGGCTCAGATCTATCGATGATTGGGATGATGGCTCAGGACCTGACACTGTTCCGTTCTATTGTACATAGGGTTGCTATGAGTTGGAAGAGCTTCATGCTACCTAGTAACAGTAAGGCTAAGTTCCAAAAGAACTGTACTCATAAGACCCGATTAGTTTGAACTGTGGCTCAGGATTGTAAGTGCTGTCGAGTTG
>NW_006408834.1:2951531-2953979 GCF_000296735.1 Chrysochloris asiatica
TATTTATGATGTTAGGATATTCTATCCTAAGACCCTCCCACCTCCACCCTCTCACTGCCTCTATCAGAAAAAACATTGTTAATTACAGTGGCTGATTCTCAAATGAATTTTGGAATATGACCCAGTTACAATTTGGGGACATTTTGTTCCTGTAAAATGGTCTTTCTAGCCAGCGTCTGGGAACAGGCTGGGAAATGCACTTAGTAAATTACTCCCAGTGGTTTGAGGAAGGACAGGGAAGGTTCTAGAAGAGATGAGTCAGGCTAGGAGGTGGGCAGCATAGAGGGAAAAGAACAAAGAGTCAAGCAATATTCTGAAAACAGAATCTGTACCCAGCCAGAAATAACTGTCTGGTCAGGTCTAGCTAAAGACTTTCTGAAATGATGCAGCAAATATGAACAGAGAAACCTTTAGAAACCTCTCTCAGTGAGTATAACATTCTTCTCAGTGATAAGCTGAGTGGGTTTATAAATAACATGTTCGGTTTCTGCCAGGAAATCTTGATAAGGTCTAATTCTCTCCTCCAGATTTGGAAATTGAAGGTTTATATCTCAATGAGAATACAGCATCTGGCGCCATGCCCCACCTATGTGCACTGACCAAGTGATTTGAGATGAACATTGTTAATTGTCACACAGCCAACTTATTTCTAAATTCCTTAATGGAAATGGTAGGAATACCTTTGTCTCTCATACATCCAGAATATTATCCAAAGGGACCAGTCCCTGGAGAAGGACATTATACTGAATGAGGGGCAGGCCCCCATTGAGATGGATTGCACAGTGGCCGCAGCAGTAGACTCAAGCATAGCAACAGTTGTGAGGATGACATAGGACCAGGAACTGTTTCATTCAGTTGTGCATAGTGTCGCTTTGAGTCAGATCCCACTCCATGACACCAGTTTTCACCACACAGCTTCTTACCTAGCCAGTGAGTGAAAGGGTTTCCTCATAGGGTTTCCAAGGCTGTAAATATTTACAGGAGCAGAAAGCCTCATCTTTCTTCTTCGGAACAGATGGTTGTTTCAAACTGCTGACCTGGAAGTTAGCAACCCGGCTTTTAACCACGATGCTACCAGAGCTCCTTGAAAGGAGTAGGTGGTGGTGGTTGTATGCCGTGACGTCAGTTCTGACTCATAGCGACCCAGAAATTAGTGAGAGGCAAACATGAATACAAGGTAATTGCTACTATCTTTCTGTCTTGAAATTAAGCACAGGGCTTCTTTCCAAAGGAAGCATAACAGCAGTTCTATCAGAGTGCCATTCATTCATTCATTCATTCATTCACTGAACATGCATCAGCTGTCTTCTAGGAGCTCTGATAGCACAATGGTTAAGCACTCAGCTGCTAACCAAAAGCTAGCCAGCATCTCTGCTGGAGACAGACCTAGTGATCTGCTTCCATAAAGACTATAGCCAACAAAACTATAGGGCTGTACTGCTCTGTTATATGGGGTCCATATGAGTCAGAAACAGCTTGACACAGCCCCAACAACAACAACAACGTGTCCAGGAGAGATGATGGAAGGCAACCAGTTGTAATCTTGTAGGAAGTGGGGTGTGCCCAAAGGGCTTTGAAAGTACGATAGCAGGGCATGGAGGAGAGTGGAAGCAGAGATGGCCTCAGCCAGGTTCAGTCCCAACAGGTAGGCTTCATTTACAGGGTGAAGAAGAGCAGTACATCCAAACAGAATAGGGCAGCAAAGCTGGCTGTGAATCTGGGAAAGAATAAAACACACTCAAAATATGCCACACCAGGGATGGAGGCAGAGACTTTGACATGGGGAGATGGAGTGGCTGGAGACTTTGGACCTGGAGAGAGGGGCAGTGTGTGGACAACAGGGGGGCAGGCTTGCAGGGTATACCCTTTGGTTGATGGATGATACATGGAAGGGATTGTAACCATGGCAAGGAAACAAATATACTACAGGATCAATGTGAAGCTGATGTCCTCCCATGTAAACTATCACATAATTCACAATAAAGCATTAAAAAAAAAAAAAAAGTGTCACATCAAGTAGATAGAAACCAAGACTGACCATCTTGTAATAGACTCATTGTGGGGAGACAGAACATTAGGGCACAAAAGCAGACCAGATGATGGCCCAGAGTGACAGGGAACTGGAGCAATCACATGGAGGACAAAGATCAGCCGGTACTATGACAGTACCTGCCAACGCTGATGTACTCAATGGCCCCTTCACTTCAGAGAGTTGATGCAGCTTCCCAAGTCATCTGACAGTTCAGAAGGTGCTGGAAGGGTGGTCACAGAACAGGAGTGCCTGGCTTCAGAAGTGCTGCACAGTTTGGGTCAGAGTTGAATTTGCAACCCTTCCCTGAGCCTCAGTGTCCTCATCTGCAAAGTGGGGATAATAATAATAATACCCACTTTTCCAAATTGCTTCAGAGTGAGACTTGAATAAAATAATCCCTCTTGGTGTGACACTGG
>NW_006408834.1:2954277-2961445 GCF_000296735.1 Chrysochloris asiatica
ACTCAACACATAATAAGTAGTCAACATTTGTTAGCCATTATTGTCACCATCAATAAATTGCATCTGGGAAGACATGCTGTCCTGGGAAGCAGACTCTGTACCACCTTCTTCTCTGGCTCCCCCCTCACCTGTCCCACCCACTTCTCCTGGGTCCACATTAATTAAACAAGAAATGCTGATTGTTTAGCCCTGAGTCTTGCAGCCCATTCCCAGAAAACTTTCCCTCTCCCACCTACTGATACATTTGCAAATACAGCTTCAGGGCATCTGTGGACTGGAAGGAAGGTAAGGGAGGAGGAAAAAGAAAGCAGCCTAAATCATATTCTGAAGTAAAATTGGATGCTTCCTTTGGAGGGGGAAGGGCCAGGGCTGGGAGGGATGATAGGAGGTTGCGATTTGGCAACAGAATGAGAGAGGGGGAAGAAAATGTCCAGAAATCAGAATTAAATATTAGCCACTTATTAAAGGAAATCTTGTAACCCAAGTCCTGAGGAATGTTGAGGCCTATGGCCTGCTTTCCTTAAGCAATTGTAAAGATGTGCAGGACATGCCCAAGGTCATAGTTGAGTAACCACATCTTGGAACATACCATTAAGAAAGACCACCCATAAAAATTTTATATTCTATGTGACTTGCCATTAAATTAGAGCACCCATGAAGAGTCTGTCAAGTAAAAATTTTTACTTCCTTGTGAGATATTTTACTGATTTGACTGGTTTAGCACCCTAGGCATAACTTTGAGGGACAAACCTTCTACTGGGGCCAAGAAGAATGCTAGCCCCTGGAGGAGTATGAGATAGAGTCACCAAAGAACCATGCATGCTTGATATCCCAGAATCAGTTCTGTCTGCTCCTACCACAGGCCTTTGTGGTGGAATCCATCTTGAAGAAACGCTGTGCACACACCCAATTAACATGGCCGCTCCTAAGTGGGCCATTTCCCAGAAGTCTCAGCCTATCCCTAAGAGTAAACAGAATGTCTTTTCCTTACCCCAAACCTTTTAAAGCCCAGAAAAGCCTTTGTTTGGGGAGATGTGGGTTAAGCAGTAATCCCGACCTATGTCTACTTGTAAGCCTCTTTCTTATAATAAACTTCTTTGGAAACTCTGCTTCACCTGACTATTCTCAATCAGTAGAAGGCAAGACCCCTTCTCTGAAGTGCAGAGATTCAATTGGCACTCCCTGTAACAAAAATGACTCTACTGATCTAACACACTTACTAAAGAACAAGGATGAAGTTGCAGAAATATTTCCTCAGGCCTTGGAGGGAAAGGGAAACTGGGGCTTAAGACCGAAAAGGCAACTTGCTGACAAGTGTTGAGGGCCCGTGTCCTGGCAAAGCCATATTCAAAGTTCCGGTACAGAGCCTCAGCCAGGCCAGGAATTGTCGGGAATGAGACTGGGTTGCAGATACTGTGGAAAGAAACAGAGAATCTGGAAAGCCATCAGTGATTCAGGCCAAAGTCTAGGAGAGGACAGGAAGAATGAGGCAGAGCCTGATGATCTCTCCACAAGGGGCAAGATGAAAAGCGAGCAAGGGCATCAGAAAACATCCACTCTGATTTAAAAGAAAAGCCAAAACAAAAACCTAATTAGATTGAGGGTGTTCTCTGCAATTAATCCATTTTAAAAAGAGTCTTCTTGAGCATTTGGAAATTAAAGCCAAAGGAAGTATTGCAGTCAGTGTAAGAACTAACTCAGATGGAGCATCTCAGTCCCTTGTCCTGCCCAACACTCCCGGGTTCCCATCCTATTCCAGGAAATGATGGCATCCCTTACCAGACAAATGACTGGGCCTGCCCAAGCAAAGTTATTCTCAGCCTCCTTCTAGCAGGTTCAAACCCCTGACGGGAATGGGTAGAGTGTTTTGATGACCTTACCAGGTTTTTCTAAGGGTTAGGAGAGTGAACTTTTGACCATCCCTCATATTGTTGCTGTTGTTAAGTGCTGTCAAGTCAGTTCCAACCCATAGAGACCCTGTATAGGGTTTCCAAGGAGCGGTTGGTGAGCTTGAACCACTGACCTTGCAGTGCAGCACATTAACCCACAACTTGAAAATATATTAAGAAGCAAAGGGTTAGACAAAATGTTGGAAAGATGTTAGATGCCTATAGATGATGGTTGTTGTTGTTAGGTGCCATGGAGTTGGTACCGACTCACAGTGACCCTATGCACAACAGAACAAAATACTGACCGATCCTGGGCCAATCTCACAACTGTTGCCACTCTTGAGACCATTGATGCTGCCACTTTGCCAATCCATCTCACTGGGGTTCTTACTCTTTTTCTCTGACCCTCCACCTTACCAAACATGATATCCTTTCCCAGCGACTGGTTCCTCCTGACAATATGTCCAAAGTGTGAGAGATGAAGTTTGGCCATCCCAGCCTCCAAGGAGCACTCTGGCTGCACTTCTTTCAACACAGATCTGTTTGTTCTTAGGGTTGCAAAAATAAAATGCTATTGAGTGGCCCTTGATTAAGCCTTTTAATCATCTCCTTCAAATTTCTAGTCTGCTTTAATCCAAAGTCTGTCAATCAAGTTAAGCATCATGACAGAGATTCTCATGAAGTTGCTGTAGTAAAGTGGGACTGACCTAACCCTTCTGCTTCCTGCCCTGCCCCACCCCAATCCAACTCAGGTCCTGGGTTTAGGCTATTTCTTATGACCAGGGCTCTGCAGAGTTAGAAAATGTTTTATATTGATAATGGATGTGTTGGGATCCTTTAGAAGCTATCTTTAGACAAGTGACCTTTGCTGGAACCCCATGATCATTCATCCTGGAGGAAGCATGAGTAAGAATGGGCCTCAAACACTCAATGTGGAATGGTCACGATACACTCGCTGTAAGTAGTTTGGCACAGGACGTTTATGCTTCGGATCATCTACTTTCAACTAAAGATAAGAAAACGTTTCAGATTAGTCAGTAAACCCTCATCCTTTATCTAAAGTCTCTGCATTGTTGTTCACAAATACTTCCCCCCTTCTCATACTTATGCAACTGATTCTTAATATTAAATGCTGTTGAGTCGATTCCCACTCATAGCAATCCTGTATAGGGTTTCCAAAGAGCAGCTGGTAGGTTTGCACTGCTGACTTTGTGCTTCACAGTGCAGTGCTTATCCTATGTAGCCACACCAAGAGTCCTTTATGCAACATGGTACTGTTAAAATAATAATCAAAGCACAAAGTATATAGAGATTATTCTAGCCGTTTATCTGTTTCTGTACAGGAAGACCATTTTGTTTCTAAAAATAAAAACAACCAAATAGTCCAATGCTAGCTAGTTGCAATGAGATTTTTAAGGAAAAGAGGTGGAATAGAAAATTAACCATTTTCTATTAATCGGAGTCCACCAGTGGCTCTGAGGGAGAAAGATGAGGCTTTCTGCTCCCTTGAAGATTGAAAGTTTCGGAAACCCTATACAGTGTCGCTATGAGTCAGAGCCCACTAGACAGGACAAACAACAACAACAATCTTAATATAATTGATTAAACTTTGCCCCCATCCTCACCCCAGTAGCTAGTATCAGGTTGCTAGGTGGTCTTTGGAATGCATGGAGGGGTGGCAGGGTTGACGTTCATTTGCACAGATTTTCAGCCTGTGCTTTATTGTTTATGCAAAATATTTTGATTGTGTAGATCTTGACAAGCTATGGATACCATTGAGAAAAATAGGTATTCCACACACTTATTTGTGCTTATGAGGAACCTGCACATAGACCAAGAGGTAGTCACTTAAATAGAAGAAGGGGACACTGAATGGTTTAAAATCAGGAAAAGTTGTATTATTTCATCATATTTATTCAGTCTGTATGCTGAGCAAATAATCTGAGAAACTGGATTATATGAAGTATAATGTAGCATCAATAATGGAGGAAGACTCTTTAACAACCTGCAGTATGCAGATGATACAACCTTGCTTTCTGAACGTGAAGAGGATTTAACATACTTACTAATGAGGATCCACAATCAACACCATGGAAGCAGCAGTAAAGAAATAAAACAACATATTACATTAGGAAATCTGTTGCACAGGACCTCTTTAAAGTGTTCAAGAGCGAAGATGTTAGTTTGAGGACTAATGTACTCCTGTTCCAAGCCACCGTATTTTCAATAGCCTCATATACATGTGAAAGTTGAATAGTGAGCAAGGAAGACCATAGAAGAATTGAAGTATTTAAGTTATGGTGTTGGAGAAGAACGTTAAAAGTACCGTGGACTGCCAGAAAAACTAACAAATCTGTGCTGGAAGTACAGCCAGAATGCTCCACAGAAGCCAACATGGCCACACTTCGTCTCTCATACTTTGGATATCTATCAAGATGGAACAGTCCCTGGAGAAGGACATCATGCTAGGTAAAGTGGAGTGTCAGCAACAAACATGAAGACCTCCAACTAGATGGATTGGCACAGTGGCAGCAAAAATGGGCTCAAGTGCAACAACAACTGTGAAAAGGGTGCAGGCCCAGGCAAAATTTCGTTCTGTTGTGCAGTGTTGGCATGAGTCAGAATGGAATCGAAGTCACCTAACAACAATAAATCAGGGATAGTCTATAGGTTTTAGAGTAAAAGTACCTCAACTGTTCAGGAAATTCCAAAGATATAAGAATAGGTTTTCTCAGGAAACAAAGTCAAAGACTTTTTCTGTGAAGTTAAATTCTTTACAAGAGTGAACTTTAAAGGAGTTTATGGTTAATATATGTCTTATCACAAAAGGGGTTTGTGAAGGTTTAATCATTTTGCTAGTCAGTTCCCTTATTTCCATACACATCTATCTTACACAGGACATGCCTATGTATGATACAATACTTGCTTAAATTTGATTAACACAAACCAATACATGAACATATTTGGACCATTTGGAACATTAAGACACTAGAGGATGACACAAATAGAGCAGCAGTGAGGAACATATGGGAGGTGACATCATCCTTAAGATTATTTCCTTTACATCAAGATTTTCAGAAATGACCGAGCATTGATTGTACACTCAGAACTTACATGTTCCTTGAAACGATCTCTCCTATTTTCCACATCTTAATGTACAAGGTACATTTTGCAACCAATAGAAGAGATTCCTAAAAGTTGATTATTTGTGATAAAGAATTCAAGAAATTCTGGTTATTTTAAATGAGTAACTGTGCTTTGAGACCTTAGGGAGATGCGTTATCTGAGAATGCTCCTGTCTAAAAATATTCTGCAGAATTCCCCAACACAGATGAGGCATGTTAGACACCCACAGACTGAGACCAATAAAGTGTAAATAATTTAGAACTTGATATCATCCTGTCTACTTACACATCTTTAAAAATTAATCCAGTTGAATCTTTTAAAAAGTTTCTCTATGTAACTTAAATTGTTCTCTTTTGCCTGTTAAAAAACAAGAGTTCATTTCCTGGTTGGTACTGGTCTTTCTCAAAGGAGATGCGTTTATTTGCACACGAGACAGTTCCCAGCTGTTGGTTTCCACAAATGCTTTCTGCACATGCTCAGTAAACACCATGGTTGTGGTCAGAATTCTCCTACAGGTGCTCATTATTGTCAAGAATGGTTTTAGTGTTTGCTATGTACTGACGTAATTCCCACAACCACCTTCCTATCCTCATTTTCCAGATGAAAAAAAAAAAAAGTTTCAGAACTTAAATAGAGTGCTCCCATCATACCGGTGTACTCCCAGCACGGTCACATCAACCCGTACCTGGTTTAGTCATCATACGAACAAGGCTTGTTATAATTTACATTGTGGTGTTTAATTTGTGTAGAAAATGTGTCTGGTATTAAATGAAGCAGGCTTTTTAAAATAACTGATTACTGGTGGTGGTGGTGTGCAGTGGAGTCAGTTCCAACTCAAAGCAACCCTGCATAGCGTTTCCGAGGCTGTAAATCTTTACGGAAGCAGAAAACCTCATCTTTCTGACTTGTTGTTAAGTGCCATTGAGTCTGTTCCGATGCATAGTGACCCTGTACAGAGTTTCTAAGAAGCGTCTGGTGAACTTGAATCACTGACCTTGAGATTCAAAGCGACTTTGCAGTCCAGCGCATTAACCCACAGGGTCACACCAGGACTCCTGTTAAATCATCCACACACAGAAAGCCTTGCGAATGAGGAAGTGGAAAGTTCATTGAAAATAGCTCAGGAGTAATGACTTCAAATGTCTCCAATGTAAAAGCCAGGGGGACACCAGCTGCAGGAGAAGATTTAGAGGTGGGGAAAAGATAACTGGAGCATGCTTGTATCTTATAGAGCGTTTGCTACTGAGATGGAAACTCCTCCTGCGAGTTCAGAGACAAGAGACGGCTAAAGACAGAAAGGAGAGAGTTGAGTAGAAACCCAATGCCCCAAAAAAGAATCAGGTCAGGTAAAGTCAAGAGTCCAAGTAACTATTAAATAGCAATATATTCTATTTACATAGCAGGTACCCTGATAGAGTGGGAGTTAAAGTACACTACTTGTACGAGCTTGGTAGTTCTAACTCACCAGCTATTCCATGGGAGAACTATATGACAGTCTTTAAAGACTTATAACCTTGGGAACCCTACTGGGCAGTTGTATTCTGTTCTTTAAGGAGCTCTGGTATCATACTGGTTGTGAACTAGGTTGCAAACCTCAAGGTCAGCAGTTGGAAACTACCAGCAGTTCCACAGGAGAAAGATGAGGCTTTCTGCTCCCATAACAGCCTCATAAACCCTATACAGGGTCACCATGAGTCAGAACCAACTCCACAGCACACCATCACCATTCTGTTCTATCATGGTGGTGTGCCACTAGGTCACTTCCTACTCATAGTGACCCTGTATAGGGTTTTCAAGGCTGTAAATCTTTGCAGGAGCAGAAAATCTTACCTTTCTCCTAAGGATTGAATGGTAGCTTCTGACCTTGTAGTTAGCAGCCCATCTCTAAATCCACACCGTTACCAAGACTCCTTATTCTTTTCTATTGTTGTTGTGGTATGCCATTGAGTCAGGTCTGACCCATAGCGAATACTATTCTGTTGTAATCTGTTCAAAGGTAGTGGGGTTTGACTTTTTTAAAAAAAAATTATTTACATAACACATTGGCCCTGCCACCACTCATCTGTCAGTTTGTCATACTGTGGTGGCTTGTGGGTTGCTGTGATTCTGAAAGCTATGCTACCTGTATTTTAAATACCAGCAGAGTCACCCAC
>NW_006408834.1:2962525-2967978 GCF_000296735.1 Chrysochloris asiatica
TGAAGCCAGAGTGCTCATTGGAGGCCAGGATAGCCAAATTTCGTTTCTCATACTTCAGACATATTGTCAGAAGGGACCAGTCACTGGAGCAGTATGTCATGTTTGGTAAGGTGGAGGGTCAGAGAAAAAAAGAAAGACTCCCAGCAAGATGAACTGGCAAAGTGGCAATGTCAATGGACTCAAGTGTGTGAACAATAGTGAGGTTGGCGCAGGATCAGGCAGTGTTTTGCTCTGCTGTGCATAATGTCGCTATGAGTCGTACCAACTCAATGGCTCTTAACAACAACAACATATGCTGGCAAACACTGGTCTTTTTATTGTTTATATATTTTGCATTTTCCAGAATGCCAGATAGTGGAATTGTACAGTATGTAACTTTTTAAGGGTGGCTTCTTTCACTTAGGAATCTGTGTGTAAGTTTCCTCCATGTCTTGATAGCTCATTTCTTCATATCACTGACTAATACTCTATTGTTTGGATACACTAAAGTTTATTTATCCATTCACATATTGAAAGACAACTTTGTTACTTCCAATTTTTGATCATTAAGAGTAAAACAGTTGTAAACATCATTGTGCAGGTGTTTTTGTGAATATTCTTTTTCAATTCATTTGGATAAATACCTAGCAGTGTGATTGCTGGATCATATGGTAAACTTATGTTTCAATTTGTAAGAAACTGTCAGACTGTCTTCCAAAAGACCATTCTGCATTCCTACCAGCAATGAATGTGAATTCTTGTTACTCCACCTCCTTGCCAGCATTTGGAGTTGTCAGTGCTTGGGATTTTTGTCATTACAAAACATATCTAATGGTGTATACCTGTGGTGTTTACTGAAGAAATACACTCATTTTATTTTTTAATAAGCCCTCTCTGGGAATTGTTTCAGCTAAAGAAGTTGAAGAACCCTCAGCTCATGCCTACAGCCATGTGAGAATCCTTTATTACCTAACGACCAAGATAGAAAAAACTTTAGTTCATGGTTGACTTGGTCAGGATGGGTTGTTGCTGTTGTCAGGTGTCATTGAGTCAGTACCAACTCATAGTGACAATAAGCACAACATAAGAAGCATGGCCTGGTCCTGTGCCAACCTCACAATTTTCCTGTGCTTGAACCCCTTGTTGCTGTCACTGTGCCAAGCCATCTCTTGGGGATAGTCCCGTTTTCACTGAACCTCCATTTTACAGGCATGGTGTCCATATCCAGGGATATGTCTGAAGTATGAGAGATGAAGTCTGGCTATCCTGGCTTCTAAGGAGCATTCTGGCTGTACTTCTAACACACATTTTTTTTGTTGTTGTTCTTTAGGCAGTGCATGGTACTTTTAATATTCTCCTCCAACACCATAACTCAAGTACATCAATTCTTTTATGGTCTTAATTATTCATTGTCCAGATTTCACAAGCATATGAGGTTATTGAAAATACCATGGCTTGGATCAGCTCTACCTCAAACTGACATCTTTGCTCTTGAACACTTTAAAGAGATCTTGTACAGCAGATTTGCTTAATGCACTATGTCATTTGATTTCTTGACTTCTGTTTCCATGAGTATTGATGGTTGATCCAAGCAAAATGAAATCTTTGGCAACTTTAGTCTTTACATTATTTATATTGATGTTATTTACTGGACCAGTGGTGAGGATTTTTTTTTTTTTTTCATTTATTTGTTTGTTTGTTTTGCATTGAGGTGCAACCCATACTGAAGGTTATGGTCTCTGATTTTCATCATCAAGTATTTTAATGATATGAATAGAAACTGAAAATGGATGTGCTGTATCACAGCACATTCAAGGGTAAACTTGAAGATGGAGGGTTGTGACTGGGGAGTCTTCTTGAGCATAGCTTTTGACAGTGAATCTTCTCATTTATGTTACATGGAAAGAGAAGTGGCAAGAGGTCAAAATGAACATAAACCCATGACAGAGGCAAATGGTTCAATCAGCAGATCTAAGGTTTGAGAGAAAAACATTGGCATATCCAGGACAAAATTCTTCAGTAGATATATGTGGATGGACATATAGGAATGACCATGAAGTGTGAAGACCTTAATATTTATTGCATATTAACATCCCCAGACAGCACCCACCATGGAAGAACCGTATATAGGTATGAGTTTGACTTTTCTTCCCTCCAGGTGAAAAGTGAACCCAATATCTGAGGGTTTGTGAAGTGATCCACATGCATAGGATCCTTTTTAACATCGTATAAAACAAATTTGCTAAAACCAATTTATAGCAACGGATCAATATGAATGGGCACAAGATTATGGGATCTGCTAGCTATACAGAATGCCTTATTGTTTAGAAGCAGACAGTCTAATAGAGAGATGGCATGACTTCTTGAAGGCACAGTTGAATTATCAACTTTGAGGTTGTGCCTTGCAAGGATAGGGATATCATCCTTCAGGATACTATGTTCATAGCAGATTTAATACATTGGTCCAAGAGTCAATGGGTAGAAAAAAGTGTTTAATGTCCTCCACTTTACATGCCTCTCAGTAGCACACTGGAAAGCTTTGTACTTCCCATACCTACAGCTATGAGCACTGAGATTTTGGTGGTGGTGATTATGTGCTGTGGAGTCAGATCTGACTCACAGTGACCTGGCATAGGGTTTCAGAGGCTGTAAATCTTTATTGGAGCAGAAAGTCTCATATTTCTCCCACAGAATGGCTGATAGTTTAGACCTTCTGACCTAAAGTTAGCAGCTCAACTCGTAATCACCCAACACTCTTTTGTCAGGTTGCTTTACAGTGGTAGCTTTTGAGTTGTTGTGGTTCTGGAAGTTATGCTATGGGCTTTTAAAATTTAAGCAGGGTCATCCATGATGGACAAGTTTCAGATGAACTTCTAGATGAAGACAAACTAGGAAGATGGAGAAATGGACTACTTCTGAATATTTAGTTACTGAAAACCTTATGAATAGCAGTAAAACACTGTCAGCACCAGAATATTGAATGTTGAAATATGATGAAGAACACAAGAATATTGTCAGATAGTGTTGGGAAACGAGATGCTCAGATTGGAAGCTACTCAAAATACGCCCAGGGAAGAGCTCTCCTAAAAGTAGAGTAGACCATGATGATGCAAGTGGAGTAAAACTTTTGGGATCTTCATTTGCTGATGGGGCACAACTCAAAATGAGAAGAATCAGCTGTAAATATCCATTAATAATTGGAACATGGAATGTATGAAATATGAATCTAGAAACATTGGAAGTTGTCAAAAATGAAATGCATAAACATCAATATTCTAAGCATTAGTGAGCAGAAATGGACTGGTATTTGTCATTTTGAATCTGAAAACCACATGGCTTACCATGCTAGTAATGACAAATTGAAGAGGAATAGCATCACATTCATCATCAAAAAAAACATTTCAAGATCTTTTTTGAAGTACAATGTTGTGATTGGATAATATCCATAAGCATACAAAAAAGACCAGCTAATATAAAAACCAGTTAACTGAACTATTATTAAAATTTATGCACTAACCACTAAAGCCAGTGATGATGAAATTGAAAAATTCTATCAGCTTCTTCAGTCTGAAATTGATCAAACATTCAATCAAGATGTAGTGATAATTACCGGTGACTGGAATGCAAACATTGGAAGCAAAGAGGAAGGATCAGTAGTTGGAAAATATGGCCTTGGTGGTAGAAATGATGCTGGAGATCACATGACATAATCTTGCAAGACCAATGACTTGTTCATTGCAGATGTCTTTTTTAAACAACATAAACGATGACTATACATATGTACCTCACCAGGTGGAATACACAGAAATCAAACTGACTATATCTGTGGGAAGAGATGGTCAAAGAACTCCATGTAAACAGTCAAAACAGGGCCATGGAAAGACTGTAGAACAGACCACCAATTATTCATAGGTAATTTCAGGCTGAAGTAAAAAAAAATAATAAAACAAGTTCACGAGAGTCAAAATAAGACCTTGAACATATCCCACTTGAATTTAGAGATCATTTTAAGAACAGATTTGGTGGATTAGACACTAATGACTGAAGATCCAAGGAGTTGTGAGATGCCATCAAGAACATCATAAAGGAAGAAAGCAAAAGGTCATTAAGAAGACAAGAAAGAAGAGAAAGACCAAAATGGATGTCAGAAGAGACTCTGAAACTTGCTCTCCAGCATAGAGATGTTAAAGTAAATGGAAGAATTGAAGAGGCAAAGGAGCTGAATAGAAAATTTCAAAGGGCAGCTCAAGAAGACAAAGTCAAATGTTTTAATGAAATGTGCAAAAATCTGTAGCTAGAAAACCAAAAGAGAGGAGCTGAAAGAAGTGGGGGAAAATTTTTTTCAATCCTCAACTTGAAATACTGAAGGTTTCTATGGGTAAAATATTGACTGATGCAGAAAGCATCAAAAAGAAATGGTTGATTTTCAACCATTTCAACTGGTAGCATATGATCAAGATCCAGCAATACTTAAGGAAGACATCCAAGGTGCACTGAAAGCATTGTCAAAGAACAAGACTCTTGGAATTGATGGAATACAAATTGACATCTTTCAACAAACTGATGTGGCACTGGAGGTACTCAGTCATCTATGCCAAGAAATTTGGAAGACAGCTACCTGGCCAATTGATTGGAAGAGATACCTATTTTTGTCTATTCCAAAGAGCAGTGACCAAACAGAATGAGGAAATCATCAGACTATATCATGAATATTGCAAGCAAGTAAATTTTTGCTAAAGATAATTCAAAATCGGCTGCAACAGTACATTGACAAAGAACTGCCAGAGGTTCAAGCCGGATTCAGATGATGAGGTGGAACCAGGGATATCATTGCTAACGTCAGATCTATCTTGGCTAAAAGCAGAGAAGACCAGAAGACCTGTGCTTTATTGACTATTTTGACACAATCAAACTTTATTGACACAATCAAAAGCAAAGGCTTTTGATTGTGTAACTCATGATAAACTATGGACAACATTGTGGAGAATGAGTATTCTGGAAGACGTAATTGTGCACATGAGGCACCTGTAAATAGACCAAGAAGCAATCGTTTGAACAGTACAAGGGAACACTGAATGGTTTAAAATTAGGAAAGGTGTGTGCATAGTTGTATTCTCTCACCATACTTATTCAGTCTGTATGCTAAGCAAATAGTTCAAGAAGCTGGATTATATGAAGCAAAAACATGGCATCAGGTTTTACAATCTGTGATATGCAGATGGTACAACCTTGCTTACTGAAAGCAAAAAGTACTTAAAATATCTTCTCATAAAAATCAAAGACCACACGGCAACTTAAGACAGAGCCATTGCCATGCTGCAATGAGCTTCAATGACTGGTAAGACAGGAATTCGCACTGATCGCCTAAGACAGGCAGCATCCCTTAAACAAACAATAAATAAGGAGGATTCGGATGCAGACCGTGCAGACCCGGTCAGGAGGCCAAGCCCCTGTGGGCCCAAGCGTTGTTGACC
>NW_006408834.1:2968544-2970986 GCF_000296735.1 Chrysochloris asiatica
TAACCACTACGCTACCAGAGTTCCTTAGTGTAAAGGAAGCAAAATCCTCACCACCAGACTGATATATAACATCCATATAAATGGAAAAAGATTGAAGTTGTCAAAGACTTCATTTCGCTCATATCAACCATCAGCATTCATGGAAACAGCCCTCAAGAAAGCAAACTACATATTGCCCTAGGCAAATCTGCAATACAAAAGCTCTTTAAAGTCTTCAAGAGCAAAAAATGTTAGTTTGAGGACAAAGGTGATTCTGACTCAAGCCATTGTATTTTCAGTAACTTCATGTGCATGTGAAATTTGGACAATGAATAATGAAGACTCTGTAGAAGAACTGATGAATTTGAGTTATGATATTGAAGGAGAATATTAAAAGTTCCATGGACTGCCAAAAGAACAAACAAATCTGTGTTGGCTCCTTAGAAGCCAGAATAATGAGACTTCATCTCTCATACATCAGACATATTATCAGGAGGTACCAGTCCCTAGAGAAGGACATCATGCTTGGTAGAGTGGAGGGTCAGCAAAAAAGAGAAAGACCCCCAATGATATTTAGTGGCATAGTGGCAGCAGCAGTGGACTCAAGTGTAGCAATGATTGTGAGGTTGGTGCAGGACATGGCAGTGTTTCGTTCTACTGTGCATAGGATCACTATGAGTTGGCACTAACTCAATGGCACCTGACAAGACAATGATAATTCCCAAAAGGAAATGTAGCCAGAGTACCTTTGAACTATGGTCATTTCTTGGACTGACTCCTTTTGTCAAGAAACTAGTCAGCAAGGAAAAGAATCATTATAATAGCAGAAATAATTTACCCAAGTCTAAGTGAATAGGACAGGGCAGAATATAATCAGTGCAGCACAAATGATCTATTTGGTTTACTCCTGATACTCTTATGTCCAACTTTGATGCTAAAAGGACAAGCGCAGCAACACTGGCTTGTTAAAGATGTGGGAACCATGACTCAGCTCTCTCAGGAATTAGGGTTGACATCATGCCATCAGGTAAACCATTAGACCAACAAAAGAGATAGCTGAGCATGAAAGACATCTAGACTGGGTCGTAGAGGGCAGGGAAAGTTAGTATAGGTCTCAGTTGTAATTGCAGAGAAGCAGTTTGCTCAAGAAAAGAGGCCCATTAGAATTCTGAAGTAGCTACACTTCAAATAAAATGAAGAACTAAATATGAGTGATACAAGGGGTAGACTATAGCAGAGCTGTGATATGCTGCCCAGACACCTACTTTCAGGACTCAAGGACTCATTTCCCTATCAGATGGGAGTGCTGCAGGCACACAACCTTTAGCAGTCAACTCAATTCAGGAATTACCTTGGCTGAAGAGCGGGGCCTCACCCAAGCTCACACATCCTTCCTAGGCTAGCCGGCATCCAATGAGTGATCAGCACTGGGGTATAGCGCAAAACTCCCTGGCTCTAATTAATAACAAAACTAAACTCTGAATGGCAATCCAACCTTCAGAGATTGTGAGGTTGACTGAGGTCATGGTTGAGACCACCTTATAGCCCAAATATTCCCTTTGCTCAATCTCACTTTCTTCCCTTCCCTTTTATAGGGGTTGGTCCCCTAATAAACTTCTTACATGCTAATCTTCATCTCAGAGTTTACTTCCTCAAGAAATTAACCTCTGACATGTTTTCCCACATGACTAATACAATTCAAATTTCCATCTGCTCCATATCTTCATCACCACTTGGTATTGCCAGTCTTTTTCATTTTATCTATTTTGGTGGGTTGCAGTGATATCTCACTGTGATTTTAATTTGCATTTTCCTAATGACTAATGATGTTGAGCTTCTTTCATGTGAATTTGCATATCCTCTTTTGCCCATTTTTATTGAGTTGTTTTCTATTTATCAATGATTTATAGAAATACTTTATCTGCTTTGGATATATCTTTAGTCAAATAAAAGTATTGCAAATAAGTTTTCCCAGCCTATGGCCTGCATTCTTGCTCTCTTCATCATAGTATGCCTGTTTTGTTTTGTTTAAATTTTGAAATAATAGATTCACAGGATATTGCAAAGATGGTACAAAAAAGTGACCCTGTTTCTTCCAAGAATTATGTCTTACTTTGTTGCTGTTGTTAAATGCTGTTGAGTTGTTCCAACTCATAGTGATCCTATACAGGGTTTCTGAGGAGCAGCTGGTGAGTTTGAACTGATGGCCTTGAGATTCAGTCCAGTACTAATTCTACAAGGCCACATCAAGAGCCCATATCTTACATTACTATAATGCAATATCAAAGTCAGGAAATTGGCATTGGTATAATGTACACATAGTTCTTGTCATTTTATCACATGTGTAGATGTGTTGTTGTTAAGTGCCGTAGAGTCGGTTCCAACCCATAGCGACCCTGTACAGGGTTTCCGAGGGTGTAAATCCTTACGGGAGTAGAAAGCCTCATCTTTCTCCCGCGGAGC
>NW_006408834.1:2971731-2985169 GCF_000296735.1 Chrysochloris asiatica
AACAACAACAACAACAAGTTGAACTACATGGGTATTATGTTGAGTGGGAAAAAAATTTCAGCCACTCTCAAAATCTATTTGATTTTGAGATTCTCAAAATCTATCTGTGTTTGAAGAGTCCTGGTATAGTGCTATAGGATAAGCACTAAATTGCTAATCACAAAGTCTGTGGTTCAAACCACCAGCAGCTCCTCAGAAACCCTATTCAGGGTCACTATGAGTTGGAATCAACTCGATGGCACTTAACAACAACATTTATGCTTGATAAGAAAATTAACCAGTTTAAGTTTTATTGTTATTAAAAGATTCTCATCTTTCATATACACACACTGGAGCAACAGTTCCCTGGGGTTTTGATGTCCAGCAATAGGGGCTAAATGCATGGTTTATCCAGGACGTCTATGTACTGCCGGTGGTTCAGGGAGAGGGACACCTTCCATTATTACCCCTCAGTTCAGGATAAGTGTTTGGAAAAGGGATGTAAAATAAAACCGCTTGAACCTTTTCATCTTATTAACTTACCGAGGAAAAACAAATGACTCATTTTGCTTTTAAGAATGATGAAACACTGGTTTCAAAATATTAAAAGCCTCATTAATTGTTATCTCTTCAGAAGAAATTAGGACATTGTCCCGGAATGAAAAGGTGGCAGTAATGCCCCTTGTATCACAGAAGACAATATTTCTCGGAAGTCTTGTGTCCCTTTGTACTTACTCTCTGTGCTCCAAAGCTTCCTCTTCCAGGCACCTTCTGTAAGGTGTCTGCCATGAGCCCTGAATCGTGAGCTTGGTTTTGTGGTGGTGCATACTAATCAAAATCTGCAAAACATTTCTGCCCTTCACTTTAAAAGGGACATACTTGATGGTGCTTTATTCCAATAGACTCTTGTTGCATTTCAACTGTATATTACAATATCACAGAAGTTCATCAAAACAATGCTACCTTTCCTCTAGTTCAGAGTAATGGGGATGAGGGGGAAGATGGTCTGAGGAGTTTTCTATAGTGAGTGCTAAGTGTGCAAGGGACAAAAAAATTCTCTGTTAGCTCAGCTAAGTGTGAAACCCTAATGAAGGGTTGGTTGCCTGTTAAGCAATAATGAAGCTGGCATCTCAGGGACTTCTTAGAACAAGATATGCTTTGGAACCAAGCTTCACAGACAATTAGAATCCAAGGCATTTCTGGGATCTTTGTAGAGAGTGCTTAGGGATCTTCAGCTGCATATTGCTAAGTGCCGTTCAGTAGGTTCAGACTCACAGTGACCCTGAATAGTGCTTCCGAGGCTTTAAATCTTTATGGGAGCAGAAAGCCTCATCTTTCTCCAAGGACCAGCAGGTGGACCCACACAATGGACATTGTGGTTAGCAGTCCAGTGGTTATCCTACAGAGCCACTAGCTCTCTCTTACAGCTGCCTGGTGGTGGTGTTGGTTGTATGCCATGGAGTTGGTTCCCACTAATAATGACCTATAGAAGATTTCTGAGGCTATAAATCTTTCCGGGAGCAAAATGCCTCATTTTTCTCCCTACAGCTGCCTTGTTGTTGTTGTTAAGTACTGTTGAGTCGGTTCTGACTCATAGAGACCCTGTATAGGGTTTCCGAGGAGTGGTTGGTGAGCTTGAACCGCTAACCTTGTGGTTTAAATGACTTTGCAGTCCAGCTCATTAACCCACAGTGCCACACCAGGACTCCATAGCTGCCTAGTCATGCTTTAATGAGATCACACCTCCTCTGTATCTTCTGCTTTGCTTTTCTCTACATTTCTTTGTACAGAGTTATTTTTGTTGTTAATGGTCATTGAGTCAGTTCCAACTCTTGGCAATCTTATGTATAACAGAGCCAAATGTTGCCCAACCTTATTACGTTTCTCTACTTCCTAGTTTAAATTTTGGAGGGATATGATTAGCTCAGTTCATCTTTTTCTTTTCCCTTTTCCTTTCCCCAAGCTAGAATGTTGTGATACTGTAGGAAAAGTACTAGATTTCAAGGTCAGTTTGAACTGCAAGGCCAGCGGTTCAAACCCACCAGTCACTCCTTGGAAATCCTACGTGGGGTTGCTATGTTCAGAACAGATTCAATGGCTCTTAACAATGACAACAATAGGTCAGTTGTCTGCCTCAGCTTCATTCAGATGTGCTGGGAGAGTTTGAATTATGGGTATATGACTTAGAATGTGACTAAGAGCCCTTAACCAGAAGCTATGGTGCAGTTTTATCTTAGATGGGACTCTAGATATGGCAGTCATCCTAGTTGACATATAATGGTAAAATTAAAAAGAAGAGTTAGCTAACTACTGGTTTTCTCTTCCTTGAAGATGAGTTTCCATGTATGGCTTCTAGGAGAAAGTCAAGGTCTGGTGACTGGGGCTACATCGAATTCACATATTGTCACCTCACACATAGGTATCATTAACAATAATAAATTGGTAACTCAAATTTCAAACCACATCTGTAAATTTTCAATCTACATTTTCCATATGTATTATTCTACTATTTCTGTAATAACGCTGAATAACAAAAAACCCTAAACACCTCAGTGGTTTAAAAAACAAATACTCATTTCTCATTCATGTGGCTCTATTGGGCTTAGCTGAACTCAACTGGAGTCAGCTAGGTGTGGCTTTAGGCTGCGGGTAAAATTCAGGTCTACTCCTAGTGTCTCTTATTCTGAAGGAATGTTGTTGTTGTTGTTAAGTACCATGGAGTAGGTTCTGATGCATAGTGACCCTACACAGGGTTTCCGAGGCTGCAAATGTTTTCGGGAGCAGAAAGCCTCATCTTTCTCCTGCAGAACAGCTGGTAGTTTCGAACTGCCGACCTTGAGGTTAGCAGCCCGATTCATAACCACTACACCACCAGATAGGGACAAGTTATTCTTATGTCCAATAGGAGAACTGCAAACAGTCAAGCCAAACGTCGCAAGCACAGCTAAAATCTCTGCTCATGTTTTATCTGTCACTAACCCAGAGTCCAAAGCTGGAAATTGTTTTTAAGTGCCGTTGAGTCGATCCCGACCCATAGCGACCCTGTGTAGGGTGTCCAAGGAGCAGCTGGTGAGCTTGAACCATTGACTTTGCAGTTCAAACTGAGTTATGGTTTTGGAGGAGAATATTCAAAGTGCCATGGGCTGTCAAAAGAATCAATAGATCCGTTTTGGAAGAAGTGCAGCCAGAGTGCTCCTTAGAGGCCAAGATGGCCAAACTTTGTCTCTCATATTTCGGACATATTGTCAGGAGGAAGCCGTCGCTGGAGAAGGATATCATGTTTGTTAAGGTGGAGGGTCAGAGAAAATGAGGAAGACCCCCAACAAGATGGCAGCATCGATGGACTCAAGTGGCAGCATTGATGGACTCAAGCATGGCAACAGTAGTGAGGTTGGCCCAGGATCAGGTAGTGTCTCATTGTGCTGTGCTATAGGCTGGCACTGACTCGATGGCACCTAACAACAACAAAAGCAGGAAATATGGCCAAGCACAAGAGGGGAATGGAAGTATGTTCTTTCCATAGATTGAGGAAAGGTAGAAGGGAGAGTAAATGCTTGTTGAACAGTGACACAAACTATTGTTGTTGTCAAATGCTGACTCATCCAGTCAGTTCTGACTCATAACAACGTTATGCACAACAAAACAAAGCATTGCCTGGTCCTGCACCATTTTCACAATTGTTGTTACGCTTGAGTCTGTTGCTGCTGCCACTGTGCCAATCCATCTCCTTGGGGTGGGGGTCTTCCTCTTTCTCGCTGACCCTTCCAATTTAGCAATCATGATGTCCTTTTCCAGGGATTGGTCCCGTTTGATAACACATCTGGTCTCACTGTCCTGGCTTCTAAGGAACATTCTTGTTATACTTCTTCTTAAACAGACCTGTTTGTTCTTCTGGCAGTCCATGGTACCTTCAATATTATTCTCCAACACCACAACGCGAATGCACCAATTCTTCTACAGATTTCCTTACTCATTGTCCAAATTTCATAAGCAAATGAGGCTATGAAAAATACCATGGCTTGGGTCAGAAACACTTAAGTCCTCAAATTGACAGCTTTCCTCTTGAATACTTTATAGAGGTGTTGCACAGCATATTTGAGCAATGCAATACATCATTTGATTTTTTGATTGTTGCTTCCATAAATGTTGATAGTGGATCCAAGCAAAATGAAGTATTTCACAACTTCAATCTTTTCTCCATCTAACATGATGGTATTTATTTGTCCAGTTGTGAGGATTCCTGTTTCTTTACAGTGAGGTGCAACCATACTGAAGACTGTTGTCTGATCTTCATCAGTAAGTATTTTAAGTCCTCTTCACTCTGAGCAAGCAAGGTTGTATCATCTGCATATCGCAGATTGAAAACAAGTCTTCCTCTACTCCTGATACTACCTTCTTCTTCATATAATCCAGCTTCTTGAATTATTTGCTCAGCATACAGACTGAATAAGTATGTTGAAAGAATACAATTCTGGCACACAATTTTCCTGATTTTAAACCATTCAAAGGACTTCCTCTTGGTCTATGTAAAGGCACAATCGATAAAGCACAGGTAAATATCTTTCTGGCATTCTCTGCTTTCAATCAAGATCCATCTGACGTCAGCAATAATATCCTTAGTTTCACATCTTTTTCTGAATCCAGCTCAAATTTCTGGCAGTTCGACTTTAGCATTTCTACACTGGATAGCAAATGATGCACTGCTACAGCCATTTTAAAATGATCTTCAGCAAAATTTTACTTGCATGTGATATTAATGATATTGTTAGATGATTTCTGCATTTAGTTGGATCATCTCTTTTTGGAAAGGGCACAGATATGGATCTCTTCCAATCAGTTGAACAGGAGCTGTCTTACAAATTTCTAGGCATAAATGAGTGGGTACCTCCAAGCCTGCTTCATTTTTTAAACGTTTTTATTGTGGATTGAGTGATAGTTTACATGAGAAAACATCAGTTTTACACTCATTGTTTCATTGCAATAATAACAATATCCTCCTTGCATCATCATTCAACAATATTTCCTTCTATTCCCTCTGTTTTTTTTCTTTTGGATGTACACAAAAACACTCAGAAATATATAATCATTTAAACAAACAACAGGCACATTCTACAAGCCTGCCTCCCAGCCACCAGCACACAACCTTTCTCTTTCCATGAGTCTAGAGTCCTCAGCTTCTCCATCTCTCCATCATCTCTGGTCCTCGTTCCTGTCTCCATCTCTGATGTTGCTACTTCTCTGAATGGGGTCCCACATTCTGCTCATGCTCTTCTCCCTTGATGGTCCTATAGTCCTCTGTTCCTGGACTGTAAGATTAACTACTCCTCCCTTTATGTTACAAAATTTCTACCTTTACTGTTGTGACAGTCACAATTAGTCATGATAACAATTACTCACTATTGAATCATGAGAATCTTATCCCTGTCTTTTTCACCAGACCCGTTTAGACAAGATGAAAACTATTCAGTGGGGATTCTACCTTCCCCTGAAACTCTGAAATTAAGCTCCCTCTTGAAAAGTTGTAAGCCTGTCACTTCGTGCCTTTATAGCACTCCATTTTAGGTAGCCAATATCTAAGGTGCCTGTCCTTATCAACTCTGTCTACAGAGAGAATAGGATTGATACTTGATGTGAAGACTCCTTCTCTCTCAGTTGGGAATTTGAACCACTACATACATAAATATAGGTCAAGTTCATCAAACTGTAGCAGTTTACCCACGTTTCCTTTATCAAAACTTGTGTTGTTGTTTTTTAATCTGCCTTTAGTTGAGTTCTGATTATCAAGTCATTGAAGCTAGATTGAATGGGTATTATCTACAAGTTTGGGTGCATCTCCCCTCACTTCATGTCAGCTGGATGCTTCACTCTCAGCTTTAGCCCTCCTTGTCCATAGGCTCAGGAGTCCCGAGGTCTCACCACACTTCAGACCAAGCAGCCCCTCCTCTTCTCTCTCTCATCTCTAGGTCAACGGGAGTCTAGGAATGTGGTTGAACTCAGCCTATATCTTCATTGCTGTCTTTCCCCATCTTCCACTCACCAGCAGACCAACGTGGTTACTAGCATGCTTACATGCCTGCTCATGTGTTCTCTTTGAGTTTCAGTCTTAGAGGGGTGTTTGTCCTGAAGGGACTTGATTGCTTGCCTTGATGGCTCCCCAGTGAACAACTTACTTGTTCTTGTAGTAGCCAATCAGACTGCCATTTTGGATTTTTGGATTTTTGCTCTTGGTCTTTCTTTCAAGAAGTATCTTCTGTTGCTCTAGCTGTTTCAGGCTGGTCTGCTTGTCCTTTCAAGTGGCACTGTCCCACCTCAGAAGGTTCTGGATGGACCTAAGGTCCTATATACTACAAAGGCTCCACAAGAGGCCTATTTCACTAAGCAAGTTCTAGAACCCCTTTTAGATATTCCAGTTAGTTATAGGCTGAAGACAGGCTTACAAACTTTATGTAATCATATTTCCCGATATTCCTTTCTATCCCACTCAAGTATCTATTTTACAATACTAGACAAGGGAAATCAATATTCATAAGACAGTCAAACATCTTAACATTATTTCCCCTCTTTTACCCAAACTATGTCTCAATCCCTGTATCACATAGGAGTGTATCAATCTGTTGAAATATTTCAATATCAATTTGGTTGAACATCAACCATTTCTTTTTGGTAGTGACTCTGTGTATAGCTTCTATCTTCTTTTGATACTGTCTGCATCATTTAATATTTTGTCCTAGGAATCCTTCGTTATTTCAAGTTGAGGCTTGAATTTTTTTCTTCAGTTCTTTCAGCTTGAAAAATGCTGAGCGTCTCTTCTCTTTAGTTTTCTAATTCCAAGTCTTTGCACATTTCATTATAATACTTAGCTTTGTCTTCTCGAGCTGCCCTTTGAATTTTTCTATTCAGTTCTTTGACTTTCTCATTTGTTACATTCACTTTAGCATTTCTACACTGGATAGCAAATTTCAAAGTATCTTCTGACATCCTATTTGGTCTTTTCTTTCTTTCATGTCTTTTAAATGACCTTTTGCTTTCTCCCTGTATGGTTTTCTTGATGTCATCCCCATGTCAGGCCCTTGGTCATTAATGTCTAATGCATCTATCTAATCTGTTCTTTATATGGTCTGTAAATTCAGATGACATATGTTCAAGGTCATATTTTGACTCTTGCAGAATTGTTTTAGTTTTCATCAGCTTCAGCCAAAACTTACATACGAGCAGTTGATATTCCACAGTCAGCCCCAGACCTTATTTTGGCTAATGATATAGAGTTTTTCCACTATGTCTTCCTACAGATGTAGTCAATTAGATTTCTGTGTATTCCATCTGGTGAGGTTCATGTGTATGTTGTTTGACTTTTTATGTTGTTTAAGAAAAGCATTTGCAATGAAGAAGTCATTAGTCTTGCAAAATGCTCTCATGTGATTTCCAGTCTCATTTATATAACCAAGTCCATATTTTCCAACTACTGATGCTTCCTTCTTGTTTCCAAGCTTCACATTGCAATCTCCAGAAATTATCAGTACATCTTCATTGCATGTTTGATCAATCTCTGATTGAAGAATTTGGTAGTATTCTTCAATTTCATCATCACTTGCTTTAGTGGTTGGTGCATAAATGTGAATAATAGTGGTGTTAACTGTTGTTCCTTGTAGGCGTAGGATATAATCCTATCACAGACAGCATTGTGCTTCAAGATATATCTTGAAGTGTTCTTTTTAACAATGAATGCATTTTCTCCTGTCCTGATTCACAGTGGCATGCCAACCAGAATGGTTGATTGGCATGATTCTGGCCTCCTCAAAGAAACCACACATCAACTGATTTTGTGCCTTCCTTCAAAGAATCTAACACTATGGATCAGTATTATGCCCTTCTTCCTTCAAAGAATCTAACACTAAGTGTTCAGTATTATGCCCTTGATTTGACCAAAATTATCAGTGTTATTGTCTATGTGGTATAGTGAATTATCTAATGTCTCTTTTAACCATAGTCTATAATGCCCAACAATGTTCCTGCACTACTAGGTCTCAGTAAGAGAAAGTGGAATAAGATACTTGTATGATGACATGATTCAGTTGTGTATTCTAGCAGAGTTCATTGTAATTGTAAAAACTTTAAACTCTAGCATGGGTTTAAAACCAGCCATCTCAGAATCAGAAGGGGATATCTCACTACCATCAAAGAAGAAGAGCCAGAAGTGAAGCATGTCCTTTGGATCCTGAAGTCTCTGCACACTGAACCTACCCAACCCAGGGACAGTAAAGTTGTGACACCAGAGGAGTGGCAGAGGAGCAGCTGAAGAGAACCAAGAATCAGCACATGTGACAGAGCAGTGAACTTCTCAGTTTACAAAGAAAATAATGTTGAGTGACTTTGGACAGGAAGCTTTCTTGTAGAGTAGGATGCCTCCAGGCATTTAAGTGGGGGAGCTAGACTTGCTAACCCACAGAGCTACAGCTGAGTGCCTTCAGGCTGAGGCTTATGATAGAGTGGTGTGTCCTAAGGACATTTATCAGTAGTCGACTGGATCAACTGTGCCCTGAGTATTTCTGACCCCAAATTATAGCCTGTTAACTTTCCTATTAAACTCAATAACTCTGAGAATGGTATCTGAGTCTTGTGCTGCTACCGCAATGAATGAGCAAACCCAATAGAGAAGCAGGGTGCTGTGGGAGAAATGGTTGGTGCCTCATTTTTTTTTTCAGTATAGTATAAGCACCAATCAGCATGCTACTTATTGCCAAGTCAATATCTTCTCTGCTTGAGGACTGTGTGTATAGAAGATGACATGGTAAAATGCAATAGTTAAGAGCCTGAATTCCAAAGTTAAAATGGCTGGGTTCTAGTTCTACTTCTATCAATTCCTCGTTATGCAATTAGACAATATCTGTTTCCTTATCTGTAAAGCAAGGGTAACAATAGTACCTGCTTAATAAAGGAGCTCTGGTAGCGTAGTGGTTACGAACCGGGCTGTGAACCTTAAGGCCAGCAGTTCGAAACTACTAGCCGCTCTGCGGGAGAAAGATTAGGCGTTCTGCTCCCGTAAAGATTTACAGCCTCGGAAACCCTGTACAGGGTCGTTATGGGTCGGAACCGATTCGACGGCACTCAACAACAACAATAAGTAATTATAAGGATTAGATGGTAGCCTAGTGGAGAGCTCTTCAAGTAGAATCTGACCTATAGTAACTATTTTGAGAAAGGCAGGATGATGAAGTGTAAAAAGCTTAGATTTAGTCAAAAGACTTGTGTTGAGTTCCAGCCTCCATATTCACACATCCTATGACCTTGAATGAGTCCCAGTTTCCTCACCTGTGAAATAATGGTTCCTCCTTTGCAAGTGTGAAGATCAGATGGGATGTGTGAAAGCACTTTTGCAAAGTGAAAACCACCGGACAAACATGAGCTGCTTTTATCAAATTATTGTTTTCTGCATTGTTTGTGGTAGCAATTTATGAATGGTGGAGGAATTCTATGTCCAGCATTCTTAGTTCCATCTTTGAAACAAGTCAATTATAAAAGCCATTTATTTGAAGTTCTTGGTTTGGAAAATTATCATCTTCCCTATTCTAATAGAAACCCAACAAGCTAATCCTCACAAATATGCATAGACAGAAATGTGTCTCTCTCTTTTTAGTAAATACTTGGGTTTCTCACAGCTCCACATTGACAAAGAATGCCTTGGGATTTGCACCAAATATTTACTTTGTGCTATTGGACTATATTGGAAGAAGTACAGCCAGAGTGCTCCTTGGAATTCAGGATGACCAGACTTCATCCCCCCTACTTTGGACATATTGTCAGGAGGGACCAGTTCCTGGAGAAGGACATTATGCTTGATAAAGTGGCAGGTCAGATAAAAAGAGGAAGACCTCCAATGAGATGGTTTAGCACAGGGACAGCATCAATGGACTCAAGTGTGACAACAATTGTGAAGTTGGCAAAGGACCCTGTGGTTTTGTTCTGTTGTACCTAAGGGCACTAAGAGTTGGTACCAACTCAATGGCACCTAACAACAACAATTGGACTGTTAACCACAAGGTTAGCTGTTTATAACCATCAGCTGCCCCTTGGAAACTCTATACAGGGTCACTATGAATCTGAACTCACTCAATGGCATTTAACAACAATAAAAGTTCTCATATCTGGATCTCCAATTTCTCCCTTTTCATCCTCTCCTGAAGTCACCTCACTTCCAATATTCTGCTGTGGGGAAATGCTGGCTTTGATATTACCAAAGGGTCACTTCTCAGAAAATATCTTAATCAACCTGACAACACTTTTGATTTAAATGTCGATTACTGCCTCCTTCTTGAAATATTTCTTTTCACTGACTTCTGAGACACCAGCCTCTCTTAAGTCTCCTCCTCCTGCCCTGGCTGCTGTTCTTAAGCTCTTGGCAAGTTCCTCTTCACCATACCAGCCTTTAGATGCTGGAGGCTCAGTCCTCACTTGTCTTCTCATCTCTATTTATAGTCACTCTCCACTGTCATTCAGGCTAGTGGCCTTAAATAGCATGTATATGGTGACAAGTTCTATAACACATTGTATCACCAGGAGTCAGAATTTACTTGATATCAACTAGCAACTATTCAACCAATACATTTTCAACATCTATATGGTGATGAGTCTCTGGCTGGTGTAAATGACTGACTACCTCGTTCCTAACCAAATGGTTAGCAGTTATAATCCACTCAGAGGTACTTAGAAGAAAAGCAGAATGATCTACTTCTGAAAGATCACAGCCAGGGAAATTCCAATGCACATTTCTGCTCCGAAACACATGGGTTGCCATGAGTCATAATAAGCCCAATGGCAACTGGTCTGTTTTGTTTTCATACAGTGACAGTTCAAAAATTTAATTCTATGGTCCAGACATCACCATGAACTCCAGAATCAAAAATCCGAATTGTTTACTTGACATCTCCATTTGAAGGTTTAAGAGACATCTCATATGTGACGTGTCCAAATTTGAACTCCTGAGGTCTAGTCTCCCACTTCTCAGTAAATGGTAACTCCATTCTTCTTTCTCAGGGCAAAAACAGGAGCCATCTCATTTCTTCACACACACATCAATTTATCAGTAATCCCTTATATTCTGCCTTCAAATGACATCCAGAGTCTAACCCATTTTCACCAACCTCTAAAACTTTCATTGTACTACAATCCATCATCATCTCTTGACTGGATTACTGAAATGATTTTCTGTTCTCTATTGTTGTAACAGGAGTCCTAGTGTAGCGCTGCAGATTAATGAGCTGGATTGCTAGGTCATTTTGAACCACAAGGTTGCCAATTCAAGCTCAGCAGCTGCTCCTTGGAAACCCTATACAGCATTGCTATGGGTCGGAACCACCTAGATAGCACTTAACAACAACAATGTCCTTGTAACACCTCCTCCACACCAAGAAAACAGAATGAGCCCTTTAAAAGATTAGTCATATTTTGTGACTCTTTTGCTAAATACATTTTTAGGGCTTTCAGTCTTAGTCAGCACAAAACTCAAATTTTTCCTCTGACCTACAAGGTCCTACATGTTCTATCTGCTTTGATCTCTCTGACCTTCTCTTTTATTATCCTTCTTACTCTTGAATACTCTGTTCCAGCAACAGTAGCTTCTTTGCTCTTCCTTGAACACACCAGTCTACTCCAATCTCAGACCTTTTGGATACCAGTTAGCACTGTCCTTTTATCAAAACTCTGTAGGTGCAAATTCACTAAACGAAGGGAAGTTTTAACAGTATATGTATCCAGAGGTTGTTGTTAAGTACCATCTGGTAAGTTCCAACTCACAGCAATCCTGTATAGGATTCCCAAAGAACAGCTAGTGGGTTTGAACTGCTGACCTTGTGGTTAGTAGTCCAGTGCATATCCTACAGCACCAAACCAGTACTCCATATCAAAAAGTAGGGTTTTGAAAATTACTGTTTTCTCCTTTATGCTTTACACACTTTTCTGATATCAACGAATACTACATATTTGTTTTGTAATCAGTAAAATAAATGTAATTGAAATTAAAACAAAGATCATAAAAGAATAGTGTTGCATGTTTAAATGCTGCGGTTTAACCACATTATAAAAGACTGTTGTGTTTCCACTGCATTCTTCATGCAGCCTAGAGAATGAATACACAGCCGGGAATTACACAAAGGCCACATTCTCCTCTGGGTCTCATCTTCCTATCCTCTTTGTCCCTCCCATATCTCCCCAGTTAATGAGCCTCACACCAGGATGTGATAACTGATCTCTGAGTGAATATTCTGACTCACCAAATTAACCTGCAATGAAATGCTTTTTAATATGTAATCTAGAATAATAAGTAAATAGTTATTTTCCCCTTGTGAATGGAATAACCTGTCATTCTAAAATTAATCTTATTTAAGAGATGCTTAAAATACGGAGCAATTGCATGGCTCTTCAAACCAAGCAGTTAATGAGTAATTTAATCAGTGTGAATTATGAATCTCTAGTCTTTCAATAGAAACTCAGAACTTGCCCTTGAACATAGAATAGCTAAAGTGAAAGGAAGAAATTATGAAATAAAAGAGCTGAACAGAAGATTTCAAAGGCAGTTCTAGAATATGAAGTATAATATTATACTGAAATCTGCAAAGAGCTAGAGTTAGAAAACCAAAGGGGAAAACAAGTTCAGCATTTCTCAAGCTGAAAGAACTGAAGAAAAAATTATCCAGTTGTAATATTGAAGCAATATCTGTGAACAAGATATTGAACAATGCAAGAAACCTCAAGAGAAGATAGAAGAAATACTCAAAGCCACTGTAACAGAAAGAATGGATATCGATCAGCATTTAACCATTTCAGGAGTTAGCAAATGATCAGGAACTGATAATATTGAAAGAAGAAGTACAAGTTCCATTGAAGGCATTATGTAAAAAAAAAAATAATAATAATAAGACTCAAGAAACTGAAGGAATACAAATTGAAATGTTACAATGAGTACATAGAGTGTTGGAGGTGTTTACTTGTCTGTGCCAAAACTGGAAGAGATCCATATTCATGCCAAAAAAAGTGATCCAACAGAATATGGAAATTATTGAACAGTATCATTAATATCACACACAAGTACACTTTTTTAATATCTAAATGCTCACAATTTATTGATTTCTTTTAACGTTTTTATTGTGAATTGAGTGATAGTTACATGGGAGAACATCGGTTTTACACTCATCGTTTCATTGCAATGATTACAATCTTCTCCATGCATCATCATTCAACAGTATTTGCTTCCATGCCCTCTGGTTTTTTGGGTTTTTTTTGGGGGGGGAGGGGGATGTACACAAAAACATTCAGGAATATATAATAATTTAAACAATGAAAGGGCACATACTGTAAGCCTGCCTCCTGGCTTCCAGTACTGATTTTTTCTCTTTCCATGAGTCTAGGGTCCTCAGCTGCTCTATTTCTCCATGTCTTCATCTCTTCCTCCATCTCTGGTGTCACT
>NW_006408834.1:2986804-2994598 GCF_000296735.1 Chrysochloris asiatica
GGTCAGAGAAAAAGAGGAAGACCTCCAATGAGATGGATTGGCCAAGTGGCAGCATTGATGAACTCAAGCATGGCAACAGTTGTGAAGTTGGCCAAGGATCAGGCAGTGTTTCGTTCTGCTGTGCATAAGGTCGCCATGGGTCGGCACCGACTTGATGGCACCTAACAACAACAACAACAACAACAACAACAGCAGTTGAGTTCTGATCATCAAGCCATTGAGGCTAGGTCAAATGGGTGCTATTTGCAAGTTTGGGCATCTTGTGCATCTCCATTATTTCATATAAGCTGGATGCTTCACTCCCAGCTCTAGCCCTCTGTGGCTACATCCTTGTTCATGGGCTCAGGAGTTCTGAGGTCTCAGCATACTTTGTACCAAGCAGCCTTTTCTCTTCTCTCTCTCATCTCCAGATCAATAGGAGTCTATGGAATGTGGTCGAACTCAACCCATATCTTCATTGCTGCCTTTTCCCCTCTTCCACTCACCAGCAGACCAACACGGTGACCAGCAAGTTTACATACCTGCTCAAATGTTCCTTTTGAGTTTCAGTATTGGAGGAGGTGTTTGTCCTGAAGGGACTTAATTGCTTGCCTTGATGACTCCCCGGTGAACAACATGCTTGTTCTTATAGTAGCTAATCAGACTGCCATTTTTGTTTTGGAGTTTTCCTGCTGATCTTTTTTTCAAGCAGTATCTTCTGTTGCTCTATCTGTTCCTGGTTGATCTGTTTGTCCTTTCTAATGGGAATGTCCTGCCTCAAAAGGTTCTGGATGGGGTTCAAGATTCCACCTAAGGACCTATACACTACAAAGTCTCCACAAGAAGCCTATTTCAGTGGGCAAGTTCTAGAACCCCTTTTAGGTATTCCAATCAGTTATAGGCTGAAGACGGGCTTAAAGATTTCTCAAATCATGTTTCCTGATATCCCTTTCTATCCCATAAAAATGTCTATTTTACAATAGTAGGCAAGGGAAACCAACAATCATAAGACAGTCAAAAATCTGAACATTACTTCCCCTCTTCAAACTATGCCTCAATCACTGTATCACAGAGCCCTGTTGTTCCAAGTTTGAGCATACATCACTATTTACCTCTGTTCCATTTAGCCCATACAAACCTTCCTCAGCACAAGTAAACTTTTGTTGAAGATAATTCAAAGACAGCTGCAGCAGCATGTCAACAAGGAATTGTCAAAAATTCAAGCTGAATTCAGAAGAGGTTATGGAATCAGGTATATCATTATTGAAATCAGATGGATCTTAGTGAAGACTATTAGAAAGATGTTTTATTGACTGTGCAAAAGTATTCGATTGTGTGAATACTAACAAATTATGGATAGCATTAAAATAGTGGAAATTCTAGAACTCTTAGTTGTGTTTATGTGGAACTTGCACATAGACCAACAGGCAATTATTTGAACAAAACAAGGGAATGTTTTAAAATCAGGAAAAATGTGCCTCAGAGTTGTATCCTTTAACCATACAATCTGTATGCTGATCCAAGCCATGATATTTTCAATAACCTCATATGCATGTGAAAACTGGACAGTGAATAAATAAGACTATAGAAGAATTGAGGCATTTGAGTTATGGTGTTGGAGGAGAATATTAAAAGTACCAAGGACTGTCAAAAGAACAAACCAATCTGTGTTGGAAGGAGTATAGACAGAATACTCCTTAAATGCCAGAATGGCGATACTTCGTCTCTCATACTTTGGACATATTATTGGGAGGGACCAGTCCCTGGAGGACATCATGCTTGGTAGAGTGGAGGGTCAGTGAAAAAGAGGGAGACCCCCCAATGAGATGTACTGACACAGTAGCAGCAGCAATGGGCTCAAGCATGGCAGCAATTGTTAGTACAGCATGGACTGGGTAGTGTTTTCTTCTGTTGCTATCGGTTGGAAACAAATCGATGGCACCTAATGTCAACAACGCATGCATGTGATAGCTGTACAAGGAAAAAGGAAGACCAGAGAAGAATTTATGTCTTTAAATTATGGTGCTGGGAATCAATATTGAATATACCATGGATTGTCAGAAGAATGAACAAATCTGTTTTGGACGTACAGCCAGGGTGTTCCATAGAAGCAAAAATGGTGAGACTTAATCACATATTCTCTGAATATGTTGTTAAGGGAGACCAATTCTTGGAGAAGGACATCATATTTAGTAAAGCACAGGGTCTGTGAAAAAGAGGAAGACACTTAACTAGATGGATTAGCATACTGATTGTAACAGTGGGCTAAAACATAGCAATAATTATGAGAGTGGCACAGGACCAGACAGTGTTTTGCTCTGTTGTACATAAGGTATCTATTAGTCACAACCCACTTGATAGCAACTAACAATAAGTCTTTCAATACTATTTTTCTTTAAAACTATTATTTACCCTCTTCTTTTTTATTTACTGTAAAGATTTACATCTTGAATTTACAGAGTCTTCTCTGTAAAATGGAGAAACTTTTAGTTTCCTACTTTAATATTGCTTACATGCAGTCGATTCCAACTCAGTGACCCTGCATAGGGTTTCCAAGGAATGGCTGGTGAGTTTGAACCACTGACCTTGTAGTTAGCAGTCCAGTGCGTATCCTATAGTGTTTTACCAGAACTCCTGAATTTCATATAAACAACGAAAGTTCTTCAGGTATACTAAATGCTAAAAAGGAGCTCTGGTAGCGTAAGGAGCTCTGGTAGCGTAGTGGTTACGAATCGGGCTGTGAACCTTAAGGTCAGCGGTTCGAAACTACCAGCTGCTCCACGGGAGAAAGATCAGGCTTTCTACTCCCGTAAAGATTTACACCCTCGGAAATCCTGTACAGGGTCGCTATGGGTCGGAACCGACTCTAGGGCACTTAACAACAACAACAACAAAGAGAGCATTAGTTGTTCAGTAGTAGAATTCTTGTCTTTCAAGCAGGAGACCCAGGTTTAAATCTCAGACAACACACCTCATATATAGACACCACCAGTCTGTCACTGGAGGCTTGAATATTACAATGATGCTGAACTGATTTTAGCAGAGTTTCCAGATGAAGACAGACTACTCAGAAAGGCCTGGAAATCTATTTCCAAAAATCAGCCAATGAAAATCCTATGGATCATGAAAGTGCAATCTGCAACCAACCATGTGGATGGAATAGGACTGAACAGCATTTCATACCATTGTGAATGAGATTTCCATGAATTGGCAACAACAACAACTAAATGTTAAAGCTCAGGATACCATGATTGAGAAGTCTCTATGGGGTTTGGTAGGTGGGTTTGAAGAATATGTTAAAAACTGTGGCTCTTACTTTTGTTGGAAGAAAAATGACTTGGTGTGCCAAGCCCATAGCATTGCTAACAGCACTGCTGTTCCAAGTTCATCTTTAAATGCACATTCTCTGGATGCTAATTAGAGAATTGAAATGTGAAGTGCGATATGGGGGTGAGGTGGGGCTGTTTGGGGGTGGGGGGTCTATTTATCATGAAATTTACTATGTATTTCAAACCTCTTATGTATATTTTTTAAGACCTTCCTAAATATTACACCAAAATCTGCTTTTAAATGCCAGTGATCTTTCAATTACTCTGCAGTTTGTTCAGTTTCTTGCAGATATGTAGAGTGGAACAGACTTTATAGCCTTTGTTTGCTCCTGGCCCATTCTCTACTTGTGATTGCCACTGCATCAACTCACTCAAGGCCTGGAATCTATGGTCTGAAGAAGGAGAAGCCCTTGTTGGAGAATATAACAGGGAGAACATAAATTGTCCTGTGTTCAGAAATAGGGAAGATGTTTGTCATGGGCTAGGCTTGTGGTTTAAAATCCATCAGATACCACCATAATGTATTGATATTGCTTAAGCAAACACCAAATTTAGATGGTTTCTCTCCCTTCTGGAGGGGGTTTGAACTCGCAACCAACTCCAAACATCTGCCCTTTCTCTTCAGATACTGTCTGGGGTTCCACTACAATTCTCAGCTGTACCATAATGGCCCAGCAGGTTGGCTGTCATCCAGACACCATGTCTGTACTGTTGTAAACTAGAGACAGGAACAGAATCTAGCACATGAAGATGCTCAATAATTATTTGTTGAATAAATGAATGGGTGGATTCATAGATTAATGCTATCACATATCATATGCAAGTTCCCAAAATCACTCTCTCCAAATTTTGCTCCAAATGGCCAGAAACTTAATACTGTGTTCATACACTTTCAACTTGGAGGAGGAACCCAGAGTCTGCAAAATGAACCATACAATCTCCTCAGCACCCTGATATGGTCTCTATATTCACAAAGGGCATTGATGCTTCCACTCTTGCCCAGGCCTTGCAAGCACTTCTTTGTAATTCCTGAGGAATCTAAAACAAAAGCAAGGTCTTTATAATGTGTCAGCACTATGTTGACTGGCTCAAAGACATCTGAGATACACACATCTATACACTCTCATTTAAACTCTCAGGATGCTCTTTATAATGACCACAGGTGGTTGCATTAGTGTAATGGGATCCCTTGGCTGGTATCAAGCAGAGATGACTGAGAAACTTCATATTCTACTCTTTGCTATTTGGCCCTGTTTTCTGTTGCAACCCACCACTCATGTGGTGGCTTGCATGTTGTTGTGATTCTGGAAACTTTTCCACAGGTATTAAATACCAGCAGGGTCACCCATGGTGAACAGCTTTCAACTGAGCTTCCAGACTAAGACACGCTAAGAAGGAGAAACGTGTTACTTCTGAATATTTGTTGTTGTTGTTGTCAGGTGCCATCGAGTCGGAACCGACTCATAGCCACCCCATGCACAGCAGAATGAAACAATGTCCGATCCTGGGCCAACCTCACTACCGCCTCCACACTTGACGCCATCAATGATGCCACCTGGCCAATCCATCTCATTAGGGGTCTTCCTCTTTTTCTCTGACCCTTCACCTTACTCAGCATGACATCCTTCTCCAGCGACTGTTTCCTCTGGACAATATGTCCAAAGTATGAGAGACGAAGCTTAGCCATCCTGGCCTCCAAGGAGCACTCTGGCTGCACTTCTTCCAAAACAGATCTATTGGTTCTTTTGGCAGTCCATGGCACTTTCAGTATTCTCCTCCAACACCACAACTCAAAGGCATCAATTCTTCTACGATCTTCCTTATTCACTGTCCAGCTTTCGCATCCATATGTGGCTATTGAAAACACCATGGCCTGGGTCAGGAGCACCCTAGTCCTCAAGTTGACATCTCTGCTCTTCAATACTTTAAAAAGTTCCTGTGCAGCAGATTTGCCCAATGCAATACGTCGTCTGATCTCTTGACTGCTGCTTCCATGAGTGTTGATAGTTGATCCAAGAAGAATGAAGTCCTTGACAACTTCAATCTTTTCTCCATTGATAAGAATGTTGTTTATTGGTCTAGTGGTGAGGATTTTTGTTTTCTTGACATTGAGATGCAACCCATACCGAAGGCTGTGCTCTTTGATCTTCATCAGTAAATGTTTCAAGTCCTCTTCACTTTCAGCAAGCAAGGTTGTATCATCTGCATATCGCAGGTTGTTAATGAGTCTTCCTCCAATCCTGACACCACGTTTTTCTTCATAGAACCCAGCTTCTCGTATTATTTGTTCAGCATACAGGTTGAATAAGTATGGCGAAAGAATACAACCCTGTCTCATGCCTTTCCCAATTTTAAAACATTCAGTGTTCCCATGTTCTGTTTGAACAACTGCTTCTTGGTCTAGGTACAGATTTCTCAGAAGTATAATTAAGTGTTCTGGAATACTCATACTTCTCAATGTTGTCCATAGCTTGTCATGATCCACACAATCAAAAGCTTTTGCACAGTCAATAAAGCACAGGTAAACATCCTTCTGGTATTCTCTGCTTTCAGCCAAGATCCATCGGATATCAGCAATGATATCTCTCGTTCCACGGCCTCTTCTGAATCCAGCTTGAACCTCTGGAAGTTCTCTGTCAATGTATGATTGTAGCCATTTCTGTATTACCTTTAGCAAAACTTTACTCGCTTCAGATATCAAAGAGATTGTCTGATGATTTCTGCATTCTGTTGGGTCACCTTTCTTTGGAATGGGCACAAATATGCATCTCTTCCAGTCAGCCAGATAGTTGTCTTCCAAATTTCTTGGCAGAGATGAGTGAGTGCCTCTTGTGCCGCCTCACTGTCTTAAAAGATTTCAATTTTTATTCCATCAATTCCTGGTGTCTTGTTCTTTGCCACTTCTTTCAATGCACTTTGGACTTCCTCTCTGAGTATCATTGGCTCTTGTTCATATAGTATCCCTTGAAATGGTTGAACATTAACCATTTCCTTTTGGTACAATATCTGAATATTTAGTCACTGAAAACCTTATGAATAGCAGTGGAACACTGTCAGCACCAGAATATTTCACTTGAAACATAAATATTGTTAGATATAGTGCTGGAAGATGAGGCCCTCAGATTAGAAAACACTCAAAATGTGACTGGGGAAGAGCTGCCTCCTCCAAACAAAGTTGACCATGATGATGAGAATGGAGTAAAGCCTTTGGGACCTTCATTTGTTGATGGAACTCAAAAATCACATAGAATACAACTGTGGAAACAGATGGAGGGAAAGCTCCATATTATCTGTCAAAACAAGACCCAGGGCAGATTGTGGAACAGATCACCAATTATGCAAATTTACACTGAAGCTGAAGAAAATTAAAAGAAATCTACAAGAGCCAAAATATGACCTTGAACACATTCCACCTAAATTTAGAGATCATCTTAAGAACAGATTTGATGCATTAGACACTAAAGAACCAAAGACCAGAAGAGTTGTGGTAGGACATCAAATCATCATACAAGAAGAAATAGCAAAAAAGTCATTAAGAAGATAAAAAAGAAGGAAAAGAACAAAAGGGACTCTGAAACTTGCTCTCCAGCATAAAGATGCTTAAGCAAATGGAAAAAATGATGGAGCAAAAGAGCTGAACAGAAAATTTCAAAAGTGAGCTTGAGAAGACAAAGTCAAATATTATAATGAAATATGCAAAGACATGGAATTAGAAAACCATAAGGGAAGAACACGCTCAGCATTTCTTAAGCTGAGGGAACTGAAGAAAAACTTTAAGCTTCAACTTGCAGTATTGAAGTATTTTATGGGTAAAATATTGAATGATGTAGAAAATATCAAAATAAGATGGAAAGAAGACACAAAGTCACATTACCAAAAAGAAATGGTTTATGTTCAATCATTTCAAGATGTAGCAGATGATCAAGAGCCAATGATACTGAAGGAAGAAGTCCAACGTACATTAACAGCATTGGCAAAGAACAAGGCTCTGGAAATAGATGGAATCAAAATTGAAATCTTTCAACAAACTGATGTAGTACTGGAGGCACTCACTCATCTATGCCAAGAACTTTGGAAGAAAACTACCTGGCCAACTCATTGGAAAAGATCCATATTTATGCCCATAACAAAGAGAGGTGGCCTAACAGAATGTGGAACTCATTGGGCAATGCCATTAAATATCACTTGCAAGTGTATTTTGCTAAAAATAATGCAAAAATGGTTGCAAGCATACATTCATAGTGAACTTTCAAAGGTTCAAGCTGGATTCAAAAGAGGATGTAAAATGATGGAGCAAAAGAGCTGAACAGAAAATTTCAAAAGTGAGCTTGAGAAGACAAAGTCTTCTCAATGAAAGATATCATTTCTGACATTAGGTGGATCTTGCCTGAAAGCAGAGACTACCAGAAAGATGTTTACCCATGCTTTATTGACTATGCAAAGGCTTTCTATTGTGAAGATCATGACAAGCTATGGACAACAATAC